>NC_059110.1:108061092-108379426 GCF_020740685.1 Jaculus jaculus
CCAAGATGAGCAAACCACATCTCCACGAGACAGAGGAACAGCCGTATTTCAGAGAGACAAGAGCAGTGTCTGACGTGCATGCTGTCAAAGAAGACCGGGAGAATTCCGATGACACAGAAGAGGAGGAGGAAGTCTCTTACAAAAGGGAGCAGATCATAGTGGAGGTAAACCTTAATAATCAAACATTAAATGTATCTAAAGGGGAAAAGGGTGTCTCTTCTCAGTCCAAAGAGACTCCTGTTCTTAAGACAAGCAGTGAGGAGGAAGAGGAAGAGAGTGAGGAAGAGGCCACTGATGACAGCAGTGACTATGGAGAGAATGAAAGGCAGAAGAAAAAGGAGAAGCTAGTGGAGAAAGTCAGCGTTACCCAAAGGCGAACGCGGAGAGCTGCCTCTGTTGCCGCAGCTACCACTTCCCCTACGCCGCGAACAACACGAGGGCGCAGGAAGAGTGTAGAGCCGCCCAAGCGTAAGAAGCGGGCGGCCAAGGAGCCCAAAGCTCCGGTCCAGAAAGCTAAGTGTGAAGAGAAAGAGACTCTGACCTGTGAGAAGTGCCCCAGGGTGTTTAATACTCGCTGGTACCTGGAGAAGCACATGAACGTTACTCACAGGCGCATGCAGATCTGTGATAAATGTGGCAAGAAGTTTGTCCTGGAAAGTGAGCTGTCCCTTCACCAGCAAACAGACTGTGAAAAAAACATTCAGGTAGGTCTCACCACCGAGAGGGCAAACTTTCCAGGATAGAACCTGGCTGTTCAGATTCATCTGGTATCTGCCCAAGAGAATAAATGCGATAGAGGCTGAAGGCACAGAGTTCACCAATTTATCATTTTAGACGCTGCTGCTTGAGTCTTTTCAAAACCGAGGCTTAACCTTGTATTTCAAAAGCATTACACTTAACTGACGCTGGACTAGTGGGATCCCAGGTACACTGGAAGGGGGAGCTGTTGTAGATGATTGACCGACTTTGCACTGAGATTTACTGTTGTAGGACATGTCAGATAATTCATGCTGGCATCTTCTCTCTCAAAGTGGGAGATACTGAGTAAAGGTCAGTAGTAGAGAAAGGTTCCTTTCCATTTAAAAGGATGCCAGAGTCTAGTGCAGCTGATGGGGACAAAAACCATAATGACTCAGACCGGTGGAAATGGAAGATCTCCAGGAGTGAGTTTGCTTTCACCAGTGGAGAGATGGCAACACTAAATTTGTCAAGAGGCGAGCCCGTGGGAATATGCAGACTTTAAACAGAGGCTGAGCTTTTGAAAACGTTGCTCACCTGGCAGTAGGGTTACATAATGCTGCTGTACAGTATTGTTAAGGTAACAAAACATGGTATTCAAACCAGGCTGGTATCGTGGAAAGATTGTACTGTGACAGGTTAAGTGGTATGCTCCTTCTGCTATGTTGAATGGACCTCATCTGTATTGGTTTGCACATATGTTACATGTTTGTCTATTAATGGATGTTCATAAAAGGTAAGTTTGTTATGTCTTCATAAGATATGTACAATAGAAATATTTTATGTCATTGAAGCTAAACTTTTAGAAGAGAAGTTGTTTTACTTGTGTTTTTGAAATGCTCAGATTGCTAGTCACCTTTACTTATTTTTTTTCTTGGTTGGCCATGGTGAAACATGCCTTTAATCCTAGCACTTGGGAGTCCGAGGTAGGAGAATTGCTGTGGGTTCAAGGCCAGCCTGAAATTTTTTTTTTTCCCCTTCAATTGCTTTTTTGTTTGTTTGTGTGAGGTAGGGTCTCGCTCTAGCCCAAGATGACCTGGAATTCACTATGTAGTCTCAGGCTGGCCTCAAACTCAATGATCTTCCTGTCTCTACCTCCTGAGTGCTGGGATTAAAGGTGTGTGCCACCATACTTGGCTCCAGTTGCCGTTTTAAAAAAATATTTACTGGGGCTGGAGAGATGGCTTAGTGGTTAAGCGCTTGCCTATGAAGCCTAAGGACCCCAGTTTGAGGCTTGATTCCCCAGGACCCACGTAAGCCAGATGCACAAGGTGGCAGTGCATCTGGAGTTCATTTGCAGTGGCTAGAGACCCTGGCATGCCCATTCTTTCTCTGTCTATCTGCTTCCTCTCTCTCTGTCACTCTCAAATAAATAAAAATTTTTTAAAAATATTTACTTATTGGCATCAGAGAAAGAGAGAGCGAGCGAGAGAGCGCTAGCATGGGCATGCCAGGGCCTCTAGATACTGCAGATAAACTCCAGATACAGGGCTGGAGAGATGGCTTAGCAGTTAAGTGCTTGCCTGTGACACCTAAGGACCCCGGTTTGAGGCTCAATTCCCCAGGACCCATGTTAGCCAGATGTACAAGGGGCGCATGCGCCTGGAGTTAGTTTGCAGTGGCTGGAAGCCCTGGTGCACCCATTGTCTGTCTTTCTCTATCTTCCTCTTTCTCTCTGTCACTCTCAAATAAATAAATAAAATTTTTAAAAATTCTAAAAAAAAAAAAACCCTCCAGATACATGTGCCACTTTGTGCATCTGGCTTTATGTGGGTAATGGGGACTCAAACCTATGTTTTTAGGTTTTACAGGCAAGCGCCTTAACATCTGAACAGTAGAACCATCTCTCCAACTCCTCTTCAATTGCTTTTGTTTTTTCCTCAAAAGTAGGGTCGCACTCTAGCTCAGGCTGACCTGGAATTCACTATATTGTCCCAGGCTGGTCTTAAATTCATGGTGATCCTCCTACCTCTGCCTCCCGAGTGCTAGGATTAAAGGTTTGTGCCCCTATGTCCTGCTATAGTGTTTTGTGTGTGTGTGTGTGTTTTACTATTTTTATTTATTTTTTTGTAAGTGGGGGGTGGAGAGAATGGGCAAGTCAGGTATTCCTGCCACTTCAGATGAACTCCAGATACATGCACCACTTTGCACATCTGGCTTTATGTGGGTTCTGGGAAATTGAAGCTGGGCCATCAGCCTTTGCAAACAAGTGCCTTTAACTACTGAGCCATCTCTGCAGCCCAAGAGGTTTTGTTTTTGTTTTTGTTTTTCGAGGGAAGGTTTCACTCTAGCTCAGGCTGACCTGGAATTCACTAAGTAGTCTCAGGGTGGCCTAGAACTTGTGGCGATCCTCCTACCTCTGCCTCCCGAGTGCTAGGATAAAAGGTGTATGCCACCATGCCCGGCAGTTTTTTTTTTAAACATATATTTTCTAAAAAAAAAAAACTCATTGCTGTTAACTTGTCAACAATGACTTGATCTATTCAAACCAGGTAAGTAAGACTGAGCTAGGGCCCAAATAGGCTACAGGGGTCAAGCCAATAGAACATGGTGCAGTGCTGCACCCTAGAGGTCAAATTTATATTTCATAATGACTTGTTACTAAAAAAGGCATTCTTAATCTGTATCTGTAAAGTTTGTTTTTGTTTGCTTGTTTGACTTAAATTTATTTAAGTTATATAAAACAAAAAATTACTGTAAAAATTAGGTGTGGCGGCTCACACCTTTTAATTCCAGCACTTGGGAAGCTGGGGTAGAATGATTGCTGTAAGTTTGAAGCCAGCCTGGACTACAGAGTTCCAGGTCATCCTGGGCTAGAGTGAGATTCTGCCTTTAAAAGAAAAGGGAAGGGAGGGATAGAGAAAGAAGAAAGCTTTTTTTTTGCTGAATCTCTGTACTCTGCTGAAACTTGTATTTAGTCAAGGAAGTAGGTAGTATGACATGTAGGGGAGATCTGGAGCTGGGGGAGGGAGAATGATGCTGGCACGCTAGAGGTTATGTTCATTTCTGCAAGAGAGATGTTAATAGGGTACATCTGATTCAGGAAAAGATAATAAATCTCGATTATTTGTGTTACTTATTTCTCAAAGTGTATTTTCTAAGACATAACACTTTTACACTCTTGCAGATGTATAACCATTACTATGTATGTTGTTGCTTATTTGTGCTAATACAAAATTGGTTTGTGTTCTCTGGTAAACACCTATTAACTGCATGGTAATTGGTGCGTAGGAGGTAGCCACACTTACTAATCCATGTAGTAAATAAATGTGAAGATTCCAGCTGGATGTGGTGGCACACACCTGTAATTTCAGAATTTAGGAGGGAGGACAAGAGGCTCACGAGTTTGAGACTAACTGCAACTGCATAGCGAGTTCAAGGTGACCCTGAGCTATATAGGGGGACTGTCTCCAAAAGAAAACAACTTGAAGGTTCTTTTCATAGGTACAACACTACCTTAGTAATAGCAGTCAGTTCAGTGGTATTAGCAGAACTTTCCATTTCTCCTTGTCTTAGTTTTTGCCATTGTTTTCATGCTCCCAAAGGGTCTCTAAAAGATGCATCTTGGAAACTAGAACATTCAGATGTTGGTGTTGGAATCTGGACTCCATGGAAGAATAGCGTTTGTCAGGATTCTGGTCTTGGGCCATGAATTCTTAAATGCGTCCATTTCATCTGCCAGGAGGCAATACGGCTTTCTGCAAGCCCAGTAAATAAAGATTATTTCTATTTATCCTGCTCAGTGTGTTTCCTGTAACAAATCATTCAAGAAACTCTGGTCCCTTCATGAACATATCAAGATCGTCCATGGATATGCAGAAAAGAAATTTGCCTGTGAAATTTGTGAGAAGAAATTCTATACCATGGCTCATGTGCGGAAACACATGGTCGGTAAGTCACGTCTCACACCTCCAGTGTTCGTTGGTATGCCTCTGCTCCAGACTTGGCAGGATGCGAGGAACTGCCCTGCTGGCATCAGTTCTGACATGTTGGCACTTAAGTGCAGCATGCCTTCAGCAAAGCATCACCAGACTGGACAGTAGTCTTCCCCACCCAGATTGCTTTTTATCTTGCCAGTTTCTCTTCAGAACATTACTGTTACAGTGCCACAAATGAGAGTGAGTGCAGAAAATTAAGGTCGCATAATTGCCTTGCTGTGTGACAACTGCCTTCCAGTCTGAGCTCTTTGGTGAAATTGTTTTGAGTAAGTGTTTTCTGTGTTGCAGCACATACGAAAGACATGCCATTTACATGTGAAACCTGTGGGAAGTCATTCAAGCGCAGCATGTCGCTCAAGGTGCACTCGTTGCAGCATTCTGGAGAGAAGCCTTTCAGATGTGAGGTAAGGAACAAGACACAGTCCAGGCCCACGACTGCCGTATAGATGGTGGAGTAGTGAGAGTAAGATGCTGGGTGCAAGGCACAAGGCTGCATGTCAGAAAGCTTTGGGTATGTGCCACACTTTTCATGCATTCCCTCAGTCAAGAAGGGAAATGCTGTACTTAGCACATGGCTGACTCTGGTTAACTTAGGGATAACTTGCAGTGCCTCATGTCTCCTTTCTCCATGATTCAGAGAAGTTGAACATGCTCCAGCAATAATTATATGAGATTTCCCTTATAGTCACAACTCAGCTGCAGAAACATAGCAAAGCCAACTGGTTGGCATAGGTAGCTTCTATTTTGAGTATGAAAGCTCTGATAAACTTGTCAGGATATGCTCAGATAAAGCCTCTCTGCTTGGCATTCATACCTCTCATCTCTGTCCATGCAGAACTGCGACGAGAGGTTTCAGTACAAGTACCAGCTCCGCTCCCACATGAGCATCCACATTGGGCACAAGCAGTTCATGTGCCAGTGGTGTGGCAAGGACTTCAACATGAAGCAATACTTTGATGAACACATGAAAACACACACTGGTAAGGACTTCTTGGGAAAGGTACAGATGTCTCAAGTTAAATATTCTTTGGCCAATAGGCAGACTCAACATTTCCTATTTCTTCTAAAGCAATAGAATGTACTTTTAAATTTATTTATTTACTTTTGGCTTTTCAAGGTAGGGTCTTGTTCTAGCCCAGGCTGACCTGGAATTCACTATGTAGTCTCAGGGTGGCCGTGAAATCATGGTGATTTTCCTACTTCTGCCTCTGGAGTGCTGGGATTAAAGGCATGCACACCATGTCCAGCACTTTCATCAAAAGAGAAACATAGGGGCTGGAGAGATGGCTTAGCAGTTAAGGCATTTGCCTGCAAAACCAAAGGATCTCAGTTCGATTCTCCAGGACCCACGTAAGCCAGATGCACAAGGGGGCACTTGCATTTGGAGTTCGTTTACAGTGGCTGAAGGCCCTGGTGTGCCCATTCTCTTCCTCTCTCTTTCTCTGTATCAAATAAATAAATAAATAATTTTTTTTTTAAAAAAAAAGAGTAACATAGGACTGGGGAGATGGCTTAGCGGTTAAGGCACTTGCCTGTGAAGCCTGAGGACCCATGTTCTACTCTCCAGATCCCAGTAAACCAGATGCACAAGGTGATGCAAGCACAAGGTTACACATGCACACAAGGTGGTATACTTGTTGAAGTTCAATTACAGTGGCTGGAAGCTGTGGTGCACCAGTTCTCTTTCTTTCCTCTCTCTCCCTCTCTCTCATTCATTAGGGGGAAAAAAAAAACAGCAGGACTCAGAGGTAGGAGGATCACTGAGTTTGAAGCCACCCTGAGATTACAGGTTACATAGTGAATTCCAGGTCAGCCTGGACTAGAGTAAAACCCTACCTTGAAAAAAAACAAAAAAGGGGGGGCAGTCTTTTGGACTTGCCTCAAGGGAAAAAGAAGGTAATGTATACTTATTAAGGTATTAACTAGAAGCTAAAAAAAGTAAAATAAAATTATAAGACTGTCTTAACTGTAGAGAGAATACTAAATACTAACCCAAAATTTAGGGTTTATTTTTTGGTCTTTTAAAGTAGGGTTTCACTCTAGCCCAGGCTGACCTGGGATTTATTCTATAGTCTCAAAGTGGTCTTGAATTCTCAGTGATCCTCCTACCTCTGCCTCCCAAGTGCTGGGATTAAAGGCATGTGCCACCATGCCCAGCTAAAAATATTTTTATCTGGGCTGGAGAATGGCTTAGCGGTTAAGGAGCATTCCTGCAAAGCCTAAGGCACTTGCTTTCAAAGCCTAAGGACCTAGGTTCCATTCCCCAACACCAGTGTAAGCCAGATGCACAAGGTGGCACCTGTGTCTGGAGTTCAGGCTGGAGGCCCTGCTGTGGCCACACACTCTCTCTAAAATAAATATAATAAAATGTAAATATTTCCATTTATTTACTTGAGAGTATGGGCACACCAGTGTCCCTGGCCACTGCAAGCAAACTCCAGACCTATGTGCTGCTTTACGTGGGTACCGGGGAAACCCAGGCCAGCAAGCTTTGCAAGAAAGCAGCAGAGCCTGCTAGTCTGGGTTTGATTCCCTGATGCCCACATAGAGCCAGATACACAAAGAGTGCTAACTGCAGAGTCGAGAGAGGGAGGCCCATAGGTTATATATTTGGATGATAATATACTACCTCCTTTAGTAGTTGTGAGGAAGGAACACCTAGGTTAATAGATGCAAAGATGGACATAGCCCACCGCCACCAGCACCACACCTTCTCTTCACCGCTCCTCACTCTCTTCTTCCTTCACCTCTGCCTTCCTTCCTTTCTCCACATGGCACACTGTATATAGGTTGTATCCGTGTGTCTGCTATGATCAGGGGGTACTCACGCCCTAGACTAAGGAAAGGGCTGGCAGGAGCACATCTCCGCCAGTCTGCTCATCAGCTGTCTGTGTCATCCAGGAGAGAAGCCCTTCATCTGTGAAATCTGTGGCAAAAGCTTCACCAGCCGGCCCAACATGAAGAGGCACCGCAGAACTCACACCGGCGAGAAGCCCTACCCCTGCGACGTGTGCGGCCAGCGCTTCCGCTTCTCCAACATGCTCAAGGCGCACAAGGAGAAGTGCTTCCGGGTGACCAGCCCCGTGAATGTGCCCGTGCCCGCCGCCGTCCAGATCCCGCTCACGGCGGCCCCCGCGGCCGCGGCGCCCGTGCCTCCGGTGGCGAACACACCCCCGAGCCCTGTCAGTATGAACCCGGTCAGCAGCTCGCTTCCCCCGAGGCCCATCCCGCACCCCTTCTCGCACCTGCACCTGCACCCGCACCCGCACCCGCACCACCTTCCCATCCCGCCGGTCCCCCACCTGCCCCCGCCGCCAGCTCTCTTTAAGAGCGAGCCCTTAAACCACAGAGGCCAGAGTGACGACACCTTCCTGCGGCACCTGGCCGAGAAAAACGGGGCGCCTGCGCAGCATCATTAGCACCCACCGTCCGAGGCCGAGTCACGGTCCAGTCCTATGGTGAGTTGGCAGAGGGGAGCTGGTGGCCTCTCTAGGGTCCCGGCCCTCAGCGCTCCTCCAGAGTTTTTGCCATTATCTGAGCAACTCAACAGAAGACACGCTTGCGCTCACGGGGACCGCCCTCAACCAGGGGAACCACTGAACTGAAGCCCAATTTGCTTGCATTTTCTGATGACTTTTATAAATTTCAAATACTCAGACTTACAGGATTTTATAATTTCATATCAGCTGATGAGGTATGCTTGCTTTTATATCCTGGACTTCTCCTCAAAGAGGGGATAGGCCTGGTTTCCTTTGTACTAATCGGGAAGGCTGTGAGATTAATCCAGAGCATTAATTGTATCACTGTGTATTGTAATGAATTCTTTTCAGCTTTTGGTGCTGGCTACAGAGTTGAGCTGGCCATGTTTCACAGTCTATCAAGCATTATAGAGAAGATGGAAATTTTCTTCTTTGTCTAGCTCTCTTAACACACTCTTTATTTTACTACAGAAATTATTTTGGAGTTTTGTATACTCTCCTTTAGTAGTCTGTTTCTAAAATGAAATGTATTTCAATAAGCGGGGTAATTTTTCAGTGTAGCTGAACCTATGTTGTAAAATAGAAAAAAAAAGTTTTATAATCATCAAAATGTGATTCTTAAAGATGCATATAAAACTTCTATAATTCAAAGTTATTCTTACATCCGTACAGCTCAAAGGTGCTTCAGAGACTAGATGTATCTGAGAGGGTCACCAGACTAGGTTAATGCAAAGTGAGATTTTTGTTTTCAGGACAGGCTGCTACTCAGTAGCTTGAAAATATTTGCTCAGCTCTGATATACTGACATGCTTCTGCCTTCACGTTCCTTTGGCTTCATTAGTACATTGTGCATTTGATGGGCTGATGTGTAGAGATAAGGCCCTTTCTGGGGAGTCACCAAAAGTTTGCCTGGTTTGAATTTATGAGCCACATTGTGATCACCTTCAGGAAGAAGCAGTAGAGATTGCTTCCTTAGTCACATCTGTTTCTCACTCCCTTGGGAACTGTGTTCATGTTTAATTGTTAGGGGAAAACAAGTTGGAGGCTCTTTGAGACTGCTTTGTTTTCTGACAATTGTAATGAAATGTGTGTGATATCTGAAATGTGGCTGTATCCACAAGTGTGAACTATAAGTTTAAATTGCAGTGAGAGGTGGCTTTCAATTCTGCTGTAGGTGAACCCATGACACTGGCGTCCTTAGGTGGGGAGGGGGCGGTAAGTACCTCCCACGCCTCTGTGCATCTGACTGGGTCAGGTTTGGGGAACTTCCACAGAATCAGAGCACCTGACTACGTGATTACAAGGAAGGCTGAGCAGGAGGGCGTTATAATGTTGGTTCCACTTAGCTGACTAGACTTATCCAGACTTCGTATAGCTACAAATTTTGTATTACTTCACCTCAGACAGCTGAGTTCCAAAAGGGTAGGTCACTTTTCTCCTCACACCATTCCCCTTTTTTAATCTCAAAATTCTTAATTTCTCTTTCCTTCATCACCTGAATCAGAACCCTGGCTTTTATTTATTTTTTTATTTTTAATATTAAATGTGCAG
This sequence comes from Jaculus jaculus, assembly GCF_020740685.1. Taxonomy (NCBI): domain Eukaryota; kingdom Metazoa; phylum Chordata; class Mammalia; order Rodentia; family Dipodidae; genus Jaculus; species Jaculus jaculus. The sequence continues at coordinate 108,070,799 of NC_059110.1, forward strand.
ATATGCGTCAAGCACTTTTTTTCTGGCTAATTAGCTCTGTAGCAGGGAAAAGTGGAACTCTCAACTGAGGTTCGGTTCCTCCTCCTAAGTATCACACTCTAACCTTTTGGTTTAATATTTCCAGATTTTCTCCTTTTAATTTTGCCGTTGTCTTCTGTAATGCATAGGAAAATTTTGCAGTGAGGCAGAAGAGTATCTCAGGACATACTTTTCTTCCGTTGAATGCTTGCACATCTTCCTTGAGCCCCCACATCCCCCAGCCAGTAAGGAAGCAGATTCTTTGCTTCTGGCTATTACTACTTTAGACGCTGTTCTCACCTCCACAGTCTCCCTTTGCATTCCATGACAGGGTCACAAATCTACTCCTTCATGCAAACATACCCTTAGCTCGTGGTCAAGCCTGTAATACTAAGGTTTTGTCTTTGTTTTTATTTTTCAAAAAAAAAGGTGTAAATTGTAGCTTAGTTAATTGGCTATACTTTATTTTATGCTAAATAAATTTACAAAATTAGAAATAGATTTTGGATTCTATACATGATGCCATCAACTCAGCTATTTTAAGGATGTACTATGATTACACACTGGAAAATTTAAGTAGTCCTATTTGATTTTTTTTTAATTCAAGCAACTATATAGCCATAAGAAAGTATCTGCTACACAGAAAAACCAGTAGTAAACAAATAACCATCACCATCCTTGACAAGCAGAGAAAATAAGAGTTTTAAATAATGAATTAGCATTGTTACACAGTATAATTCTTAGTGAAATGTATTGTGAAACAATCCAGAAACACTTTTTTTTTTTCCTGGATAAGTATGCTTTCCCTGACTTGGGGTTTGTGGTCTTCAGGAAAACTGCTCAAAATGTGATTTCTCATCAGTATCATATTATATATGATTATCAGAATACAGTCATAGCAGTCAGTAATGCTTCTGTATAGAAGAACTATAGACTAAGCCTTAAACATATAAATGCATCAGGTTTAATATGCTGAAGACTCAAGCTCAGGGTTGAAAAGTTGCTTGGGGTCCTCTGTTAACTTAAAGTTGCATTATGTGGCATGTCCTCACCCACATATGCTCCAGTACCCCGTCAGTTCTCCAGAACTTGTTACCTATTTATCATCTGTTTATGAAAGAAAGACCTATGAAAGAATGAGTTCTCAGCCCTTATCTGTGCTTCTATCTTATAAAGACAATAAAGGCCACATTTCAGCATTATATAGATATCAAATTGAAACTGTCTCTCTTTAATTTTATATGTCTTCAAAGGCTTGTATCATTTCAAGGGTCCCTTATTCCCTCAAAGCCAGGCGTGGTGGCACACGTCTGTAATCACAGTACCCATGAGGCTAAGGTAGGAAGAACACTGCAAATTTAGGCCAGTCTAGACTACAGAGTGAATCTCAGGTCAGCCTGAGCTAGAATAAGACCCTGCCTCAAAAAGAAAAAGAAAAGAAGAAAATTCCCCCAGAGACATTTTGTTTGTTATTTGGTCTCAAACTCATAATCCCCTGCCATGTCCAGCTTCCCCAAGGACATGTTTGAATTGACATTACATTTTTGGTGGTTTAACCTGCATCTGTTCTTTTTCCATAGATTTATCATTCAAATAGAAATTGTTCTTTAGACTAATGAAAGACTGCTACTCCCAATTTTTGAGTCTAGTAGGCTTATACTGGGATTGGTTTTTAAATTTGGATTAAGAAGATGAACAGTTTAAGGATATGTGGCTCATTTTTTTTAATGTGGCTCATTTTTATGTATATTATTTTTACTTTCTTATTAGCAAATAAGGAGGCTGCCACAGAAAACTTTAACAAAGTTCAAAGAAACGTTTGAAAATTGTTTCCATATCATATGTCATTTACTAAAACTATTTGAATCAGGTTACTGAGCATAGACATTTTCATAGTTATCCTTTTTTTTGTTTGTTTGTTTTTCAAGGTAGGTTCTCACTCTGGCTCAGACTGACCTGGACTATGTAGTCTCAGAGTGGCCCCAACCTCACAGTGATCCTCCAACTTCTGCCTCCCAAGTGCTGGGATTAAAGGTGTGCGCCACCACACCCGGCTAATAGTTATCCCCTTTTTTAAAACTATATTTGTTGGAGTTATCTTTTGTGATGGCTGGAACCCTTCTTATAATTTGTTGCTAGTGCTAATTGAAGGCAGAATGCTCTGAAACTTAATTTTCAAATTTTGGTTTTGTTTTTTATTTTTTGTTGAGTGGATATATGTTTAGTTTCATTTTTTTATTTTACTAAAAGTTTAAAAATTTTAGATTACAGAAGCATATATAGAGTTCTATCACAGATGGATGGATTTATTCCATTTTGTAGATTTTGGCTAGTAAAACACACAGTGGTTGGTGGGTTTTAATGTTTTTAAAAAAAGCAACAAAACAATTAAAAAAAAAAGTAAATGCGATAGCTGAAGAAACTCTTCTGTTTTAAACTACTGTAGGAAAAACACAGGGTTTTTTGCATTAATGACCCACAAATATGCTGATGCTGTTCTGGGTTGTCTGGGGAGTACTTCATGAAAAGGGAAATACATTATACTTAACCGTTTTATCAAGTCAAAAAAAGTCTGAATTCATCAACTCTAAAGCCGAGGAAATCATTAATTGGGTTTTAATCTTTCCTTTGCTTAAACCATGATAAAATCTTCCCAATAGATCTCTTCTTTCTTTCAGGATGAAGTGATAAGCCATTAGAGACAGTGGCATGATGAGGATGAGGATGAGGCAGCAGTAACAAGGCCCTAGCTAGCCTGCTTTTGCCATCAGTAGCACCTGTGAGAAACAATGCTGACCTTTCAGCCCTGGACACTACCTCGATAAAGCAAACCAGAGACCCTCTCTCCACTTTGTACAGAAGCCATAACGTTGCCATCAGTACATCCACCTTCACTGTCCTCTACTTTTGTACTGCAGACTTTTTATAGACTTTATGATCAGATATTTTCATCTTAGAGGATAGGTTTTGCAAGACTCAAAGGAACTCAGCTTTGAAGCTGTAGTTTCAGCAGGTTTGTTTCAAGAAACAGTTACTGTATCATTTATCAAGTTATATATTTAAGTCATAAGGACTTTGCAGAATTATCCTGAAAACAAGCTTCCTTTCTCCCTAAATAGAAGCTATGTTGTAGGACGTCCCTGTGCCATGGATTTCTCTCTACCTTATTGACTCTGGGTACTCCTCACCAATGCGTGTGTAGGTAGCAGTGGTGGTCCCGGAGTTATGTTTCTTAGGACAGAGGAGTGGGTAGGTTCCCCCCCCCCCCGCCCACATGCCACAGCTTCTCTCTCACACTCTGCTCTTGAGTGCCTTCAAAAAGCCAGCATCCAGGAACATTTTTGCCCTGATCTGAATCCCTACCTCTCACTGCTTCATTCTCCATGAATATTGGAATTCATCCTCATTCCAAAGGATTTAACTCTATGAGAGAGAGAGAACCTTGGATGAGAATTTTGAACATGTTTCTGTTTTGTTCCTCCATCTCATTAAGTCACATTTTAGCTTTTACTTGTATCTTCTTCACAATATCACATCTGTAATGTTGAAAAATGTCATCCTTATCTTTCTCTTCACTTTTCCTTTCACCAGAAGCTAGATGTTCCTTTAAAAGTAAAGATCATCAGGTATCTCTCTGGCCCATCCTTTTCTTGTCTGAAGTCTTCCTGAATGCTGGTCCTTTCTGATTAAAGGGATCCCGAATGCTGCTCTTGTTATATTCTCTCCCTCTCTCCTCTCTCTCCTCCCTCTCCCTCTCCCTCTCTCCCTCCCTCCCTCCCTCCCTCCCTCTCTCTCGGTCTCTCTCTCCCTCTTCCTCTCTCTCTTTCTCTTCCATAAACATAGGCAGGGTTATACTCATGATTTTATCTTAGTTGCATGAATTTAAAAGTGCTCTCTGGGCTTAACAAAAGCCCTTCATTGTTGTTTTCTTTTCATTGGTTGGTTTGTTTGTTTTTTCAAGGTAGGGACTTGCTGTAGCCCAGGCTGACCTGGAACTTACTATGTAGTCTCAGACTGTCCATGAACTCACAGTGATCCTCCTACCTCTGCCTCCCGAGTGCTGGGATTAAAGGCGTGCGCCACCATGCTGGCACCTTCATTGGTTTTTGGTCTGCCTCTGTCATCTACCTGTCCTTCAAAAACCTCTGTTGACTTTCTTTTCTAGTTCTTCTCATCAACATCATCTTAAAAGTATGATTGGCACATAGTATATGAAGGAGATAGTAAAGAGGACACTGGAGTGCGTTCTGCCTGTGGTGTGTGTATATCTGCTCCATCTTATTTTAGCAGTTGACTAGTCGTGCTTCCCAGACTAAAGTCTGTGCTGTTTAACAGATTGATTATTCCCTCCTAAAGTGAAAACAAATGAAGAAAATGGATTTTGGGGTTTATTTGTTGTTCTTGTTGTTGTTGTAGGTGAATGAACACTATTGAGTATTTTTACTTTATTCAAAATCTTTGCTTTCTAATTTAGCATGTCAAGCCTCTTAAAGTTATTAGTACTCAGGTTTTCAAAACTAATAACCACATGAGGTGAGAGTCTAAAAAGGCAGCTGTTAATAAATTTTTTAATTCTTTTTTGTTTGGCAACAGACAAGATGCTAATTGGTGGGACAGTGCAAAATTGTGAGAATTGGTTTTAATTGGTAATAAAGAAATTCAAAACATTTGAATAAATCAGTGGCTGTTTGGCATGGGAAAACTAGTTTACAGAATGCAAGAGATAGATTTCTGTATTATAGAAATCAGTAATTGGAGTTTGTTGATTTAGAAAGCATTTCACAATTGTTTGCCTAGAACCACTTGAGTAGAACCTGATGCCTAAAGTCACAGCTTAAAAGCTGGTTGCTTTTCTCTCCAGTCTCAGGCGAACAATGGAGAGCCACTCTTGCTTGTAGTGGAAGGAGCTATACCCTTTGGCACAGACTGCTGGCTTGTTTTGTATCTTCAACAGGAAATCTTTGGTGCAGGTATCACAGGGAGTTGTCCCTAGAGAGTCCCCACAGCATAACTCCAAATTGCTTTTATACTATATTAACTTCTCTGGTAAGATCAGGGATGTGATAGATCACTTGAAAACGATTTCATAGGACATGCAGATGGGCCAGAAAGGATAGAAGCTGTGTTTTATTTAATGTCAGAAGAAAATCTGGTGTTTGCCTGGCTAGTTTTGGTCACGTAAAGAACCTGTCTCTTCTGTGCCAAGGAATCACGTTGTTTCTGCACCAATAGTTCCAGAGTGCTTACAGGTGGAAAGGGGCCGTGTGGCCAGGCAGGCTCTAGCGCATGCACGCGCGCACGCACACCCTGCATAGGGTCTGAGATAGTTTCACTGTATTTGAAAGTTGGTAGAAAGTGTCTTAGTCTCCTCAAACTCTCAACTCACCTGTAAGCATCTTTCCATGCTTGACAGTTCATTCATGAGGTTAGTAGAAAGAAATAGTATGGCATAATTTTAATGTTTACTTCTCAAACTGCATTTCCAAGGATATACTTGTGGCCTCAGAAAATCAGATGAAGCCTCAATCTGCCATCACTTTGAATATGCATTTTATTCATTTGTTGTCTCAGGCAGATTCTATTCTACCTGTAGTTCTGGTTTTGTCCACAGGGGAGCAGCAAAATACTTGGCTTTATTTATTCCCAGCTGTTAAGTGTCTTCTGGAACATTGTTGCCTGGCTCACCACTTACATATCTTGATCTAAAGCTTTTCACAGATTACTAAATTCAGCAGCTGCTTAACCCTCTTGACGCAGACAAACATTGATTCTGAGGTCTGGGGTCTTTGTGGGCCAGGCAGCTACATTAACTAGCCTTTGTTGCTATTGGTGACACAGGATTGACAGCCAGGAACTTGCCTGTGTGCTAAGTGCAGAAAGAGCTGAAAGGCCATCCGCTGTATTTCCTTCCTTCAGCTCCCCTTGCAAGACTGGCACCATCACACCTCTGACAAGAGCAGCAGGGGACCTCAGGAGTGTGTAAGAGCTACTCCAAGTGGGTTACACCAGGAAGCATGAAGGTTCCCAGCAGCGGCCTCCTCCAGGCTAGAGTTTTGGTGCACACCCCCTGCCAGCTACTTTTCCTTATAGTCTCCCAGGCCTCGTCAGCTGTGCTCATAGCCGGACATTCTTCACGGTGAACAGTTAGGTGATCAACTACAGGAAACACCAAGCTGCAAACGTTTACTTCGTAGAGCCAGGAAGGGCCTTCCTAACTGACTTCTGCCTGGAAAACCCAACCAAGTCTCAACTTGAGCCATACCAGACACAGAGAGTGGGGTTTCCCTATGACTACGACACGTGACACACCAAAAAAATAAAAAAGTAAAACCCGAAGCTGTGACTGGTTTAGGTAGCAGGTGGCCAGGTGCAACTTAATTTTTATTTTTGTTTTCCCCAACTGTACTGAGATCACTTGCACTTTTTCTCATTTCTTAAAACAGAATCCAGTTGGCTTGCCAGGAACTGTTTAGCATTAGGTTTACAAAGCTTGTTGTTGAATGTTGAATATTTGTCCAAAGGAGTTTGACAAAACAGAAGCTGCTTGGTCCCTGTTCTACTTACAAGGTCCTAAGAATTGAGGCTATGTCAAGTCCAGAATGGGATGGTGCCCCTGGATGATCTCTTACAGAGACACAATTGAAGGTCAAGTTGGACTCAGTATAAGATACATATCTGTCATGCTGCAAGGAGGGTGGGTCAGAGGAGTCCTTCAGTGGAGGAGGTAGCAGGTAGGTAGGACAGGATCTTTTGAAATGGGAAGGACTGGGGAGAGGAGGGCTGCTTGACCAGGGAACTGCATGAGGGATGGAGCGGAGGTGGCCCATGCTGCCTGGCTTCCCCGCATCGTCTTTTCTCTAGCATCTTGTCAGATCCCTCAGTGTACTGATTTCCTCCTTGTGTTAACTATACCAATATTATTTTTTTAGCAATTGAATGCACTTTTTTATTTCAACTCAATCATGATTTTAAGTATAAAAATTTATAGATTGTTAAAACTACTTTTGTGTATTTTTAACCACTTAATGTAGCATTGTATATTTTATTCTTGTGAGACTCTGGTACAAGGTGTGCCGTTTAATGATTCCCCCCCCCCGACATGGTGGGCCTTTGGATGTGTACGGTAACCAACTTCATGCTAATGTTCAAAGTAAAAAAAAAAAAAGTAGCCATATTCCTTATGTGTCTTTCTTTACTTTATTTCTTCATCATTCTTTTTAAAAAATATTTTTATTGACAATGTCCATAATTGTTAACAATATCATATGGTAATTCTCTCCTTACCCCCCCCCACTTTCCCCTTTGAAACTCCACGCTCCATCATATCCCCTCCCCCTCTCAATCAGTCTCTTTTATTTTGATGCATGATCTTTTCTTCCTATTATGATAGTCTTGTGTAGGTAGTGTCAGGCACTGTGAGGTCATGGATGTCCAGGCTTCTTCCTCATACTTTTTCCCACTATATACTTTTATTTACTGTTTTTATGACAGTAAGAGAGAGAGAGAATTGGCATGCCAGGGCCCCCAGCCACTGCAATTGAACGTCAGGTGCATGTGCCACCTTGTGTGCATGTGCCACCTTGTGCTTGTGTCACCTGCATCTGGCTTACATGGAATCTGGAGAGTCAAACATGGGTCCTTATGTTTCAAAGGCAAGTGCCTTAACCACTAAGCCATCTCTCCAGCCCTATACTTTCATTGTATTTTTGAGAGAGAGAGAGAAAGACCCTACCTCAAAAAAAAAGTTAAATTAACTTTTAAAAATAAGTGAAAAGATTTATAATCATGGAAAATGTTAATAAAAATGAATAAATAAATGTGAAAAGAGTACTGGGGATGTGGTAAAGTGGTTAGAGTATTTGCCCCAGTATGCTTGAATTGAATTCCTGATTGAATTCAACCCTTAGTCCTGGGGGCTAAGTTCAACTGTGTACTGCAGTGTCAGGTGACATGGTCCTTAGAATGTGAAGCTTGATCTCCCACTTGTTATGACTCTGCTGACTGGAAGATGAGCCAGTTTATGTAGCTGAGGATGACCTTGAATTCCTGATCCTCCTGCCTCAACCTCCCTACTTCTGAGATCTAGTGTCGTCTAGATATGTGTCGTCACACCCAGCCACACATTGTTTGTCCACTGGTGCTCCATAGATACCTCCACCCCAGTACATACAAAACCAGTGGCTTTCAAACTTTATCCATGATTTTAGTTTTTAAAAATGTTTAACTCGGGCTGGAGAGATGGCTTAGCGGTTAAGCGCTTGCCTGTGAAGCCTAAGGACCCCGGTTCGAGGCTCGGTTCCCCAGGTCCCACGTTAGCCAGATGCACAAGGGGGCGCACGCGTCTGGAGTTCGTTTGCAGAGGCTGGAAGCCCTGGCGCCCCATTCTCTCTCTCCCCCTCTATCTGTCTTTCTCTCTGTGTCTGTCGCTCTCAAATAAATAAAAGAAAAAAAAATTAAAAAAAAATGTTTAACTCAGCCTGGTGGCACACACCTTTAATCCCAGTACTTGGGAGGCAGAAGTAGGAGGATTGCCATGTTCAAGGCCACCCTGAGACTATATAGTGAATTCCAGGTCAGCCTGAGCTACAGTGAGACCCTACCTCAAAAAAAAAAGAAAGAAAAGAAAAAGTTCTTTTCTATTCAATACACACACACACAAGCTTCCCCATATGAATGAATAAAAAACCTCAAGAAAGAGGGGCAGGAGAGATGACTCAGTGGTTGAAGTGCTTGCCTACAAAACCTAATGACCCAAGTTCGATTCCCGAGTGCCAGATGCACAAAGGGGTGCATGTGTCTGGAGTTTGTTTGTGGTGGCTACTGATCCTGGTGGCACCAATTTCTCTGTTTCTCCTAGGAAGTATAAATAAGAATATTTTTTTTAAATTCAAGAAAGGTAGCTGTATATGCTCTACTTTGTTTTTTCTTTGTGTGGGAGGGTGGGCAAGGTTTTGTTGTTGTTGTTACTTGTTGGTTTGTTGTTTTGAGACAGGATCTCACTGTGTCACTGGTTGGGCTGGAACTCACAGTCCTCCTGCCTTAGGCCCTGGAATGCTGGGATTTATGACTACTGACAATTCAAACACACTTCTCTCTTTTTTAATTTTTTTTATAAGAGACAGTCTCTTCTGTCTTTTTAAAAATATATTTTATTATTTATTTATTTTACAGAGAAAGAGAGAGAATGGGTGTATCAGGGCCTCTAGCCACTGCAAACAAACTCCAGGTGCATGCACCACCATGTGCATCTGGCTAACATGGGTCCTGAGGAATGGAACCAAGGTCCTTTGGCTTTGCAGGCAAATGCCTTAACCACTAAGCCATCCATCCAGCCCCCCACACTTCTCTTTTTGTTTATTGTGGTGCTGGGATCATATCCAAGATCTTTTTTTTTTTTTTTTTTTTTTTTTTTGTTGGTTTTATTTTTCCAGGTAGGGTCTCACTCTGGCATGGAACTCATTCTGTACCCAGGCTAGTCTCCAGCTCACAGCGATCCTCCTACCTTAGCCCCCCAAGTGCTAAGAATAAAGGCATGGACCACCATACCTGGCTAAACCCAAGGTCTGATATAAGCTAGGCAAGTACTCTGCCACTAAGCAGTGTTCCCAGCCCTCATAACTTTTCCCTTTTAAAAAAAATTTATTTATTTATATATATTTTTTGTTTTGGTTTTTCGAGGTAGAGTTTCACTGTAGCTCAGGCTGACCTGGATTCACTATGTATTCTCAGGGTGGCCTCAGACTCACAGCAATCCTCCTACCTCTGCCTTCCAAGTGCTGGGATTAAAGGTGTGCGCCACCGCACCTGGCTCAAAAGACATTTTTTTAAATATTTATTTATTTGCAAGCAGAGAGAAAAGAGAGACAGAATGGGCACACCAGGTCCTCTAGCCACTGCAAATAAACTCCAGATGCATGCACCACCTTGTACATCTGGCTTGACATGGGCACTGGAAAATTAAACTTGGGTCATTAGGCTTTATAGGCAAGCACCTTAACCCTGGGCCATCTCTCCAGCCCTCCACATCATTTTAGAGTGAGTCCTGTCCTACCTTGCCAGATTCTCAGTGTGTCTCTTCTCTAGTCCCTTCACTGGGTTGATCTTGTAGCTCCTTTGACAAATAGAGCATTGCAAAAGTGATATTCAGCTTCTAGAGCCTGTGTGTAAAGACACCTGGAAGCTTCTGCCTTTCATCCCCACAAATATGACTCTTAAATAAAGATGCCCAGGCTAGACCACTGAAGGATTGGAAGCGTATGCAAAGAGTTCAGTGTCCTGCTGACTCCACGTTCATGAGAGCAACTGAGATTCCCCAACTCAGCAAGCTGACTCAATAGCTAGTCCCTTGCTTAGGAACCTGGTGAGAGTGGCCAGGTGACCTGCAGACCATCCACACAGTCATGAGAAATCAATTCTTTAATCCATGAAGATTTGAGGCAGTTTGCTATATAGTGGTGGGTAACTTGAAATAGACCCCAGGTTGAGGTCTAACTAAGAGCTGGTATCTTTGCACAGTCCCTTGCGTAAGAAGCTTACTGGGGACTGGAGAGATGGCCTAGTGGTTAAGGCACTTGCCTTCGAAGCCTAAGGACACATGTTCAACTCTCCAGATCCTACATTAGCTAGACCCACAAAGGTAAGGCAATCACCAAGGTCACACATGCCCACTAGGTGGCATCAGCATCTGTAGTTCCATTGCAGTGGCTGAGACCCTGGTGCCAATTCTGTCTCACTGTCTCTAAAAATTAAAAAAACAAAAAACCTTAATGGGCTGGGCATGGTGGCACATGTCTTTAATCCCAGAACTCAGGAGGATCACTGTAAATTCAAGGCCAGTTTGGGACTACAGAGTGAGTTCCAGGTCAGAATGGGCTAGCGTGAGACCCTACCTCAAAAACCACCACCACAACAAAAAAAGCTTAATATTTTTGGCCTCAACTAGTTTTAGATCATTTGTTTCTAGGTCCCTGCTTTTCAGTTTCTTTGGTTTTTATTTATTTATTCTTATTATTATTTACTTTTTTTTTGGTTTTTTGAGGTAGGGTTTTACTCTAGCCTAGGCTGACCTGGAATTCACTATGTAGTCTTAGTGTGTCCTCAAACTCATAGTGATCCTCCTACCTCTGTCTTCCCAGTGCCGGGATTAAAGGTGTGTACCACCATGCCTGTTTTTTTTTTGGTTTTTTTTTTGTTTTTTTTTTTTTGAGGCAGGGTCCCACTCTAGCACAGGCTGGGCTTGAACTCACCAGGATCCTCCAACTTTAGCCTCCCAAGGGTTGGGATTAAAGATGTGAAACACTTTCTCTCTCTCTGTCTCTCACATATATATATATATAACTTATTTATTTGCAAGCAGAGAGAGACAAGGAGAGAGAGACTGACTGTGTGTGTTTATGTGTATGGATGCAGCAGGTCCTCTAACCACTGCAGACAAACTCAAAATGCATTTGTTACTTTATGCATCTGGCTCTATGGGGCTACTGGGAAATCGAACCTGAGTCATTAGGCTTTGGAGGAAAGTGCCATCTCTCTAGTCGCCCTTTCTTTCAACCCTCTTTTTAAATTTTTTTTTTTTTTTGGTTGTTTTTGTTTTTGTTTTCTCGAGATAGGGTCTCACTCTAGCCCAAGCTGACCTAGAATTCACTATGTAGTCTCAGGGTGGCCTTGAACTCACAGTGATCCTTCCACCTCTGCCTCCCAAGGGCTGGGATTGAAGACGTGCACCACCATGTCTGGTTTAGTCACTTTTTGTTTGTTTGTTGTTTTTCAAAGTAGGGTCTCATTTTAGCTCAGGCTGATTTGGAATTCACTATGTAGTCTCAGGGTGGCTTCGAACTCACTGTGATCCTCCTGCCTCTGCCTCCTGAATGCTAGGATTAAAGGCGCATGCCACCATGCCCGGCTCTTAGGCCACCTTTTAATTTTATTTTTTATTTATCTATTTATTTTGAGAGTGACAGAGTCAGAAAGAGGCAGATAAAGAGAGGGAGAGAGAATGGGTGCACCAGGGCCTCCAGCCACTGAAAACGAACTCCAGACATGTGTGCCCTTTTGTGTATCTGGCTAATGTGGGTCCTGGGGAATTGAGCCTTGAACCAGGGTCCTTAGGCTTCACAGGCAAGCGCTGAACCGCTAAGCCATCTCTCCAGCCCCCCTTAGTCCACCTTTTTTAAAAAAAAAAAATTTTATTTATTTATTTGGAATTAGAGAGGCAGAAAGAATGGGCCTACTGCCGCTGCAAGTAAGCTCCAGACACATGTGCCACTTTGTGCATGTGGCTTTATGTGGGTACTGGTGAATTGAATCCAAGCCTTCAGGCTTTGCAAGAAAGTGCCTTTAAAACGAGGCTTGGAGGCAGAGGTAGGAGGATCGCCATGAGTTTGAGGCCACCCTGAAACTACATATTGAATTTCAAGTCAGCCTGAGCTAGAGTGAGAACCTACCTCAAAAAAACAAAGTGCCTTTAGCCAGGCATGGTGGCACACGCCTTTAATCCCAGAGCTCAGGGCGTCAGAGGTAGGAGGATCGCTGTGAGTTCGAGGCCACCCTGACACTACATTGTGAATTTCAGGTCAGCCAAGGCTAGAGAATCTTCCTCAAAAAGCCAAAAAAAAAAAAAAAAAAGACAGACAGACAGACAGACAGACAGACAGGAAGAAAGAAAGAAAGAAAGAAAGAAAGAAAGAAAGAAAGAAAGAAAGAAAGAAAGAAAGAAAGAAAGGGGGAAAAAAAGAAAGAATGAAAGTGCCTTGAACTGCTGAGCCATCTCTTCAGCCCTTCTTTCTTTCTGTTGTCCTCTGTCTCTCTTGGATGGATGGATGGATAGATAGATAGTTAGTTAGTTAGTTAGTTAGTTAGTTAGTTAGTTAGGTGATAGGTAGATAAAATATTTTTTAAACCGTTGGAGAGGGCTGGGGATATGGCTGAGAGGCCAAAAGTGCTTGCTTGCAAAGCCTGATGGCCTGAGTTTGGTTCCTCAGTAACCACATAAAGCCAGATGCTCAAAGTGATGCGTGCATCTGGAGTTTGCAACTGAAAGAGGCAATGGTGTACCCATTTTCATTCTCTCTCTCTCCCCCTCTCTCTCTCTCACCTTGCAAATAAACAAGTAAAAGTATTTATTGTTAAAAAGGGGCAGCTGGGTATGGTGGCATGCACAGAAAACAAAAAGGCGAGTGTGGTGGTGCACACCTTTCATCTCAGCACTCAGAGGCAGAGGCAGGAGGATCACTGTGAGTTCAAGGCCACTCTGAGACTACATAGTTAATTTCAGGTCAGCCTGGGCCAGAGCGAGACACTACCTTGGAAAAAAAAAAAAAAGAGCCGGTCGTGGTGGCGCACACCTTTAATCCCAGCACTCGGGAGGCAGAGGTAGAAGGATTGTCGTGAGTTTGAGGCCACCCTGAGTCTACATAGTGAATTCCAGGTCAGCCTGGACCAGAGTGAGACCCTACCTCGAAAAACAAAAAAAGGCTGGAGAGATGGCTGAAGGCTGGGGTTCAGTTCCCCAACACCCACATAAGCCAGATGCACAAAGCAGCACATGCATCTGGAACTCATTTGCAGTGGCAGAAAACCCTGGCACGCTCATTCTCTCTCTGCCTATTTGTCTCTCTCAAATAAATAAAATATTTAAAGACATGAACCACCACATCTGGCTGCTGCTTCTCTAGGAAGGAGGAAGGGTTTCCAAATGTCCAGAGCAGATTTTGCCAATAACACAACCATTTCAGGTTTCCTCTCAGACCTGCCCTCCGTTGTCCCAACTGTTAATGAGCTCCAAGATCCAAAACCACCTGGCTTTAGAGTCCTCTCACTGATACATCCACCATCAGTCTCCACACTCAGCCCACAGGGACACCAATTTAGCTTCAGTATTCTGCACAACCTTAATCCTTCCATGATGTCATCGAAGGAGATCGGATGGCAAAAGAATCAGAAACACACATGCTTTTATTCACAGACAAAATTAGACTACATCGTTCCTTTCCTACAGAATGAGTCCAGCTACAAGCAAGCAATATAGCCACATTCAGCCTGTCTGCGAAAGGTCATTGTAAGTATTAAATTAAGTAATGCAGGTAAAAGGCTCAGCTCAGGGCTTGGCAGGTAGGATTTGAGACAGCGTCCAATAACACGTCACTCAAAGATGGCTCCCATATTACACTTTCTGGTACCAGCATCCTTGAGCAATGCACTCCACCTTTGATTTGGGATAGATTTGGTGACTTGCTTTTGATAAATGCACTATGAAGAAAATGCAGCTGGGCATGGTGGGACACACCTTTAATCCCAGCACTTGGGAAGCAGAGGTAGGAGGATCACTGTGAGTTTGAGGCCAGCCTGGGACTACATAGTATGTGACCTGTCACAGGATGGAGTTACAAAAACAGTCATCATGGTTGGCTGGGCATGGTGGAGCAAACCTTTAATACCAGTACTCAGGACGCTGAGAATGATCACTGTGAGTTCAAGCCCAGCCTAGGACTACAGAGTGAATTCCAGGTCAGTGTGGGCTAGAGAGAGGCCCTACCACCACCCCTTCCCCCTGCTGCAAAAAAAAAAACAAAAACAAAAAACGACTGGAGAGATGGCTTAACGGTTAAGGCATTTGCCTACAAGGCCAAAGAATCCCTGTTTGACTCTCCAGGACCCACATAAGCCAGATGCACAAGGGGGTGCATGAGTCTGGAGTTCATCTGCAGTGGCTGGAGGCCCTGGTGTGCCCATTCTCTCTCTCTAATAAATAAAATATATATTTAAAAAATACAGCCAGACATGGTGGCACATGCCTTTAATCCCAGCACTTGGGAAGCAGAGGTAGGAGGATTGCTGTGCGTTCAAGGCCAGCCTGAGACTACATTGTGAATTCCAGGTCAGCCTGGGCCAGAGTGAGACCCTACCTTGAAAAACTAAGAACAACAACAACAATAAAAAAGTCGTAGAAACTGCGTGTGGTAATCTCAGCACTTAAGGAGGTGGAGAGGGAAGTTCAGGGTTATCTTTGACTACACAGCAAGTTTGAGGCCAGCGTGAGTACATGAGATCTGAACTGTCTCTGACCACCAAACACATTCCTGAATGAGGCTCCTCTCACTCTCCAGCCGCCAGCTGCCATGCCATGAGGACACTTGGGCAGGCTATGGAGGACATGCCATGGGACTGAAGTCAGCCAGCAACGACGGGAGTGAGCTTGGAAGTGGACCTGCTGGGGCCTGCCAGGAGTCACGTGAGGAAGCGCGGATGTGGGCTCTCCAGCCACAGCGGTGTCAAGGAGATTCTGGGCTGGGAGCTGGATGACGGTCCGTGAGAGCCCTGGAACCAGCCGCCCAGCTGCACCAAGCTCAAATTCGGGACAAGAGCAGCTATAAGGTGGGGCTGGGGAGATGGCTCAGTGGGAGAGGAGTTTGCTTGCAAAGCCTGCCAGCCTGGGTTTGATTCCCCGCAAGAAAGTCGGACCCCAGAAGTGCTGCAAGTGCTCTGTTTTCAATGGCAAGAAGTTCTGGCATGTGCATTCACACACATGCAAGCAAACTATTTAATTTGTTAGTTGTTTGTTGTTTTAGAGGTAGAGTCTCCCTGTAGCCCAAGCTGATCTGGAACTCACTCTATAGTCTCAGGCTGGCCTCGAACTCACAGTGATCCTCCTACCTCTGCCTCCCGAGTGCTGGGATTAAAGGGATGCACCACACGCCTGGCCTAATCAATAATTTGAAACTATAGCAGGGTGTGGTGGTGCTCACCTTTTGTTTGGGTAGAAGACTACAGTACCCTTATCCAATCAAAGGCTAACTTAGGAGCTATCTCAGTGGTACCTTGGTTTGTTTTTTTTTTTTTTTTTAATATTTTATTTACAAGTAAGAGAAAAGAGGGAGAGAATGGGGGCACCGCCAGGGCTTCTTGGCACTGCAAAGATGTTTATGCCACTTTGTGCCTCTGGCTTTATGTGGGTACTAGGGAATCAAACCAAGGTCATCAGGCTTTGCAAGCAAGCGCCTTGAACCAGTGATCCATCCCTCCAGCTTCCCCAAACCCAATTCTTGCAGTGACCAGATCTAGCCCTGAAAACGGGAGACGTGAAGGAATGATAAATTGATAATGGAGCAATGAGGGATGCTCCCTTGGAGTGAGGAACACTGAACTGAAAAATGAGAAGTCAGAATCCAGCATGTGGCAATGACTTCTCTGCCTTTCTTGGTTGTAAATTTGTGAAAAGCAGACCAGGAAGCCGCGGCACTCCTCAGATTGGTGCCCTGATGGCACAACCAGGGTCCCTTCCCCTCCCCCACCGTCCTGAGCCCAGGTGAGAGGCCATTCATCAGTGTAGAATGAAAACTCATCAGTAGAGGCCTGGAGAGAGAGGATGCCAGCCTGATGCAGGCCTGGAGCTGCCGACTCTTCCGGAGCAGGAATGCAGGCAGGCTGGGGAGAGCTACGTGGCTTGGTTTAGCAAATAACATCCCAGACACTCTCAGACCACAAAATAGTACTCACCCTGGAAAGCTACAAAATTAGAACTTCAAATACCAGCTAGTTACAAATTAGGAGTCCTTTATTTACCTTCCTCACCCCACAGGGGCCCCATCTTTCTGCCCAAATTGCCAAGGCAAAGAGAGTGAATGGAATTGTGCATGTTGGGATGAAGGTGACATGTTTAGGTTGGGTCTGTTCAGACCCACACCCACTGTCTTGAATGAGAGAACAGGGAGACATTTTAAAGAAGATGGCTTTTTCCACCTCTTTGTGATCCAAGTTTCCCTGACCCCAGTGGAGGTCAAGGAGAGAATTAGGACTTGAGCCCAGAGGAGCCGGAAACCTACCACACCTGGAGACCCGCTCCCGTGAAAGGGCTGTCTGTGCTGGGCGTGGTGGCGCACGCCTGTAATCCCAGCACTGGGGAGGCAGTGGGAGGAGGACCATCAAGAGTTCAAGGCCACCCTGAGACTACATAGTAATTTCCAGGTCAGCCAGGGCTAGAGTGAGACCCTACCTGAAATCCCTCCCCACAAAAAAAGAAGAGCTATCTGTAGGTTAAACCACAAAAAGATGGGTGCCATCAAGTGTGGTGACCAGCAGCACCCCCACAGCATGTTTGACCTCCTCTGCTTGCCCATCCCAGTCCTGTCCCTAACAGATGGCTACTCTGCCTGTCCTGAGTCCGTGTCACCCCTGTGCATCCACATGCTCAGCCAAGCCCACAGTGATTCTGGTCCTCGTACTTCAGCAGCCTGACTGCTAGGATTAAAGGCATACACCATCATACCTGCACTTATTTAATATATATATATTAATAATATATATATTATATATATATATTTATTTATATATATATTTATATATATTATATATATATATATATAAATATATATATATATATTTTTTTTTTGTAAAGCCAGGTGTGGTGGCACATGCCTTTAATCCCAGCACTTGGGAGGCGGAGGTAGGAGGTCACCCGGAGACTATGGAGTGAATTTCAGGTCAGTGAGACTCTAACTTGAAAATCCAAAAAAATAAAAATAAAAATTTGTGTACACCATCTCTTGCTGCTACAAACAAAAGCCAGTGTGGTTTTATGTGGGTGGCTGGAGAATTGAACCCTGGTTGGTAGGCTTTGCAAGCATGCACCTTTAACCACTGAGCCATATCCTCTGACTCTTACTATTTTTTCCTTTTCATTTTTTAAATATTTTTTGTTCATTTTTATTTATTTGAGAGCAACAGACAGAAAAAGAGGAAGATAGAAAGAGAGAGAGAATGGGCATGCCAGGGCCTCCAGCTACTGCAAACGAACTCCAGATGCATGCTCCACCCTATGCATCTGGCTAACGTGGGTCCTGGGGAATCAAGCCTCATACCAGGGTCCTTAGGCTTCACAGGCAACTGCTTAAACAATAAGCCATCTCTCCAGCCCTCCTTTGCAGTTTTTAAAAAAATTATTTATTTTAAGCCGGGTGTGGTGGCACACACCTTTAATCCCAGCACTTGGGAGACTGAGGTAGGAGGATCACCACTGAGTTCAAGGTCACTCTGAGAATACAGAGTGAATCCCAGGTCAGCCTAGGCTAGAGTGAGACCCTACCTTGAAAAACTAAAACAATATATGGCTGGAGAGATGGCTTAGTGGGTAAAGCATTTGCCTGCGAAGCCTAAGGATCCAGGTTCAATTCCCCAATACCCAAGTAAGACAGATGCACAAGGTGATGCATGCATCTGGAGTTCGTTTGCAGTAGCTAGGGGCCCTGATGCACCCATTCTCTCTCTTTATCTGCCTCTCTCTGTCTCAAATATGTAAATAAAATATATTTTTTTAAGAATTTAGTTTTTAACAGATTACAGTCCTTTATTCCCTGTCCCCTGTTCCTGTTTCCCTAGGGCCCTCCTCTGTGAGGTTATGGTATTTACAGTGTAGTCATGAAGGCCTCAGTCAGTCCCAGTGGGATGGGGGCATGGGGCTGTGCCTCAGGGTATTCTCACCCATTCTGGTTTGATTTTTTTTTTAATTTATTTGTTTATTTTGGTTTTTCAAAATAGGGTCTTGAGTTCGAGGCCACCCTGACACTACATAGTGAATTCCAGGTGAGCCTGGACTAAAGTGAAACCCTACGTCCAAAAAAAAAATAAAATAAAATAAAAACCCTGCCTCAAAAAAACAAAGAAGGCTGCTAGATGGCTTAGCACTTAAGCACTTGCCTGGGAAGCCTAAAGACCCAGATTTGATTCCTCAGTATCCATGTAAGCCAGATGCACATGGTGGCAAAGTTTTTGGAGTTTGCAGTGGCTAGAGGCCCTAGCATGCCCATCCTCTCTATATAGAAATATCTATCTCTTTCTCATAAATAAATTATTTTTTTTTTCAAAAAAGATATCAAGCCGGTCATGATGGCACACACCTTTAATCCCAGCACTCGGGAAGCAGAGTAGGAGGATCGCCATGAGTTCAAGGCCACCCTGAGACTACTTTGTGAATTCCAGGTTAGCCTGGGCTACAGCAAGACCTTACCTGGAAAAAAAAAAAAAAGATATCAAGAGGGAGACAGAGCATGCAATTGCTTGCAAATTCCTTTTAATTGAATAGTCATCATTCTATAATTACATGTTAAACACAGCAAGCTTCCTCCCAAGTTGGGTTTGCCTTGTGCTAAGACACGGGTTTCCTCCCAGCACCTGGTGCCAGATGCTGGCAGGCAGTTTCACCACCAGCTAGGAAGCCACACACAGGCAGGAAGCAAATGTTCAGATTCACCAGGCTATGCTTCAGGTGCCTACTAATGGCGAAAGAATGGAAACTACCTCTCCTCTCCACACCCAAGACAAACAGAGCAACCAGACCACCTACACCCTGTTTCCATCAGGCTGTGCCAAAACCTGAAGGATTCACATCTTCCTGCCGCCACCTACCAGTCTGCCTGCATTCTGTCCCCTGCCCTTCAGTCAGGTCTGCTCCTGCCAATCCGATGGGTACTGGGACGAGGATGACCATAATGGCCTTTCCTAGGCTGCTGTGTCGGTGCCCAGTGTCCCCCCTCCCCACTTTCTGGCAGCTGGGGACTCAACTTTATGGGCCAAGCATTCACCCTCCCACACCCGGCTCAAAAAACATGTTTTCCCATCCCAGTGCTAACCAGGCCCGACTCTGCGTAGCTTCCGAGATCAGACAAGATGGGGCGTATTCAGGGTGGTGTGGCCGTGGACAAGATGCATGTTCTGAATGGATGATTCTTCCCCAGAGGTGGTCCCTCCTGTGCCACTGGGTGAAGGAGGCTGAGGATACAACTCAGTCCAGTGCTTGCCTACCATGCTCACAAATCTGGGTTCAAGTTCCACCACAGATTAAACCAGGCAAGGTGGCCCACAGTTATAGTCACACACTCAGGAGGTGGACACAAGGATCAGAAGCTCAAGGTCATCTTCTGCTACAGAGGGACTTTGAGGCCAGCCAGGGATATATGAGGCCCAGTCAGTCCCCCTTCCAAGCAAAAAAAGAAAAAGAAAAAGAGGGGGGAGGAAGAAGAGGAGGAAGAAAAAGCCAGGGGATGGTGGTACATGCCTTTAGACCAAGTTCCAGGTCAGCGTATGCTAGAGTAAGACCCTGCCTCAGAGGGAAAAAAAAAAAAAAAAAAAACAAAACTGTTGGGGGACTGGGGAGATAGCTCAATGGTTAAAGATGCTTGCTTTGCAAAACCTGCTGGCCTGGGTTTGATTCCCCAGTACACATGTAAAGCCAGATGCACAAAATAGTGCATATGTCTGGAGTTTGTTTGCAGTGGCAAGAGGCCCTGGTGGCACCCATTCTCTCTCTATACCTCTCACTTTCTCATGCAAATAAATAAATTTTATAACAGATTGTTGGGGGCTGGAGAGGTGGCTCAGCAGTTAAGGCACCTGCCTGCAAAGCCTAAGGACCCAGGGTTGATTCCCCAGTACCTATGTAAAGCCAGATGTATAAAATGGTGCATGTGGAGTTCCTTTGCAGTGGATAGAGGCCCTGGTACACCCATTCTCTCTCTGTGTCTCTCTGTGTCTCTCTCTCTCTCAAATAAATAAATAAATAGGGCTGCAGAGATGGCTTAGCAGTTAAGGCGCTTGCCTGCAAAACCAAAGGACCCAGGTTTGATTCTGCAGGACCCATGTGAGCTAGATGTGCAAGGTAGCACAGGTGTCTGGAGTTCTGCTGCAGTGGCTAGAGGCCCTGTCGCGTTCATTCTCTATCTACCTCTTTCTCTCTATCTCTCTTGAATAAATAAATAAAATTTTAAGAGAAAGAAAGCAGGGCATGGTGACACACGCCTTTAATCCCAGCACTCAGGGGCAGAGGTAGGAGGATTGCTGTGAGTTTGAGGCCATCCTGAGACTACATAATGAATTTCAGGTCAGCCTGGGCTAAAGTAAGACCCTACCTCAAAAAAAAAAAACAATAAATAAATAAGTAAAAAATAAAAAGAGAAAGAAAAATAAATGAATAAAGTAGGACTGTTGCAGTCAGGTTCGCATTGCTGGCAGAAAACACCTGACCTGGGCTGGAGAGATGGCTTAATGGTTAAGGCCCATGTTTGCAAAGCCTAGGGACACAGGTTCAATTCTTCAGGTCCTGCATAAGCCAGATGAACATGGCACACGCATCTAGAGTTCATTTATAGTGGCTAGTGGCACTGGTGCGCCAATTCTCTCTCTCTCCTTCTTTCTCTCTGTCTCTAATAAATAAATAAAAATAAATCTTTTTTTAAAAAAAGCCGGACATGGTGGCACACATCTTTAATCCCAGCCTTGAAAGGCAGAGGTAGGATAGCTCTGAATTCAAGGCCAACCAGACTACATAGTGAAGTCCAGGTCAGCCTGAGCTAGAGTAGCTACAGTGAGACCTTACCTCAAAAAAAGAAAGAAAGAAAGAAAGAAAGAAAGAAAGAGAGAGAGAGAGAGAGAGAGAGAGAGAGAGAGAGAGAAAGAAAGAAAGAAAGAAAGAAAGAAAGAAAGAAAGAAAGAAAAGAAAGAAAGAAAGAAAGAAAGAAAGAGAGAGTCGGGTGTGGTGGCTCATGCCTTTAACCCCAGCACTCAGGAGACAGAGGCGGGGGGGATCGCTGAGAGTTTGAGGCCACCCTGAGACTACATAGTGAATTCCAGATCAGTCTGAGCTAGAGTAAGACCCTTCCTTGAAACCCCCCACACACACAAAAAAAAAAGAAAGAAAGAAAAAACACCCGACCACCAAGAGCAGCTTATGAGGAAAAAAAAAAAAAAAAAAGATCTATTTTGGCTTACAGACTCAAGGGGAAGCTCCTTGATGGCAGTGGAAATTGATGGCATGAGCAAGGGGTGGACATCACCCCCTGGCCAACATCAAATGGACAACAGCAACAGGAGAGTGTGACATACATACTGGCAAGAGGAAGCTAGTTATAATACCCATAAGCCCACCCGGACCAGTGAAAGCAGGCAGCTTCTTCTGCCATTATGGAACTT
This sequence comes from Jaculus jaculus, assembly GCF_020740685.1. NCBI lineage: Eukaryota > Metazoa > Chordata > Mammalia > Rodentia > Dipodidae > Jaculus > Jaculus jaculus. Next base: position 108,092,774 of record NC_059110.1, read on the forward strand.
CCCCTGGATCTGTAAACTTCAATAAATCCCTTCTTCCGTTACAGTGCCTGGTCTGGAAGTTCATCTCAGCAATCTAAAGCTGTCCGCTACAAAGACCATGTTGCAAATTCAATGACATTTCCTTTCCTGCATTTGGTTATACTCCATAGTGCCAGGTGGGAGGCCAATTTGTTAATCCAGTGGGAATAAAGCAGACTTTGAAGAAGGAAACACTTCTTCCACACTCAGGCCCCATCAAAAGACTCCATTCTTAAACCGGGCGTGGTGGCGCACGCCTTTAATCCCAGCAATCAGGAGGCAGAGGTAGGAGGATCACTGTGAGTTCAAGGCCACCCTGAGACTACATAGTGAATTCCAGGTCAGCCTGGGCTAGAGTGAGACCCTACCTAAAAAAAAAAAAAAGAAAGAAAGAAAGAAAAGACTACATTACTTCTGTTGTCCAAGTGCAGGTCAGCTGTCCCAATCTCAATGGTTGTAATCTCTAAACAATGGCAGCTGAACAGGTAGCAGTTTTGGTCCAAAGATTTCATTTTTTTTTCTGCGCCATATCCCTCTGCTCACACCAGCCAATTTCTATGCAGTGCAACCCTAAACAAGTTCTCAGGACATGGGCATACAGCAAGCCTGTCACACAAACCGCTTCTAGCCCAGTCTAGGCAATTCTCACCCTCATTAGTCAAACCTCACAGTCCATAGTTCTAATTGCATGCAGGTCTTCAAACTCTAACCAAAATAGTCCATCAAGCTGTACTTACAGCACTGCAAGGTGTCTCTTAGGCCATGGTTTCAAATCTCTGCACATTCCTCTTAAAAATCAGCTCCAAAAGGCCAAAAGCCACACAGTCAGGTTCTAGCAGCAATGATCCCGCTTCTTGGTGCTTGTCTGCAAAGACTGAGAGCCCAGGTTCGACTCCCCAGAACCCACATAAACCAGCTGCACATGGTGATGCAAGGTGAGTTTGTCTGCAGTGGCTAGGCTCTGGTGCAATCATTTTTTTTCTCTCTCTCTCTCTGACAAATAAAAATGAAATATTTAAAAATTAAAAAAAAAAAACCTTTAAAAAAGCCAGGTGTGTTGGCACACGCCTTTAATACCAGCACTCAGGAGGCAGAGGTCGGAGGATCTCCGTAAGTTTGAGGCCACCCTGAGACTACACAGTGAATTCCATGTCAACCTGGATCAGAGTGCAACCCTATTTCAAAAAACCAAAATAAATAAATAATAATAACAAAATAAAAATAAAATATTTTTTAAAATAAAATCTTTTTTTTTAATTTTTATTTATTTATTTGAGAGTGACAGACACAGAGAGAAGGACAGATAGAGGGAGAGAGAGAGAATGGGCGCGCCAGGGCTTCCAGTCTCTGCAAACGAACTCCAGACGCGTGCACCCCCTTGTGCATCTGGCTAACGTGGGACCTGGGGAACTGAGCCTCGAACCGGGGTCCTTAGGCTTCACAGGCAAGCGTTTAACCGCTAAGCCATCTCTCCAGCCCTTAAAATAAAATCTTGTTGGGGTTGGAGAGTGATTAAAGGTGCTTACTTGCAAAGCCTGCCAACCTGGGTTAAATTCCCCAACTACCCAAGATAAAGCTGGACGGTCATCTGTAGCATCAAGATAGACCGGGCGTGGTGACACATGCCTTTAATCCGAGCATTTGAGTGGTAGAGGTAGAAGGATCACTGTGTTTGGTACTGTTCTGGACACCAGAGGGTCCAACCAAAGGGAGGGGTCTTTAATCCCAGCACTCAGGAGCAGAGGGAGGAGGATTGCTGTGAGTTCGAGGCCACCCTGAGGCTACATAGTAAATTCCAGGTCAGCCTGGACTACAGTGAGACCCTACATTGAAAAATAGGGGAAAAAAAAGATAGAGACCCTGGCATGCCCCCATCTCCACCACCCTTGTGCAAATAAATAAATAAAATTATTATTATTATTGGGGAGTATTTTGAGGTAGGGCCTCACTCTAGCCCAGGCTGACTGGGAATTCACTCTGTATTCTCAGGGTGGCCTCGAACTCTCAGCGATCCTCCTGCCTCTGCCCCCGGAGTGCTGGGATTAAAGGCATATGCCACCACACCCAGCAATAAAATTATTTTAAAGCCAGGCATGGTGGTGCACGCCTTTAATCCCAGGCAGAACCTCAGGAGGCAGAGATAGGAAGGAGGATTGCCATGAGTTTGGAGCCACCCTGAGACTACATAGTAAATTTCAGTTCAACCTGGACTAGAGTGAGGCTTTACCTTAAAAAAAAAAAATGTTTTTTTTTTTTTTGGTTTTTCGAGGTAGGGTCTCACTCTGGCCCAAGCTGACCTGGAATTCACTATGTAGTCTCAGGGTGGCCTCGAACTCACGGCGATCCTCCTACCTCTGCCTCCCGAGTGCTGGGATTAAAGGCGTGCGCCACCACGCCCGGCTAAAAAAATGTTTTAAATGTTTTATTTATTTATTTGAGAGAGAAGGAAGCAGAGAGAGAATGGCATGCTAGGGCCTCTAGCCACTGTAAACGAACTCCAGATGCATGAACCACCTTGTGCATATCTGGCTTTACATGGGTACTGGGGAATCAAACCCAGGTCTTTAGGCTTTGTAGCCAAGTGTCTTGACCACTGAGCCATCTCTCCAGCCCCAAATTATAAAGAAATAAAAGGTGGAAAGAATATAAGAGCCAAAGGACAGGTAGGACTGTAGATTGCAGTTTTCCAGATACAAAATGGCCTGGATATCCATGACCTGGCAGTGCCTGCCACTACCTACACAAGACCTTCATAATAGGAGGAATAAAGTAAATAAAAATCAAAATAAAAGAGAGACTGATTGAGATGGGGAAGGGATATAATAGAGAGCAGAGCTGTGAAGAGGAAAGTGAGGAGGGAGGGAATTATCATGGTTTATTGCCTATAATTATGGAAATTGTCAATAGTAAAAAAAGAAAAATGTAGCCAGGCGTGGTGGCTCACGCCTTTAATCCCAGCACTCGGGAGGCTGAGGTGGGAGGACTGCCGTGAGTTCGAGGCCAGCCTGAGACTCCATAGTGAATTCCAGGTCAGCCTGGGCTACAGTGAGACCCTACCTCGAAAAACCAAAAAAAAAAAAAAATGTGAGACAAGCATGGTGACTCATGCCTTTAATCCCAGCACTTGAGGCAGAGGCAGGAGGATTGCTATAAATTCGAGGCTAGCCTGAGGCTACATAGTGAATTCCAGGTGAGCCCCGGCTATAGTGAGACCATACCTTGAAGAAGAAAAAAAAAAGATTATGATACTCCAATCTCCCCTTGGGAACAGGACTATAATGCCGAGAAGTAGATGGCTAAACCCTGACACCAAGTGTATTTGACCTACATATCTCAACCTAGTTGTCTCTGGGACACAAAGAAACCACTTATGAGTATCATGGACGTGAGGATGTGACTGTCCAGCAGAAAAGATTTGGGACTTCAAAAGCATCAAGCATCCCTCTTCCTTGTGCGCGCATGTGTCAGTCATCCGATGGCATTTCGGGATCGTCACAAAGGACCCAACGACACTATTTCTCTGCTAGATAAGGTAACGAAGGCAGGGGGTCTGGGCTTGACTGGCTCAATCACACACGTGCGGAGGAATCCTCGCTGGTATTCTACATCTCTGGGTCACCCTGGCCAGCCTAGGGCTTGCAGTCTTCCACAGCGGAGGCAACTGGCTGTTCCTTGCAGCATTGTTTAGGGCAGGGCAGGGACCTGGGAAGAGCTACTTTTGATGTGGGACTTTCAAGTGAAGGACTCTCCCTAGAGTGGTTTGAATCCCTGCCATGGTGTGTTTGGATAATGGCTAAATTAGCCCTCCATAAAGACTGGAAATGAAGCCATATCTAAATATAACTGCGGGGACACGTGCAGTGGAGACCGGAGCAAGATGGCAATTCCAGGCAGGCAGAATGGGCTTGTTTTGCCAAAGAAAACAGAGCAGTCACACCCTGCTTTGCAAAAGCCACCGTGTTTAGGCGGGTTTCTAATGAGAAGGAGAATGTTGGAGGCAAGGTCTGTGTCTTCATTCTGTGCCACACACACAACAGACATGTGGCAAAGCAAGAAATAAACCTGAGATTTCCCAGCTTTTTCCCTTTTGGGACCTTTCCCAGCTTGGGAGCTTGGGCGCAGCGGGGGGGGGGGGGAGAGGGGGGATTGGGTTGGGTTGGATGTCTCCCCTGAGTTTGGGTGGTTTTCTGCTGTATTCTCTCATATCTATTTATATTTTAGATGTATTTTTTGTATTACAGAGAGAGAGAAAATGGTGCACCAGGGACTCTAGCCCCTCTATTTCTTCTCTTTATTGAAATAAATCTTTCATAATTAAAAACAAGGAAATAAAATCCCAGCATTTGGCAGGCAGAAGTAGGAGGATCGCCGTGAGTTCGAGGCCACTCTGAGACTACATAGTGAATTCTAGGTCAGCCTGGGCTAGAGTGAGACCCTTACCTGCAAAGTGAGGTGCTTACCTGCCCTCATCTGTGTACCCAGAATCTACATAAAGCCTGGTGATGCACAAGGTGGCATATGTATATGGAGTTCGTTAGCACAGGTTAAAGGCCCATTCTATCAGCTCATTCTACCAGCTTCTTTCTCTCTTTCACTCTCTCTCAAATACATAAAATATATTTTTCAATGTCTTTATTTATCTGAGAGAGAGAGAATGGGTGCGCCCTGGCCTCCAGCCACAGCAAAGTCCAGATGCATGCATCCCCTTGTGCATCCAGCTCAAGTGGATCCTGGAGAGTGGACCTGGGATCCTTTGGCTTTGCAGGCAAATGACTTAACCACTTAGCCATCTCTCCAGCCCAAATAAAATATATATTTAAAATATTTTATTTTTATTTAGTTAACAGAGAAAGAGGGAGAGAGAGAGAGAGAGAATGAATGGGTGTGCCAGGGCCTCTAGGCACTGCAAGTAAATTCTAGACACGTGCATAACCTTGTGCATTTGGCTAACATGGGTCCTGGGGAATTGAATCTGGGTCCTTTAGCTTTGTAGGCAAACACCTTAACCGCTAAGCCATCCCTTCAGCCCCCAAATAAAATATTTTTTCAAAGGGGGAAATAAAGCCGGGCATGGTGGCAGACACCTTTGGGAAGCAGAGATAGGAGGATCACTGTGAGTTTGATGTCAATTTGAGACTACATGGTAAATTCCAGTTCAGGCTGGGCTAGAGTGAGACCCTACCTCAAAAAAAAAAAAAGAAAGAAAGAAAGAAAGAAAGAGAAAAAGAAAGAAAGAAAGAAAAATGGGAGGCTGGAGAAATGGCTTAGAGATTAAGGCACTTACCTACAAAGCCTAAGGACTTAGGTTCGACTCCCCAGAACCCATGTAAGTCAGATGCACATGTCACATGCATCTGGAGTTTGTATGCAATGGCTGGAGGCCCTGGGGGAACCCACTCTCTCTAATAATTTTTTTTTTTTTTTAAGGCCAGGCATGGTGGCACATGCCTTTAATCCCAGCACTCAGGAGGCAGAGGTAGGAGGATTGCTGTGAGTTCAAGGCCAGCCTGGGACTACATAGTGAATTCTAGGTCCTGGGCTAGAGTGAGACCCTACCTCAAAACAAACAAACAAATAAATAAATAATAAAGTTAATGAGCTGAGCATGGCGGTGCATGCCTATACTCCTAGCCCTAAGAGGCAGAGGTAGAGCAAGAAGATCATGAAGTAGAGACCAGCCCAAGCTGGAGGGGGCAAGGAGAGCAGAAGGACAGGAGAGAGGAGGAGGTTGTATGTGGAGTGCTTATAAATGTGATGGACACACCTCTCATCTCATTTTCAGCATTCTCTTCAACCCTTCAAGGAGAGAATACCATGTACAGCTGGGGCTTCATGGTTTGACAAAAGCACAGAGCCACCTAAAATTCCCTCACAAATGTAACATTAATGGCTGACCCTCAGGACTGGGTCCCCTTGGGGGACACCAAGTCTGTGTGGAAGAGACACTGGGAACCTCCATGCACAGGCAATGTGGCCATTCTAGGGACAGGAATAAAGAAAAGCCCAAGAGAAACTGGGTTATACCAGGCCACTGGGCACGTCTGCCTCTTTCAGATGCCACAGAAAGTGGCATCTGTGTGTATGTAGGGGTGTGTGTGTGTGTGTGTGTGTGTGTGTGTGTGTGTATGAGGGATGTGGGACTGGCAGGCTAAGAACTTCAAGCTGGGTTGCACAGGTAAGTGACTTGTGGATCCAGTGGGTGAGCAGCCCATGGAGACTGCTTTTATTAGAAACCTTTCATTTTTCTGGCATTTCCCTAATTTAGCCAAACCACTCTTGGCAAAGATCTGGATGTCCTTAGCCTGGGGGTCGATTTGGCTCGATCTGAGGTGGGTTGCAGAGTGTTGCAGAGAGAACGAATGCAGGGCAGGGCTGGAAGGAACAAAGACAGGGCCATGGCCTAGAGGTGGCCCACGCCGTACGTCCCAGCACTGGCGAGGCTGGGGGAGATGGATGCCTGTGAGCTTGAGGCCAGAAGAGCTACAGAGTGAGTTCCAGGTAAGCCTGGACTAGAGAAACCCTCTCTCAAAAAACAAAACAAGGGATTGAGATGGGGAGGTAATATGATGTAGAATGGAATTTCAAAGGGGAAAGTGTCAGGGGGGAGGGAGGGAATTACCATGGGATTTTTTTTATAATCATGGAAAATGTTAATAAAAATTTAAAAATTAAAAAAAAACACAAATTTAAAAAAAATAAATAAAAGAAAAATAAAAAAGGGCTGGACAGATGGCTTAGCGGTTATAAGGTGCTTGCTTAATTGACCCAGGTTCAATTCCCCCGTACCCACATAATCCAGGTGCACATGGTTTTGCGTGCTCTGGAGTTTGTAGTGGCTAGAGGCCCTGGCGTTCCTCTTCTCCCTCTCTATCATCTATCTGCCTCTCTCTCAAATAAATAAATAAAATATTTTTTAAAAAAAACATTGAAAAAAACCAGGGGTGGAGAGATGGCTTATTGGTTAAGGTGCTTGCTTGCAAAGCCAAAGGACCAAGGTTTAGTACCCTAGGATCCACGTAAGCCAGATGCACAAGGTGGTGCATGTGTATGGAATTCATTTACAGCGGCTGGATGCCCTGGTGTGCCTATTCTCTCTCTCTCTCTCTCTCTCAAATAAAATAGTGAAAACAAAACAGAGGCTCCATAGTCCCAGCCTGGTGTAATGGTGTGACTTACAGCAGGGACTTGAATAAACCAGCCCTACCCTACCCCATCGCACCCTCACGCCTGGAACTCGGTTTTCTCATCAGCAAGACGCCAAGGCCTATAGTTCCATGGTTGGCCTTTATGGGGGTACGGAGTGGGGAGCCTTAGCTGAAGTCACCACCCTTGGCTCCCTAGCTTGTAGACTTCCACATGGCCAGCTCTTCTTAGTCTAGCAAGTCTCCTTTAATCCCAGTACGGGGGAGGCAGAGGTAGGATGATCACCGTGAGTTCGAGGCCACCCTGAGACTACATAGTGAATTCCAGGTCAGCCTGGGCTAGAGTGAGACCGTGCCTCGCTTGGGGACACGTCCCGTCTGCAGCAGGGAAGGCGGGCTTCAGGGCGTCTCGGGGGCCGCCGGGTCCCCATCCCACGTGGCCGGCGCCCTGGCAGCGCGGTCATCCCGGGAGGGCTCCCGGCGCGTCGAGTCCCGGGACGTGGCGCCTGCCGAGGCGTGGCCGGGGCCAGGGCCGGGCGGGGCGGGGGCCTCTGCCCGCAGGACGCCGGGTCCCCTTCCCGGACGTGGCTCGCGGGGCCGCCCCCGGGGCCGCGGCGCGTGCGAGCCGGGAGGGGCCCGCGGCCACCGGAGGCCCCCGCGCCGCCCGCGCGTCTCAATAGCGCCGCTGTCTCGGCCGAGCCCCGGGGGGCTGCTGATTGTTCAGCTCCGAGACTGACCGGCTCGGCGGCATTTCCAGACGCCTCCCTGCTCCCTGGGGGCTGGCGGAGAGGAATCTGTGCGCAAGAAAAGCCCAGGCACAATGACCCTGACTCTCGCCCTTAAAGGCGCGCTGGCCGGCGGGCGTGGCAGAGACGATGCCCCCATTGCACAGATGGCAAAGCTGAGGGCCCACCGTGATGACAAGCCGGTCTCCCTCCACACTCGCCTGCAGCCTTCTGCTGAGGGTTTGGGTCTCCAAACCCTGGGGCAGGGGGGCCCAGATCCTAGATTCCCCGTGGACTCCATCCTCCCCCGCTCTCCACAATCCTCCGAGCTCCGTGGGTAGCGAGAGATCTGAACCTGGGTCTCCCTACTTGAACATCAGAATTGGAGGCTAGGGAGCAAAACTCCAGTTTTCTCATTATTGAGTTCCAGCGCTGACCAAGCGCCCCAAATTATTCATTTCATTTTTGTTTGTTCTGTTGTAGGGATCCAACCCAGGGCATAAGGTTAATGTCCACTTGACAGGGTCTAGAATCACCTAGGAGACAAATCCCTGGGCATGCCTATGAAGGCGTTTCTAGAAGACCCGCCTGAGCTGTAGGCCGTACTATTTCATGGGCTGGGGCAGACAGAATAAAAGCGGAAGACTGGCTAAGTACCAGCAGTCACTGCACTCCGCGTCCAGGTAGATTAAATGTGACCATTTGCTTCTTGTTCATGCTGCCTTGCCTTTCCCACTACGATGGGCTGTATCCTTTCAATCAAAAAGCCAAAATAGGGCTGGAGAGATGGCTTAGCGGTTAAGCGCTTGCCTGTGAAGCCTAAGGACCCCGGTTCGAGGCTCGGTTCCCCAGGTCCCACGTTAGCCAGATGCACAAGGGGGTGCACGCGTCTGGAGTTCGTTTGCAGAGGCTGGAAGCCCTGGCACGCCCATTCTCTCTCTCCCTCTACCTGTCTTTCTCTCTGTGTCTGTCGCTCTCAAATAAATAAATTAATTAATTAAAAAAAAAACCAAAATAATCCCTTCCTTAACTTGCTGTTTGTCTGGCATCTTGTCAAAACAACGAGGAAAATAATACTCTACGCATTGACCGATATAATGCCAATCTTTTTTGAATTTGTTTTTTTGAGGTAAGATCTCACTCTAGCCCAGGCTTTCCTGGAATTCACTATGTAGTCCAGGCTGGCTTCAAACTCATAGCAATCCTCCTACCTCTACCTCCTGAGTGCTGGTATTAAAGGCATGCGCCACAATGCCTAGCTATATTTTTTAAATATTTTAAAAAATATTTTAATTAATTTATTTATTTGACAGAGGGAGAGAGTGTGAGAGAGAGAATGAGCACACCAGGGCCTCTAGCCACTCACTGTAAATGAACTCCAGACGCATGCACGTCCCTCTTGTGCATCTGGCTAATGTGGGTCCTTGGGAATTGAACCTGGATCCTTTGGCTTTGTAGGCAAACACCTTAACCACTAAGCCATTCCTCCAACCCTAAAATAATTATTTATTTATTTATTTACAAGCAGAGACAGAAAGCAAGGAAAGAGAGAGAGAATGGGCTCACCAAGGCCTGTAGCCACTGCAAATGAACTCCAGATGCATGCGCCACTTTGTGCATCTGGTTTTATGTGAGTACAGGGGAGTCAAACTCTGGTCGTTAGATTTTGTCTAATTGCTAAGCCATCTCTCCAGCCCTGTAGTGTTTTTAAAAATATTTTTTAACTTATTTATTTGCAAGCAGAGAAAGAGAGAGGGAATGTGCATGCCAGATCCTCCAACCTCTGCAAATGAACTCCAGAGGCAAGCACCACTGTATCTAGCTTTATGTGGGTACTGGGGAATCTAGCCCAGGTCATTAGACATTTCAGAGAAGCCCCTGAACCACCGAGCCATCTCTCCAGCATCCTGTAGTTTTTTGTTTTGTCTTTTTAAGACAGTCTCAATTGCCCACACTGGCTCTAACTCATTCAGTAAGCCAGGTAGGTCTTGAATGTTGGGGTCCTCCTGTCTCAGACTTCTGCAGAGCTGGCATTGCAGGTCTGTACTACCAACATCAGCTTCCTAAGAGGTCATTAAATGAAGGGGAAAGGTACCTTAGACCATCTTTTTTTGTTTGTGTTTTTGAGATAGGGTCTCACTCTGATCCAGGCTGACCTAGAATTAACTATGAAGTCTCAGGGTGGCCTCAAACTCATGGCAATCATCCTACCTCTGCCTCCCAAGTGCTGGGACTAAAGGTTTGTGCCATGACACCCGGCTTCTTCTTCTTCCTCCTCCTCCTCTTCTTTTTTAAATATATTTTATTTATTTATTTGAGAGAGAAAAAGAGGCAGAGAGAGGGAGAGAATGGGCATGCCAGGGCCTCCAGCAACTGCAAAACTAACTCCAGATGCTTGTGCCCCCTTGTGCATCTGGCTTACATGGGTCCTAGAGAATTAAACCGGGATCCTTTGGCTTTGCAGGCAGACACCTTAACAGCTAAGCCATCCCTCCAGCCCTTTCTTTTTGTTTGTTTTGGTTTTTCGAGGTAGGGTCTCCCTGTAGCCCAGGCTGACCTGGAATTCACTAGGCAGTCTTAGGGTGGCATTGAACTCATGGCGATCCTCCTTGCCTCTGCCTCCCCAGTGCTGGAATTAAAGACGTGCTCCACCACACCCAGCTCCAATTCATAAGCCAGGACAGAAAAATGAGCAGATTTATCAACCCTGTTGAAGTAACCGTGCGTCACCAGAGGAATGGTGACTCCCATTTCCATCGGCCGGTGGGTAGCAGAAACCTCTCTGGTCCTCCCTTGCTGCCTCTGGCCACAGCACCTCTTCGAATCTGGGTTCTTCCCTGTTTCCTAACTTGCAAAGGTCAGAAACAATGGCTCTCATTTTACAGATAAGTGATGTAACTTGGCCAAGGGCACGCCACAAAACACAAAGTGATAGATGCGTGACTGGTTTTGTTCCCTTGTTCAGTGATGATAATGGTAGCCATAATGACTTGTTTTAAGAGTTTGTAGGAAGTAATATGGAGGTGGTGAATGATGGTCCAGAGTGCTGGGGCAGCAGCAGATGCCTGGTGCAGGCCCAGAGTAGCCCTCTTGCCTCAGGTATCTACAGCCGGGTCCTAAAAAGGGCTGAGCAGAAGCCCTGGACACACCCAGATGAAGAAGGCATGGAGGAATTGACATTCCAAGGGAGGGAACAGCACAAGCCCTCTAGGGGGTTTCTATAAGGCAGGACAGTGTTATGGAACCCAGGCAGTCGCCCAGGCGCGCTGGACTGAGGTACACGGATGTCCCTTAATATCTCCCCCATCTTTAGCAGCTCCCTGAAAGGAAATACGCTGGAGTTTTGGTGCTTCTGACTCAGGTAATCTCCAGATCCCATCCTGATACAGTGCACACCCGTTCCCCCTACCCCCCAGCCCAGGCTGACCTGGAATTCACTATGTAATCTCAGGGTGGCCTCGAACTCTTGGCAATCCTCTTACCTCTGCCTCCCAAGTGCTGGGATTAAAGGCATGCACCACCACACCCAGTTTTGGCCCTAATTCTTAATGTAATTATGAAGTAAAGGCACATTTATTTATATACATGTATGGAAAAAATATTCAGGCATGTGATACACAATTGAAATGGTACAAAGAATGAAATGCAGTGTAAATAAATCTTCCTCCCTCCCCCACCCTCAGGCTCTCAGTTCCCCTTCTTTTTTTTTTTTCCTGTTTTATTTTTTTTATTTTTTAAATTTTTATTAACATTTTCCATGATTATAAAATATATCCCATGGTAATTCCCTCCCTCCCCACCCCCACACTTTCCCATTTCAGTTCCCCTTCTTAGCAGTAACCACCCCTACAATTTTTTTTTAATTTTATTTTACATTCTTATTTGAGAGGGAGAGAGAAAGAGGCAAATGGGGAGACAGGGAATGGACACACCATGGCTTCCAGCCACTGCAAATGAATTCCAGATGCATGCTCTACCTTGTGCATCTGGCTTATGTGGGTACTGGGGAATCAAACCTGGGTCCTTATGCTTCACAGCCTTAATCGCTAACCCATCTCCCTAGCCCCTCCTACGAGTTTCTTACATGTCTCCCCAGAATGAAATATGTGTGTGTGTGTGTGTGTGTGTGTGTGTGTGTGTGTGTTTATTTATTTAAAGTCAGGCATGGTGGCACACGACTTACGCCTTTTAATTCCAGTACTCGGAAGAAGGAGGTAGGAGGATCGCTGTGAGTTCAAGGCCACCCTAAGACAACACAGTGAACTCCAGGTCAGCCTGGGCCACAGTGAGGCCCTACCTAGAAAATAAATAAATAAATAAATAAATAAATAAATAAATAAAATAGCTCCATTTAAAAAAAAAGTATTGGGCTGGAGAGATGGCTTAGCGGTTAAGCGCTTGCCTGTGAAGCCTAAGGACCCCGGTTCGAGGCTCGGTTCCCCAGGTCCCACGTTAGCCAGATGCACAAGGGGGCGCACGCGTCTGGAGTTCGTTTGCAGAGGCTGGAAGCCCTGGCGTGCCCATTCTCTCTTTCTCCCTCTATCTTTCTCCCCGTGTCTATCACTCTCAAATAAATAAATAAAATTTTTAAAAAAAGTATTTAAGCCAGGCGTGATGGTGCATGCCTTTAATCCCAGAACTTGGGAGGCAGAGGCAGGAGGATCGCCATGAGTTCGAGACTACCCTGAGACTGAATTCCACGTCAGCCTGGGCTAGAGTGAAATCCTACCTTGAAAAACCAAATAAATAAAAAATTTATTTGTTTACACATACATGTGTGTATGGGTGCACCAGGGTTTCTCCTGCTGCAAGTAGATGTCTGTCTGGCTTTATGTGGGTGCTGGAATATACAAGGGTCATCCCTGAGCCTTCCCTTCCCTTCCCCGCACTTCACCTGGAAGAAGTTGAAAATGAATTCCTGCTCTCCAATTCAGTGAAGAGAGAGTCTAAAAAGAAGTGAGGAGTTAGTGACAGGGAGGGTTGGTGTCTGGACCTAGTGGTGGGGAGGAAGTGGACAGTTTAGGGCACAGATGTGGGAGACGGCAAAACTAGATGAAGCCAGAGGTTTGGGGGTGTGAGGAAAGCTTAGAAGGGAGAGTAGGTTTTAGGGGGATTGTCATAGGCAGGCGTCCTTTAAAATACCCCCAGAAATCTACATGGAGGGCAGCAGCCATTGAGGCCAGGCTGTGCCCAGTGTCTGTTGAAGGGGTAGCTCATCCAGGCAGACTCACTGTCGGGTGGGCCTGGTTGGGCCCAGCGTTCTGATTTGAGTAGCAGGAGGAACAGTTAGTTGAGACAGGCGGGATTTGGGCCCTGGAGGCCCTAGAAATGGTTTTGTAAGGCAGTCAGTGGGGCCCAGAGGGACAGATGGACAAGAAGAACTGCCTTTGGACTTGGCAATACCAGTGATTCCTGCCCCCCCCACTATATTTTATTTTATTTTATTTTATTTTATTTTATTTTATTTTATTTTATTTTATTTTATTATTTTATTTCATGGCAATCCTGCTGTCTCAGCCTCCGGAGTGCTGGGATCAAAGGCATGACCTCTCCCTTTTATTTTTTATTTTTTTAGTTTTTGGAGGTAGGGTCTCACTCTAGCCCAGGCTGACCTGGAATTCACTATGTAGTCTCAGGCTGGCTTCGAACTCACAGCGATCCTCCTACCTCTGCCTCCCGAGTGCTGGGATTAAAGACCTCTCTTTTTGGGTTGACCCTCCCTGGTGTCCAGAACAGTTCCAAACACAGGTGGTTCATCGCTGGAATGAATGACTCAAGTCACTTCCCTCCCCACCCCGGAGGGAGGGCAGGGCACTCCGAAGGACCGGTAACTTGGTCTCCCTGACTGCGGAGGTCCTGGTGCAACTTTACCATGCCACGGGCAGTTAGTTATGAGAACATAAATCTCACATGACCGTGTCAGCTGCCAGGCTGAAACAGGTCCTCCCGGGGAGCGTGGGGGGAGGGGAAAGCCTGAGGTGGAAAGGGAGGGCCACCATCTGTCCCAGGAGCAGCTGCAGCTGGAGGGTGTGGCTCCTGCTCCCTGAAAGGTGCTGAGTCACTTCAGACACCAAGCTGGCAGCTGAGAGAGAGAGAGAGAGAGAGAGAGAGAGAGAAGAGAAGAGGAGAGGAGATAGTCATCGGAACGAATGTCAGTGCGGTATGTACAGGCACAGTGTCGCCTCCCATAACCGCACTCAGCGCCCTTAACCTGTCCTTGGCTCCCCAGATGAATCAGCAAGCTTCAGCCCCTGGAGTTCCTAGCACACGTCCCCTGGGACAGACGGGAGGATCGTGGGTGACCTTAAGAAATATGTCAGGGAGGATAGGAGTCTGGGGAGCCAGCAGCAGCCTGGGGAGAAGGTCACCTAGGATCCAGCCAGCCTGGGTTCTGTTGAGAGTCCCCAGAGCCCTGGAGGCCTTGGGGATGGGGGTGGGGAGGATGTCCCAGGCTCAGCTGAAATCTATCAGGTTGGCTTACAAGCAGTAGTAAAAAGACAGTATTATAGTCAGGTTCACATTGCTGGCAGAAAACACTCGATCAAGAGCAGCTTGTGGGGAAAAAAAGGTTTATTTTGGCTTACAGACTGGAGGGGAAGCTCCATGAGGGCAGGGGAAACGATGGCATGAGCAGACCTCCTGGCCAGCATCAGATGGACAACAGAGGCAGGAGAGTGTGCCGAACACTGGCAAGAGGAAGCTGGCTATAACACCCATAAGCCCACCCCAACAATACACTGCCTGTAGTGGGCTTTAATTCCCAAGTTGCCACTAGCTGGGAATCTAGCATTTAGAACACCCAAGTTTATGAGGAATTCCTGAACCAAACCACCACAGTTTTGCTTTTTTCTCAATTTTTATTGACATTTTCCATGATTATAAAAACTATCCCATGGTAATACCACTTTACTACAGTTTTTTTAAATTATTATTAGTTATGGACATACTTATGGAAACAATACATGCTGGTACCTTTTTGTTAAAGTTTTATTTATTTAAGCGAGTCAGAGAGAGAGAGGGACAGACAAAAAGAGAGAATGGGCGCGCCAGGGCTTCCAGCCACTGCAAACGAACTCCAGACGCATGAGTCACCTTATGCATCTGGCTTATGTGGGTCCTGGGGAATCAAACCTGGGTCCTTTATCTTTGGAGGCAAACACTTTAACCACTAGGCAATCCCTCAAAACCTTCATCATTATTAGGGTCTCACTCTAGCCCAGTAACCTAGGCTGACCTGGAATTCACTATGTAATCTCAGGGTGGCCTCGAACTCACAGCAATCCTCCTCCCTCTGCTCCTGAGTGCTGGGATTAAAGACCCCTCCCTTTGGTTGGACCCTCTGGTGTCCAGAACAGTACCAAACACAGTGATCCTTCTACCTCTACCACTCAAATGCTGAGATTAAAGGCATGCGTCACCATACTCCTCCTTTTTTTTTTTTTTTTTTTCAAGGTAAATGCCTTTTGAGGCACTCCAGGGAAATAGCAAGAAGACAGTTGATTTGGGTCATTTCAGGGAAATAGCCACTCAATTGAGATAGGTGGTCTGAGCCACTTCTGGGAACCAGAAACTCATGTGTTGTAAAATGGACATCAGAGTTAAAAAATGGAGATATTCTGGTTCTAACAGACTCATGCCTTTAATTCCAGCACTTGAGAGGCAAAGGTAGGAGAATTACCATGAGTTCAAAGCCAACCTGGGACTACAGAGTGAGTTCCAGGTCAGCCTGGGCTAGAGTGAGATCCTACCTTGAAAAAAAAACCAAACAACAACAAAAAGGCTGGACCTGGATTCAATTCCCCAGTACCCATGTAAAGCCAGATGTACAAAGAGGTGTATGCATTGGAGGCTAGAGGCCCTGGCCTCTCTCTGCCTCTTTCTTTCTCATAAATATATAAATAACACACACACACACACACACACACACACACACACACACACACACATATTTTCAAGGTAGGGTCTCACTGTAGCCCAGGCTGACCTGGAATTCACTACATTGTTTCAGGGTGGGTTTGAACTCATGGCAATCCAGCTGTCTCAGCCTCTGGAGTGCTGGGATCAAAGGCATGAGCCACTATACCCATCTTGAGAGTTTTTTTTTTAATATTTTATTTATTTAAGCCAGGCATAGTGCCGTCGTCTTTAATCCCAGTACTTGGGAGGCAGAGGTAGGAGGAGGATCACTGTGAGTTTGAGGCCAGCCTAAGATGACATAGTGAATTCCAGGTCAGCCTGGGCTAGAGTGAGACTTTACCTCGAAAACCCAAAAGAAAAAAAAAAAAGAAGAAGAAGAAGGAGAAAAGAAAAACCAAAATAAAAATAAACACCCTAGAAACTTAAAAGAAGTTTCTGAGCCGTTCCTCTTGTTCCTTTCTCTGTCTGCTGTTCCGACTTTGCCTTTACAGAGTCACCCTGCTAAATTCCTCATCTTTAAGAGGAATGTGCCTTGAAATCATTGCCTTTTTATTTGTTTTATTTATTTATTTTATTGTTTTTGTTTGTTTGTTTTGGTTTTTCCAGGTAGGGCCTCACTCTAGCTCAGGCTGACTTGGAATTCACTATGTCGTCTCAGGGTGGCCTTGAACTCACAGTGATCCTCCTACCTCTGCCTCCTGAGTGCTGGGATTAAAGGAGTATGCCACCAAGTACCACACAAGCTTCAATGCCTTTGTAAATATTCCACTTTGAGCTGGAGAGAAGGCTCAGCCATTAAAGGTGTTTTCTTGGAAAACCTAATGGCCTGGGTTTGGTTCCCCAGGACCCACATAAGCCAGATGCACAAAGTGCATCCGTACTCACTCTGTCTCTGTCTCTCTTAAATAAGTAGTCAGCTTTCACATAACTTGAAATATGGTATTATTTGATGGCACGTAAAGCCAGATGGAAAAAGTGGCACATACATTTGAAGTTTGCAGTGGTAATAAAAGAATAAAACTATTTTTTAAAGAATAAAATAGGGCTGGAGACATGGCTTAGCAGTTAAGGCATCTGCCTATAAAACCAAAGGATCCCAGTTTGACTCTCCAGGGCCCACGTAAGCCAGATGCACAAGGGGGCGCATGCATCTGGAGTTCCTTTGCAGTGGCTGCAAGCCCTGGTGCACTCTCTCAAATCAATAAATAAAATCTATTTTAAAAAGAATAAAATAAAGCCTGGTGTGGTGGCACATGCCTTTAATCCCAGCACTTGGAAGGCAGAGGTAGGAGGATCACCATGAGTTTGAGACTACATAGTGAATTCCAGGTCAGCCTGAGCTAGAGACCCTACCTCAAAAAGCAAAAAAACAAAACAAAACAAAAAGAATAAAATAAATATGGTGAAAAGCAACTAAGGAAGACACTCTAAGTAACCTCTAGCCTTCACATGCATGTGTGTATACATGTATATCCACATACAAACAATCATACACTCGTGTCTACACAACACATACATATTCTACACATGCAAAAATTTTTTAAAAAAGGCTCCAATACTTGCACATGTGAGGAATGGCATCAGACTGTCCAGGAACCCTCAGATTCCCCCACCGTTCAAGTGTTCAAGTGAAGAAACGCTTCAACAGTGGGCTTCGGACTTAAACCCTCTAGAACATACCTCACTATCCCCATGTGATTCTGACCACAGACCAGTATGGGACAAGCTGAGACCCGAGGGATGTGAATGTGTGTGTGTGTGTGTGTGTGTGTGTGTAGGGACATGCTGGGGCTCTGTGGTCCTACACACTGGGGCTCAGGACCACGTTACCACTCCCTAGCTCTCTATGCAACATGCTTTTGACTTCAGGAGCCTCAGTTTCCACGTCCATAAAATGAGAATAATCCCACATCGTGTGAAATGCAGGGTGCGTGTCTGCTCAGAGCAGCCTGACAGCGGCTGCTGTTTTATGACCGTCATTGCTGTTATTTTTGGAGGATCTCACACTTCTTACATGAAATATCCAGAGATGTGCAACAGTCCTCTCTAGAGGCAGGAAGGTCACACTGGGCTGATCTCTTCATCCCTAGGAGATGCTGCCCACATCTTGGCTGCCCAGCTGCCTTGATGGAGGCTCAGCCGCACCCCCACACCCTGCTTGTTATGTGGTCACCAGTCTTGGCCTACAGCGGGGCCTGGAGCCCAGACGTGCCAGGCAGGCAGCCAGGGCTTCCTTGGTAGGAGGCCCCACCACTCCCCGCAGGTCCCTCCGTTCTGGGGGCTGTAATTTACACAGCCTCCCCACCCCGAGCGCTATCTGTGGCAGCAGGCGCGGCTCCAAGGGCCCTGCCCACCTCCCAGCTCAGCAGCCTTTTCATAAACAGCTCCCAAGCTGCCCTGTTATCTTCGACACTGGGACTCTGGGAGAGGCTCTGTCACCCTGGGAGGGCCCCAGGGAGAAGCTAGCCCAGTGAGGGCAGTGGTGGGATGGAGCCCTGACCCACCAGAACCTGGGATAGCAGCCTCGAAGCTCCACCCTGAGGTTTGCTAGGCCAGGCTGGGTACAGAACAGTGGAGAGCCTGTCATTAACCCACAACATGGTAGAGACTGGGTCAGCTGAACTGTGTTCTTCCAAGAAGCCTGGCATGCTTGGACACAGGCCTATGAAGAGAGAGACAGAGAGAGAGAGAGTTTTACAGGAATCAATAACAATGAAAGTGATATTTCTTTTTTAAATTTTTTTTGTTTATTTTTATTTATTTATTTGAGAGCGAGAGGCATAGAGAGAAAGAGGCAGATAGAGAGAGAGACAGAGAGAGAGAGAATGGGCACACCAGGGCCTCCAGCCACTGCAGAAGGACTCAAGATGTGTGCGCCCCCTTGTGCATCTGGCTAACATGGGTCCTGGGGAATTGAGCCTGTACCACCATACCCAGATGATTGTCTGTTCAGGACCCTCGTCCTCAATAGCCCCCATCCAGAGTCTTTCCCTACAGCCTTTGCTGCCGTCTGGTGCTGGCTTCACCTTGTCCTTGGCTGTATGGTATATACGCTCTGCCTTGTTTCCAGACACTGTAGGAGGTCTGTCTCCTTGGTTTACTGATGCAACCCTAATTTAGTTTTCTGTTACTCTGTGGCAAATTGTCCCCAAATTTAGCAGCTTCCAATGGCCAGCATTTCTTACCCCCCACAGTGTGTGAATAGGAGTCGCCCTGGGTTTGCAGTCACCTCAAGACCCAGCTAGGGTGGGAGCATGGTCTTGCTCACTCACAGTGGGGGTCAGCGGGGCCCCACTCTCCTTGGCAAAGCCTCAGTCCCTTCTCCTGGGGCTTCTCTCCAGGGCTGTTCACCATATGGCAACAGCTTTCCCCACAGCCATGAGTTTGAGGCCATCCTGACACCAATAATGAATTCCAGGGTTCCAGGTCAGCCTGGGCTAGAGTAAGACCCTACCTCAAAAGAAAAAAAAAAATTCATCTGCCATGACGAGAGACTCTAACACCCCCATTCTCTTTTTGTCTCTCCCTCCTCACAAGTAAAAATATTGTTTTAAATGAATAAAAAACAAACAAACACGGGAGGCAAAGGATCACCACAAGTCAAGGCCACCATAAGACTACATAGTGAATTCCAGGTCAGCCTGAGCTAAAGTGAGACCCTGCCTCAAAAAATAAACAAAAAAAAAAAAAAACAAAAAACAAGCAAACAAAACAAAAAACAAGCTGGGTGTGATGGAGCACGCCTCTAGTTTCAGTTGAGAGGCCGAGGTAGGGGGATCTCCACGAGTTGGAGGCCAGCCTGGGACTACAGAGTGAGTTCCAGGTCAGCCTGAGGTAGAGTGAGACCCTATCTTGAACCTTATCTCTCCCCCCAAAATAAAACCAACTGTGGATGTAGCTCAGTTTGTGTAGAGTTGGTACAACACTGAACCCTGGGTCAGATCCCCAGCACTACAAAAAGTACGCAGCATGGCGGTGAACGCTTGGAACCCCAGTATTGGGAGGCTGCAGCGGAATGGGGAGTGCCAGTCCAGTCTTGGATACAAAGCAAAGTTAAGGCCAACCTGGGCTGTATCAAACCTGGCTGGGGGCGGGGGGAGAAAAGGAGGACAGAAGGGAAAGAGTGACAAATATGGACACTCGGGAAGATAGCATGAACACCTGGTTCAACCCTCAGAACTCAAATAAAAATGCAGGATGTGGTTTTTGTGAGCCTGCAATCCCACACGGGTTAGCTGGAGGCAGGAGGACTCCTGGAGCTCACTGGCTAGCCAGACTCAAAAGGTGGAAAGCGGGCTGGAGGCATGGCTTAGTGGTTAAAGCATTTGTCGGCAAAACCAAAGGACCCAGGTTCGATTCCCCAGGACCCACATAAGCCCAGATGTACAAGGTGGGGCATGCATCTGGAGTTCGTTTGCAGTGGCTAGAGGCCCTGGCACGCCCATTCTCTCTCTCTCCCTCTTTCTCTGTCAAATAAATAAATAAGGTGGAAAACTTCCTAAGGATATAGGAGGTTGTCCTCTGGCCTCCACGTGGACTCACAAGTATGCATGCTTGCACACACATGTATACACGGGGGGAGGGGAGGGGTGGAAGGTGGGAAAGAGGGAGAGAAGGGAGGAAAAGAATTTTTTTTAAAACTTTGCTGGGCATGGTGGCGCATGCCTTTAATCCAGCACTTGGAAGGCAGAGGTAGGAAGATCGCCACAAGTTCAAGGCCACTCTGAGACTACATAGTGAATTCCAGGTCAGCTTGGGCTAGAGTGAGACCCTACCTTGAAAAAAAATTAAATTATTTATTTATTTGTGTGTGTGTAAGAGAGAGAGTACATGCACCAGAGCCTCTAGCCATTGCAAACAAACTCCAGACACATGTGCCACCTTGTGCATCTGCCCTACATGGGTACTGGAGAATCGAACCTAGTCATCCTTAGGCTTCACAGGCAAACGCCTTCACCACTAAGCCACCTCTCCAGCCCTTTCCTGGGATTTAGCAACCTTGACCATGTTCTGCCAGCTTTCTTTTAGCCACCCCCACCATGCATTCTTCTGACAGGACCTAGGTGGGTCATGTGGCCCTCCTAGATCATCCTTTGGGCCAGAGATGGTCAGATTTCGGGACTTCAGTCACCCATCAGGCAGAGAACAGTGGAGAACACAGGGCTGTTTTCTGTTTACACTGTGGAGTATGTACCACATAGTTAACTTTTAACCTTTCTGAAATGAGGGAAGTTTATAAGAAAATTGACTTGTAAACTGAAGTGTGATGACATATACCTGCAAACCTGACACTTGGGCAGTAGAGGCGGGAAGATCAGGAGTTCAAGGCCAGCCTCTGCCACACAGCAAGTTTGAAGGCAGACTGGGATACAAGAGACCCTGTTTCAACAACAACAACAAAAAGAAGCTGGGCATGGAGGTGCATGACGTTAGTTTCAGCACTTGGGAGGCAGAGGTAGGAGGATCACTATGAGTTTGAGGACAACCTGGGACTACAGAGTGAGTGCCAGGTAAGCTTGGGCTAGAATGAGACCCTTCCTCAAGAAGGAGGAAGGAAGGGCCGGGCGTGGTGGCGCACGCCTTTAATCCCAGCACTGGGAAGTAGAGGTAGGAGGATCGCTGTGAGTTCGAGGCCACTCTGAGACTCCATAGTGAATTCCAGGTCGGCCTGGGCTAGAGTGAGACCCTACCTCGAAAAAAAAAAAGAGAGAGAGGAAGGAAGGAAGGAAGGAAGGAAAGAGAGAAGGACAGGAGGTAGGGAGGGAGGAAGAAAGAAAAGACTTGTGTATCTGGCACTCAGAAGGGTTCTAACAGGGTAGAGGCGTGGCTCATTGGTATAGGACATATTTAGCATGCACGGCACCAGGATCTATGTAGCCTAGGTTAGCCTTGGAATTACATACCTATGCCACCATACCAAGCTTCAGAACCTTTTTTTTTAGTATTTATTTGAGAGCGACAGACACAGAGAGAAAGACAGATAGAGGGAGAGAGAGAATGGGCGCGCCAGGGCTTCCAGCCTCTGCAAACGAACTCCAGACGCGTGTGCCCCCTTGTGCATCTGGCTAACGTGGGATCCTTGGGCTTCACAGGCAAGCACTTAACCGCTAAGCCATCTCTCCAGCCCCCCCTTTTTTTTTTGTACTACTCAAATATTTATCTTAGCTTCCTTTCCAGTTGCATTGATTCTTTTATTTTCTTTTTATCTTTTGTTTAGTTTTTTGTTTTTGTTTTTCGAGGTAGGGTCTCACTCTGGCTCAGGCTGGCCTGAAGTTCACTATGTAGTCTCAGGGTGGCCTCAAACTCACGGCGATCCTCCTACGTCTGCCTCCCAAGTCCTGGGATTAAAGGCATGAGTCACCACTCCCAGTTTAGTAATTCTTACTACAAATCTCCTCAGCCCCTCATATCTCTCCTGGGTAATGAGCATGTCTCCCACAAGATCGTCAACTCTATGGCCTGCAGTGACCACGCTGGTTTTGCTCTCATGGTCATCACAGGAGCCACCATGCCCGGCTCTTTTCTTTCTTTTTTTTTTTTTTAATGTCATATATATATGATGATCATACCATTCCCAGATCTAGACTCAAAATGCCAGCTTAAAATTGTCGTCTCCTTAAAGGCAATGGACTGGAACTTAAGTCTCTTGAATGAATGAATTTATGAATGAATGAGAATAAAGAAGCAAACCATGGGGTTGGAGAGGTGGATTAGTGGTTAAGACATTTGCCTGCAAAGCCAAAGGACCTCAGTTCCATTCCCCAGGACCCACATAAGTCAGACACAGATGGTGCACATGCCTGGAGTTCATTTGCAGTGGCTGGAGGCCCTGGCACACCTATTCTCCCTCTCTCATTTTCTCTCTCTGACTCTGCCTCTCTCAAATAAATAAAAAATACATATATGAAGCAAACCACTGCTGACAGGCACATCCCCTCTCTGTATTATGCTTTCAGAATACTGGCTGGCTTCAAAAGCTCACCTTGCCAACTGCCTGACCTTGGACTTGTCCCCTCACCTGTCAGGCCTCATGTTCCCCATTCAGGAAAATTGTGGGAATTCATAGTGTAGTAGGCTACAAAGCCTACTAGAGACTCTTTTTTTTTTTTTGGAGGTAGGGTCTCACTGTAGCCCAGGTTGACCTGGAATTTACTATGTAGTCTCAGGGTGGCCTCGAATTCATGGCAACCCTTCTATCTCTGTTTCCCAAGTGCTGGGATTAAAGGCATGTGCCACCATGCCTTGTTAAACATGCACAAGAGACTCTTACTTTGGGTGGACTCTTATTTTGGTGGTTACATCAAGACTTTGGAGCAGTGCTTCCCAGTTTCCACCAGCACCGCCCAGCCTTGGGGATGGGAGATTCCCAGCAGAGTGGTTGAACTGCTCCAGGGGGAGTATGAAAATGCTGCAGCTAGACCTGCCCTTTGTTAGCACAAGCATAGCCAGATAGTTGCGTTGCGACATGACTGGGGCTGGACGGTTTGCCATGGTCCTCTTCCAAGCCGAAGAAGACAAGGGAACCAGGTTGAGAATCCCACAGTCATTCAGGCAACAGACCCTTGCTGAGCAACGACTATAGACCAAGGCCTGTGATGACCATGAAAGCAAAACCAGCCTGGTCACTGCAGGCCATAGAGATGACAATCTTGTGGGAGGCACATGCTCATTACCCAGGAGAGATGCAAGGGCTGAGCAGATTTGTAATAAGAGGTACTAAACCAGGAGTGGTGACGCACGCCTTTAATCCCAGCACTTCGGAGGCAGACATAGAAGGAGCAGCGGAAGTTCAAGGCCACCCTGAGACTACATAGTGAATTCCAGGTCAGCCTGAGCAGAGTGAGACCCTACCTTAGAATAAAAAGAAAAAGAAAGAGAGGAAGAAAAAAAAAAGAGGTACTCATCTTGGCAATGAGCAGGGTGAGTGTCCTTGTAGAGGTGACATTGAAGTCAGGAACTCAGTGAGGAGCTATGGATGGGACAGGAAATGCCCTGGGTAGAAGCCTGAGCCTACACAAAAGGCCCGTGGAAGGCACATTTGAGAAATTAGAGGGAGGCTGGAGAGATGGCTCAGCGGTTAAGCGCTTGCCTGTGAAGCCTAAGGACCCCGGTTCGAGGCTAAATTCCCCAGGACCCAGATGCACAAGGGGCACACGCGTCTGGAGGTCCTTTGCAGTGGCTGGAGGTCCTGGCGTGCCCATTCTCTCTCTATCCATTGGCTTCTTTCTCTCTCTGTCTGTCGCTCTCAAATAAATAAATAGAAATTAGAGGGGAAAAAGAGAGAGAGAGAGAGAGATGTTAGTGTGCTTACAAATTCCTCTATGTATGGAATTACAAATTACTACAAACACTCAAAGAACTGAGAGGAAACTGGGAACTGCCCAGGAGATGGCCCTTCTCAGTGACAATCTGGGGGCTGTGAAGGCACTTCCGGCATTTTGGTGAGAAGCCGCCCATGGGAAGCTGAGAGGAAAGTGTGTGCCGAGGCCCTGATGGCCGAGGGTGTGCTTGTCTTCAAGGAATGGGCCGACTGCACATAAAGCCTTAGGCTGGCAGGGCTGGTGTTTGAGCCGCTAGAGGGGCTCTCCCAAGGGAGTGACCCACCTTTTTCCTATGCATCCCAGACCACCTCTCACTAGAAGTGTCCCCTTAGAAAATTCTCTAGGAAACCAAACAAAACTGGTTCTTCAGGAGGTCAGCTCCCTCCTCCCCCACGTCTCCAGTCCTGTCTGTAGGTCAGCTCAGGGGAGGCAAACCCTTGAACATGAGCTTTCATTCCAATGGGGCCTTGAAATTAGTGAGTGGAGAAGGTATGAACCGTACCAGAGTCTGGTGCACACCTTTAATCCCAGCACTTGTGGGGGAGAGGCAGGAGGATCGCCGAGAGTTCGAGGCCACCCTGAGACTACATAGTAAATTCCAGATCAGCCTGGGCTGGAGTGAGACCCTACCTCGAAAAACAAAAAACAAAACAAAAAAGCCAGACAGTAGACCCCCTTCATTTATTTATTTATTTTGGTGCTGGGATTAAAGGCATGTGCCACCACGCCCACTAGACCCATTTGGTAGCTGTGAAACCTGTGAAAAAGAAGTCTCGAGCGAACGGGGCCATGGCGCCTCTGCCAGAGAGGGGCCGCTCACTCCCTTCTGCCCCCCATCCTGCCCTTCAGCTTGTCCCACCCCGGCAGCTAACAGAGGGATGTCAGAGTCTGCTGTCCTGAGAAAAGACTGGGACAGGGGAAGGTGGATAGGACAGGAGAGAACTAAAAGCCTCTCTCGGAGGCTGGAGAGATGGCTTCGCGTTTGAGGCACTTGTCTGCAAAGCCAAAAGACCCAGGTTTGATTCCCCAGGACCTAGAAGCCAGATGCACAAGGTGGTGCGTATGTCTGGAGTTCGTTTGCAGTGGCTGGAGGCTCTGGCACATCCATATTCTCTCTCTCTCTCTCTCTCTGTCTCAAATAAATATAGCATAAATATTTGGGAAAAAAAAAAAACAAAAAAGGTTCTTTCTGATGAGTCTAGACTACCCAGGGGGATGGGAAAGGACAGCACCAGCATGAGATGAGAGTTGAGGACGGCAAAGGAGACTGGCCAGAATGGGGGCTCTCTGGGTACATGCCTCTTTCTCAGGGAGGCCCCTGGGTGCCAGCTGCTTACCTGCTGAAGTACGGATGACACAGAAATTCCTTGGGGGACAGCAGCAGCTCCCCAGTTTACTCACTAACACTTTTTCTTTGGAGGGTGGGGATTGAACCTCGGAGATTTTATACACATACACACACACACACACACACACACACACACATATACATACATATACATATATACATATGTAAAATCTGTTTTGTTTTGTTGAGGTAGTGTCTCACTCTAGTCCAGGCTGACCTGGAACTCACTATGTAGTCCCAGAGTGTTCTCCAACTCACAGCTATCCACCTACCTCTGCCTCCCAAGTGCTGGGATTAAAGGTGTGCGTCACCACACCTGGCTTCAGATCCAGTTTTGAAGACCTGAGCCCTGATCCATGTGGTGCTATTCCAGATTCCTCTATGGACCAGTGGGATGAGACAGCCTACTTAGTGAAAGCATTTCTTTTTTTTGGTGTGTGTGGGTTCAACCTGGAATTCACTCTTTAGTCCCAGGCTGGCCTCAAACACACAGCGATCCTCCTACCTCTGCCTCCACACCCAGTGATCAAAGGCATGTGCCACCACACCCAGTGAGACAGCTTTATCCACGGAAGGCAAATTCAAAACCCGGAAAGCCTGGCATGGTAGCTCACGCCTTTAATCCTAGCACTTGTGTGGCTAAGATAGGAGAAATGTTAGTTCAAGGCCAGCCCGGGCTACAGAGCCAATTCAAGATAGGCTTAGCCAGTAAGTCAGAACCACACAGTTTATAAGTTGGCAAATGACAACAAAGAGGGCAGAGGGCAGATGTGAGGAATGCCCTGGTGCTGCAGACAGTCCTCTGCATGTTCGGGTGAGCCCAGGGACTCTGGCCAGAATAGTTGTTCAGAAATGCTCCATACCATGCCCTCTGGGCTGCGGACCGGGCGACTGGGCAGGCCGCTGCCTGTGGAGGGAGCACCCCAGCCCGTGCCCACTCCCACCTGCATCTTCTGCACCTTCACTCTGGAGCTCTGGCCCAGGAAGGAGCACTGAGGGGGGAGCTGGATGGCTCTTTGGACAGTTAGGGAAGGAACCCCAAAACTCCCTCAGAGAATTTTCTAGCACTGCTGAAGCTGATCTAGGTCATCCTGGCCCAGAGTGAGTGAGACCCTGCCTCAAAAATAAATAAAGCTCGGCTGGAGAGATGGCTTAGCGGTTAAGCGCTTGCCTGTGAAGCCTTAGGACCCCGGTTCAAGGCTCAATTCCCCAGGACCCACGACAGCCAGATCCACAAGGGGGCGCACGCATCTGGAGTTAGTTTGCATTGGCTGGAGGCCCTGGTGGGCCCATTCTCTCTCTCTCTATCTGCCTCTCTCTCTCTCTCTGTCACTCTCAAAATAAATAAAAATGAACAAATAAATAAATAAATAAATAAAGCTGGGCATGGTGGCACTAGCCTTTAATCCCAGCCCTCAGGAGGCAGAGGTATGAGGATCGCTGCGAGTTCAAGGCCACTGTAAGACTACATAGTGAATTCCAGGTCAGCCTGGACTAATCAAGACCCTACCTCAAAAAAATAAAATAAGGGAATTACCATGGGATATTTTTTTATAATCATGGAAAATGTTAATAAAAATTTAAAAATTAAAAAAAATAATAAATAAAATAAAATAAGTAACCCGGGGCTGGAGAAATAGATTGGTGGTTAAGGTGCTTGCCTGTGAAACCTAAAGACCCAGGTTTGACTCCCCAGGACCCACGTAAGCCAGATACACAAGGTGGCACATGCTTCTGGTGTTGGTTTGCAGTGGCTAGAGGCCCTGACAGGCCTATTCTCTTTCTCGCTCTCTGCCTCTTTCTCTATCTCTCTGTTAAATAAACAAAAAATTAAAATTAAATGCCCCAGAGAGTCCTAATACCCTCCAGGATTTTGACAATCTTCTGCCCTAGTAGGAAAGTAGGTCCAAAGGGGGCCACATGCCTGAAGACATGCAAGTTCAAAACCAGGTTCCAAGTGTAAGGAATTGACAGAGCCGAATGTAATCAGTAGCCCAAATATTTCACTTAAAGATGTAAGTCTCTGGCTGGGGAGATGGCTGAACAGTTAAAGATACTTGCTTGCAAATCCCAGTGGCCTGGGTTTGATTCCCTAGTATGCCCTTAAAGCCAGATGCCAAAGTGGAACATGCATCCAGGGTTCATTTGCAGAGTGTCAAGAGACACAGGGAGAAAGAGAGACAGAGAGAATGGGTGTACCGGTGGTCTCTAGCCGCTGCAAGTGAACTCCAGATGTATGCCCCACCTTGTGCATCTGGCTTTATGCAGGTATTGGGGAATCAAACCCAGGTCATTAGGCCTTGCAGACAAGTACCTTAACCATTGGGCCATCTCTCCAGCCCTAATCTTTTTCTTTTTTTTTACAAACTCTAGGCACATGCTCCACTTTGTGTATCTGGCTTATGTGGGTCCTGGGGAATTGAAACTGTGTGGCTTTTTTAAAAAAATTTATTTATTTATTTGAGAGCAACAGACACAGAGAGAAAGACAGATAGAGGGAGAGAGAGAATGGGCGCGCCAGGGCTTCCAGCCTCTGCAAACGAACTCCAGATGCGTGCGCCCCCTTGTGCATCTGGCTAACGTGGGACCTGGGGAACCAAGCCTCCAACCGGGGTCCTTAGGCTTCACAGACAAGCGCTTAACCGCTAAGCCATCTCTCCAGCCCTTTTTTTGGCTTTTTGAGGTAAGGTCTTGCTCTAGCCCAGGCTGACCTGGAATTCACTATGTAGTCTCAAGCTGGCCTCAAACTCACTGTGATCCTACCTCTGCCTCCTGAATGCTGGGATTAAAGGCATGTACCACCATGCCTGACTGAAATGGTTTTTAAGATTATTTTTATTTTTATTTGTTAGAGACAGAGAGGGAGAGGGAGGGGAGAGAAGAGAGAGAGAGAGAGAATGGGCATGCCAGGTTCTCTAGCCACTGCAAACAAACTCCAGACACCTGTGCCACCATGTGCATTTGGCTTACATGGGACCTGGAGAATCGAACCTAGGTCCTTTGGCTTTGCAGGCATGCACCTTAACCACTGAGCCATCTCTCCAGCCCTGAAATATTAAAAAAAAAATAGCTTACTTTATGGGCTGGAGAGATGGCTCAGCAGTTAATGTGCTTGCCTACAAAGCCTAATGACATGGGTTCAATTCCCCAGTACCCACATAAAGCCAGACGCACAACAGGGTACATGCATCTGGAGCTTGATTGCAGTGTTTAGAGGCCCTGGAGCACTCATTCAAAATAAATAAAATAAAAATAGCCTACTTTGGGATTTAAGTTTTGCTTCTGACTTCCTGTGACCTTACCACCTTGTGCTTCATTTTTCTCACACGCACAACTAATGGGGTAGGGGGCTGTCGAGGAAATTGAGAGCGGAGCCCTTTAGAGCAGAGCTTGGCCCACAGCGCTCATATGCTCCACAGCGTTAGCCATTGTTGTCCGCCGGTGGCAGTGAGGCCTGGAGAAGTGTATTCAGCTCTGCTCCCAACTGCCAAGCACACAGCTTTACAGCAGAACTGCCTGACTGGGATCCTGTGTCACTGAGAGCCCCAACTTTGCCTTTTAGGGCATGCCAAGAAATGCAAACCTAGGGCTGGAGAGATGGCTTAGCGGTTAAGCGCTTGCCTATGAAGCCTAAGGACCTTGGTTCAAGGCTCGATTCCCCAGGACCCATGGAAAACCAGATGCACAAGGTGGCACATGCGTCTGGAGTTCGTTTCCAGTGGCTGGAGGCCCTGGTGTGTCCATCCACTCTCTCTCTCTCAATCTACCTCTTTCTCTCTCTGTAGCTCTCAAATAAATAAATAAAAATAAACAAAAACATTAAAAAAAAAAAGGAAATGCAAACCTGGGGGCACACGCATCTGGAGTTCCTTTGCAGAGGCTGGAGGCCCTGGCGCATCTGTTTTCTCTCTCTCTCTCTCTCTTTTCTGTCAAATAAGATAAATAACTAAAAGAAATGCAAACCTGCGTCTGACCACCATTTGCAACACAGTGCCCTTGGGCATGGCCCTTTCTCAATGTTCCTGTGTTTCTTTCTACCTTTCCATCTGCTAGTGCAGTTGTGGCAAACATGTGACCAGCGCCCAGGCAGCTTCCGCATACATGGTTCTCCTTCTGCAGATGTGAGGACTGACAGATCTATTCCTTCCTCTCGCCCTTCCTCCTTCCACCTCTATACCAACTGGCGAGCCTGGGGAGACCTTCGTGGATTCCTGGCCTCTTTGGTTCAATCACCAGAGCCGTGGACAAGTGACTCAGCTTCTGTGAGCACCAGTTAGAGAGCTCAACTCTGGCCACCCCAGTCAAGGGTCAGCAGGGACTTGAGCAAGCCCTGTCTCCTCAGATGACTCCCATTAGCACGTGCTCTCTGCCAGATCCAGTGACCTGAGTCTGAAAGTGAAACTGACACGGAGACCAAGAACCATCTTGCTTCACAAAGGCACCTTGCAGATGGTCCCTGTGAGCTTTGGTGTCCCTCATCACTAGGAGTAGAAAACAGAATAGGGCAGTAAAAACTTGAGGCCACTAGCAGTGGAGGCTAGTAGTCAGTCATCTGCTGACTCATCCAAACCACATCAGTGAATTTGGAAACAAAGTGGATTGCACCAGAGTGTCAGGGTTTGAAGTAAGTTTGCTACTCCAGGACTTGTGTGGCCCTGGGCACATGGTTTGATGTCTTTGAGACTCAATTTCCGTGTAAGAGGGGTCAGCCTGTATCACTGGGAAGGTTCAATGATAGAACACACAGAACCCAACAGAGATTCTTACACTCAACAACCATCTAAGGCTTACTGTGTGCGAAGGTCTATATGCTAGGGGCTGGAGCGCAGTGACAGTAAGACAAACAGGGCCTCAGCGGTCACTTTACTTACAGGAGAGGAAGAGTGGCAGACACTGGGAGAGAGGCACAGTGAAGGATCATGGTTAAGGTCACTGGGTGGGGTCTCAGGCACTCCATTCTCAAATTGGGCCAGTCTGAGCAGGCTCAACTCCTTTTTTTTTTTTTTTTTTTGTTTTTTCAAGTTAGGGTCTCACTCTAGCCCAGGCTGACCTGGAATTCACTATGGTGTCTCAGGGTGGCCTCGAACTCATGGCGATCCTCCTACCTCTGCCTCCTGAGTGCTGGGATCAAAGGCACGCGCCACCATGCCTAGTTTCAACTCTTTTTTTTTTTTTTTTAATAGAAAGCAACTTTTCTTTCTTTTTTTTCAAACATTTTATTTATTTGAGAGAGAGAAAGAGGGAGGGAGGGAGAGAATGGGCGTGGCAGGCCATCCAGCCACTGCAGACGAACTCCAGGCGCATGCGCCCTTGTGCATCTGGCTTACGTGGTTCCTGGAGAACCAACACCTTAACTGCTAAGCCATCTCTCCAGCCCTAGTTTCAACTCTTCATGCCTTGGTTTCTCTGTAGGAAAATGAACCTGAAAAGTACCCACTTAGGAGAGTGAGAATCTCACCAGCGAACACATGTAAAACTATTTCCTGTACCTATTCAGCGCTCAGGCAACACACAATGGAACCTGTCTGAAAAAAAGGACTGCAAGTCAAGTATGGTGGCACACATCTACAATCCTAGTACTTGGGAAGTAGAGGCAGGAGGATCAAAAATTCATATGTATACTCCTATCTGCCCTGAACTTCTGACTCTACTGCCTCCACCTCTCCAGTGCTGCAATGACAGGCTTGAGCCACCGCGTCCTTCAGGAGCAGTGTCCTCCCCACCCCCTCTCCAATCACTGGCTCTCAGCTTTCAGCCTGTCTCTCTGTTCTCTGACTCTGCTCGGCAGTCAGTTTAAAAAAATATTTTTAAACCGGGCATGGCGACCAAGCCTTTAATCCCGACATTTAGGAGACAGAGGTAGGAGGATAGACCTGAGTTCGATACCACTATGAGACTACAGAATGAATTCTAGGTCAGCCTGGAGTAGAGTGAGACCCTACCTCAAAAAATAAATAATGAATAAATAATACAATAACTGAAGGAGTAACTGGGCATGGTGGCAAATGCCTTTCATTTAATATTTTATTTTTGTTTTTTGTTATTTTTTGAGGTAGGGTCTCACTCTGGTCCAGGCTGACCTGGAATTAACTATGTAGTCTCAGGGTGGCCTCGAACTCATGGTGATCCTCCTACCTCTGCCTCCCAAGTGCTGGGATTAAAGGTGTGCGCCACCTCGCCCGGCTTAATATTTTATTTTTATTTATGTGTCACCTTGTGCATCTAGTTTATGTGAGTACTAAGGAATTGAACTGGGTCCTTAGGTTTTAACTAGCAAATGCCATCTCTCCAGCCCCAGCCCAAGCCTTTAACCATAGCACTCAGGAGGCAGAGGTAGGAGGATTGCTGTGAGTTCGTTCCACGTTAGCCTGGGCTAGAATGAAATCTTTTTTTTTTTTCCTCCAGGTAGAGTCTCTCTCTGGTCCAGGCTGACCTGGAATTAACTATGCAGACTCAGGATGGCCTCGAACTCTTTTACCTCTGCCTCCCCAGTGCTGGTATTAAAGGTGTGCGCCACCACACCCGGCTAGAATGAAATTTTATTTCAAAATAAAAAAAAAAAATCTAAGCAAACACTGAAGGAGAGAAGCCTCAGGGACAAAGAGAGCTAGAGAGCTGGAAGAAGGTGTGAGGAGTGCTGGAAGGATATAAGGAGATGAAAGTTCAAGAAGTTGGGGCCGCTGGGCGTGGTGGGGCACGCCTTTAATCCTAGCAGAGGTAGGAGGATCGCCATGAGTTCGAGACCACCCTGAGACTATATAATTGATTCCAGATCAGCCTGGACCAGCTTGAGACCCTACCTTGAAAAACCAGAAAAAAAAAAAAAAAAAAAAGAGGAAGCTGGGGCATGGGGAGTCACCTAGAAAGGTTTAAGAGAGAAGAGTGGTCATCCACTTGGTGACTTCTCTGCCCCCGCCCCCCCTGTATGTGGAAACGTGGAGCATCAGTCTCTGTTACCAGCCTCTGGCACTGACTACAGATATAAAGGTAAGTCCTTCCTGACTGGGCTCCCCTTGACTTCCAACCCATAGGCTCACACAGGTCCTCTTGCGGGAGCAGAGCCGGGACTGAGAGCCTGGAGTCCCCCCCCCACCCAATCTTCTGCTTGTGGCCAGTGGAGGTGGGTGTTCCTGAACTTGAGCTCTTGGTTAAATCATTTCTCCCGGACGCGGTGAACACGCGACCACAAATGTGCCGATTTAAACCTAGAGTTTGGTTCCTTAGGCGGGTCCGGGGAAAGGCAGATGTCACTTGTCCCTTCGGTTTTATCTTTTTACGTCGTCTTCTGCGGGCGGGGAAGCCCCTGCAGAGGCGGGCGGTGCGGCGCGGGCCGGGGATGCTCTCGCAGGGCATAGTGGAGAAAGTGCAGTTTTTATTGCCCCGATCACTTGCACGGTTTGGTGCGTCCTTCCCCAGAAAGCCCGAGTCCCGCTCCCACCCCCAGTCACCTGTGGCTTTGGGGACAAGGGTTCCGAGGTCCAGGCCTGGCACTGGGAAGGGCAGAGGCCATCGAGCCCAGCGCACGTGCAAGCCGTGCTGCTTTCGCGGCCCTCCGCGGTCACGAGTGGATCCGGGAGGGAGGTGGAGGGGACCCCGTGCACGACCCCCCCACTCCCGCGGGTGCAAAGCTCCCCGCAGGCTGGCGGCTGGCACAGTGGCCCTGGCACAGTAGGGTGGGTTTACCGACCTGCCTCCAACCCGGGCGCAACTGATGAGGGTCCTACTCCCCGCGCCCCCACCGCCCAACTCGCGCTTCTAGGATTGGACATCCAATCCCCCGCACACACCCTTCCCGCTCGCCGAGTCCCACCTTCGCCCGAGCGCCCGGAGCCTCGGGGGGCGTGGCCAGCGGGCGGCCCGCCCCTTTGATGTGCGCCGGCGCCGCGGTGATTGGCCGGTCGCTTGTGACGCGCGGGGACTGCGGTGGGTTGGGGCGCTGCGGCTGCCGCAGCGCCGGCCGCGGCTCGGGCTCCCGCTGCCCGGCATTTAAAGGGGACGCGGCGGCGGCCGGGGGGGGATGGGGGCTAGGTGGAGGGGCCAGCCCAGAAGCGCATCATCCACAGTCCCTTGGGACTGACGGGACCCGGGGAGCCCGGAGCTCAGAAACCCGGTGGGGGGGTGGATAGACACCGAGTCCCTCCCTCAATTCCCGTAAGCACCCCTGGCTCCATCCTGCATCCAGACAGCTTACCTAGAACCCCCCTTCCCACTTTACACTCCAAACTCAAGCCGGGACAGACCGAAGCCGCTGCTGCCTCCCCCTCCCCTCACACACACGTGAGTCTCGGGCTCTGGGACGGGTGGGAAGGGCCAAGAGTCTTAATGTTGGGGTGGGGGTCGTGTGGAGTTTGAGGGCGCTCCTTCGCGCGCATGGTGATGGGGGGAATCCTCGGTGGCAAAGGAATGCATGTGCCCCCCTTGGATCCTAGCTGCGTGGTGCCGCGGCGTCCCTCCGTCCCCTACTCTGACAAAGCCAAAGAGTCGGTGTCCCCCCTTGCTCCCCGCCACCCACGAGTCCTCCCTTCCCCGCGAGCTGTGCACCCCCCGCCCGCATTAGAGCGAAGCGCCCGCCAGCTGGGGGTGTGCCAGAGTGCCTGCTTTCCAGTCACCTCTAAAAATATCTCTCCTGTGCTACCCCACCGGCAGCTGCCACCAACCTGTCCCTACCCGGTGAACGATCCCCTCGCCGCTTGTCCACTCAGGGAGAGCCCACAGGGACGCCTAGCCAGACTCCCCACCGGCTCCCGGGCATACTTTTTCACGAGGCTCCCAGGAATCCCTGAGTTCAAATCCTGGTTCTGATGCTGAGTGACCCCCCCCCCCCCCCCGAGTGCATGATGTTAGATTGACTTCTCCGAACCTTTGGTTTCAGCGTGAACAAGGGAAGGGGGTTGAAGCTAGAGGTGTCTGATCTGATTGCCAGTGAATGATAAAAGGAGAGTTGTTCTTGGGCAGAGAGGGCTTGTTAGCTGTGGTGTTTCTGGAGTCCTCACTCACCCTTCTCTTCTGCATGTTTCCTGTGAAAAACTGTCCCCAAACTTTTCTGGTGGCTCTATCATTAGAATTTCAAGCAAGTGCCTTTAACCGTTGAGCCATCTCTCCAAGCCCTATCATTAGGAGAATTTCAAACTTAGGGCCTATGCCATGAGGGACATGTTTCTCTTCCCCCCTTCAGGAACCCTTCCACTCCCTTCCCATCTATTTAAGATATTTGAGAGGGGGGAGCAGATGTGAAGGCGCACACCTTTAATCCCAGCACCTTAATCCCAGCAGAGGTAGAAGGATTAATGTGAGTTCAGGGCCAGCCTGAGACTACATAGTGAATTCCAGGTTATCCTGGGCTAGAGCAAGACCCTGCCTTGGGGAGGTTGGGGGGAAGACAGGAGGGATTAGGTGTCTGATCTGATGTGGAATTAGGGTGATCGGTGCTGATAGATGGATCTAGAAAGGGACTCCTTGCCAGTCCCATCCTTATTCAAAGATCTTGCTTCCTTCTTTTATTATTTTTACTTTTTTGGCTTTTTGAGGTAGAGTCTCACTCTAGCTCAGGCTGACCTGGAATTCACTATGTAGTTTCTGGGTGGCCTCCAACTCACAGAGATTCTCCTACCTCTGCCTCCTGAGTGCTGGGATTAAAGGTGTGCGCCACCACCCCCGACTTCCTTTTTTTTTTTTTTTGAGAGACAAGAGAAAGTGAATATGGGTGCACCAGGACCTCCTGCCACTACAAACAAACTTCAGACATATGTGCCACTTTGTGCATCTGGCTTTACGTGGGTACTGGGGAATTAAACCTGGGAGGTCAAGCTTTGCAAGCAAGGGCCATCTTGCCACTTTAAGGGACTCTTGTGACAAGATGTGACCATGGTGTGGTGGCTCACGCCTATAGTCCCAGGAGGCAGAGGCGGGAGGGTTGCTGTGAGTTTGCAGCCAGCCTGGGCTACAGAGTGAGTTCCAGGTCAACCTGGCTTGAGTGAGACTCTGCCTCAAAAAGCCAAAAAAGTAAAAATAACCTCAAACTTAATCCTTCTGCCTACACTCCAAGTGCTGGGATTATAGATGTGCCACTGTGACTGATCTTTTGTTCATTTTTTCAAATTTATTTTTTTGAGATCGACATACAGAAAAAAAGGCAGATAGAGAATGGGTGTGCCAGGGTCTCCAGCCACTGCGATGAACTCCTGATGCACGCGCTACCTGTGCATTTGGCTTCATGGGTTCTGGGGAATACAAGCCTCGAACCAGGGTCCTTAGGCTTTAAGGCAAGCGTTTAACCGCTAAGCCATCTCTCCAGCCCCTGTGACTGATGTTTTGGACTGTTACCCGAGCCAGATTCCAACTGGGGATGGGTACCTGGTCCACTGTGGGATTAGAACACAGCCGCCTGGCTTTCCACTCTAGAGAGAAAAGGAACAAATTTCCCTAAATACTATTGATGGGTGAAAAGGTAAAACTGTCTTACTATGTGACATGAGCCTAATTATTACAGATCAGTAGAATATTTTAAAAAAACAAAAAAGGAAAAACAGGGCAGATGGATGTGGTAGTGCACACTTAATCCAGCTAGAAGGAAGGGAGGAAGAAAGGACCAAGTTGATCTCTGTCTGCTGGTGATCCTTTTGTAGCTCTGTATCTACTCCTTGCTTCTCTGTGTTGGGCACGTGTCCATCCCTTTGAGATTGCTTTTTACAATGGGTGTGGCATCCTCTGACCTTTCTCCTCTGACATGTGATACCAGGCAGGATTTGGGGTCAGCCTTCCCACCTTCCCTAACACGTGTCCTTTCCTTGTCCTCCACACTTCCCTCTCTTTCTCTCCCAGAGTGTCAACGAGTATCTCCTCTCCAATGCCCTCCCATTCTTTATTATTATTATTATTATTTTGGTTTTTCGAGGTTCGGTCTCACTCTGATCCAGGCTGACCTGGAATTCACTATGAAGTCTCTTATTAGCTGGGCCTGGCGGGGCACGCCTTTAATCCCAGCATTTAGGAGGTAGAGGTAGGAGGGTCGCCATGAGTTCAGGACCACCCTGAGACTACATAGTGAATTCCACACCAGCCTGAGCTACAGCAAGACTATCTCGGAAAGCCAAAAAAAAAAAAAATTATTTTCAAGCAGAGAGAGAGAAACAGAGAGAGAATGGGTGTGCCAGGGCTTCTAGCCACTACAAACAAACTCCAGATGCATGCACCCCTTTTGTGCATCTGGCTTTACATGGGTCCTGGGTAATTGAACTCAGGTCCTTAGGTTTTGAAAGCAGGTGTCTTAACTATTGAGACCCCCTTTTCAATTTTTATTGTTTATCTGAAAGTGAAAGAGCCCCACAGAGGATGAGGATGAGCATGCCAGGGCTTCGTGCCACTTTGCATGTAGCTTTACCTGGGTAGTGGATTGTTGAATCTGGCTGTCAGTCCTTCCAACCAAGTGCCTTTCACTGCTGAGTCCTCTCTCTAATCCCCCCCCCCCCCCCACACACACACACTCTTTATGCACTGTCCGTTGAGCTTGGGTTCCTTCTTCCAATTCCTCGGTCTCAGTTCTTGGGGGACAAAACCTAAGACTCATCCCATCTCGACTGAAACATTTTGTGTCAAGAGGGTATAAGGAGGGGGTGCATCTTTAGACAGAGGGTGCCGGAGACTGTACTTTGTTTCTGAAGTGCCTCTATCTATCCTGGAGGCAGAGCTGCCCTGGGATGGTCAGGAAAGTGTCACCTTGACAGTCAGAGACTTAGCGTCACCCACTGTCACCACCAGAGGGCAGCAGCCAGTCAGACCTTTGCTCACACAGTATCTTTTTGTCCCAGTCTGTGGCCTGTGTTGTCTCAATCCAGAGATAGAGAGGTGGGGGAACAGCGAGGCCCTGAAAACAACCTCTGAACCCATCTCTGACCATGTGGGTCTGATGAGTCGTGAGAACAGGAGCAAAGATGATGGGTAAACTGCAATGTACTCTACACGTGTGAGGACAACGGTCATACTGAGACATACTGAGAAGGAAGTCTGGTTCCAGCCTCTGAGATCTAGTTTTTTTTTTTTTTAATGTATTTTATTATTTATTTATTTGACAGAGAAAGAGGGAGAGGGATAAAGGGCACGCCAGGGCCTCCAGCCACTGCAGAGGAACTCCAGATGTGTGCGCCCCCATGTGCATCTGGCTTACGTGGGTCCTGGGGAATCGAACCTGGGTCCTTTGGCTTTGCAGGCAAATGCCTAAACTGCCAAGCCATCCCTCTATCCCTGAGATATAGTTTTGAGATGTCTCAGCCACTCTCACAGAATGAACTTAGGGCAAATCACTCATCCTGTCTGGGTCTTGAGGAGTGCCATCTGTAAAACCCCTGGTGTGCCAGGGGACTGCCTGAGGCTGCTAGCAAGCTGCTTCATGGCTCAAGTGCTTGTGTCCATTTGAAGGCTTTTGCTTTTGCTGAGACCTGGGAGCAGCTTCTGGGCTTGGTGGAAGGCACAAGTGGCAAAAATGAAGCCAGCAGGCAATCTCAGGTGGGCTTTTATGATTTTGTCAGGAGTTTTGGACAACAGCTGGAGGCCAACAAAGTCTGTAGAGGTGGTGCTCGGGTGATGTGCTAACCATGACCGGGTGTTTTCCAGTCGCTGGCCTGCGGTGCCTTTCTAGGGTAAGTGGGCCTTTCTGGGGCCAGGCTTTGGCCCCTACTTTTCCACTCAAGGGTGGGATGAGCCCTCCCCAGCCCCTTTCACACTTGCCTTCCCCTCCAGTGGAACTCTACTAATCCCTGAGAGCTTCCATCCCAGGTGTCTTAGATCCTCAACACCAGAGGCCCCAGGACACTGAGACTCCACCATGGATACTGGTGAAATCTGAGCCCCAGCCCCAAAATGAGGAGCTTCGACTTCAGTTTCAAAGAGTGTGCTGGGCCATCAGCACCCCAGGAATATTACAAGAGAGGGCGAGGGCTGAGGAGGCAGCTCAGTTTGGTAGAGTGCTTGCTTAGCATGCACAAAACCCTGAGTTCAATCCCCAGCACCCCATAAACCAGGCATGG
Organism: Jaculus jaculus; assembly: GCF_020740685.1. Classification (NCBI taxonomy): domain Eukaryota; kingdom Metazoa; phylum Chordata; class Mammalia; order Rodentia; family Dipodidae; genus Jaculus; species Jaculus jaculus. The sequence continues at coordinate 108,131,267 of NC_059110.1, forward strand.
TGGTACACACCTGTAATCCCAACACTTGGGAGGTATAGACATGAGGATCAGAAATTCAAGGTCATCCTTGACTACATAGTCTAAGGCTAGCCTAGGATACATGAGACCTTGTGGAGGGACCCTTTAATCCTGTCCTGGATTAAAAGACACACCTTTAATCCCAGCACTCCAGAGGCAGAGGTAGGAGGATTATTGTGAGTGCTGTGAGTTCAAGGCCAGCCTGAGAATACATAGTGAATTCCTGGACAGCCTGAGCTAGAGTGAGACCCTACCTCGAAAAAAAAAAAAAAAAAAAAGGCAGGAGGAGGAAGAAGGTTTGGAAGAATCCCAGTTTTATATGGGTGAACTGGGGTGGGAGGCCAAGGCAGGGGGGAAAAGCACTATGTTGGGTATGAAGTTGGTCACTTCAGGGACATGCAGCAAAGAGGCTCCTCCCGTCTCCAATGCTTGACCCTCTGTGCCTCACTGCCTCCCATCATCTCCCACGCTGCCCTCCCATTATGCCCTCTGGTCCAAGGAGGTCTCACTGCTTGGGACCATCCCCTTCCTGCTCATCTTCCTGCCCCAGTAGAATGTCTCCACATTTCCCTAGCATGATGTACTCCTAGCACCCCCGCCCCCAACCACCACCCCACTGTCCCCACTCCCTGCCCTTTCCTCCTCTGCCTTTTCAGTCAGGGCTGCTGTCTTTCCTCTCCTTTACCTGTCTCCCAGGTATGCCGTGGCCTGGTGCGGGAGGCTCCTATCTCCCCAAACCCCACTGCTTCTTCTGTTGCCTGCTTGCTTCGGACTCTGGCAGAAACCCAACCCGCTGATACATTCCACCCAGGGAACTGGCAAGTGATTAGTGATGAGCAGTCAGCAAAGGGCCCTGCAACTCCCCATCCCTGCTCTCCTCTCTCCCCAGCCACCCATCCAGTTGGCAGCAGCCCCCAAAGTATCTCTCTGGCTCTTATATGGTCCATGAACCCACCTACCCTGGTAATTCCGAAGGGTTAAACGCCAGTTCCCTGCCCAGGGCAGAAGCCTGAGCTCCTGACTTTCCAAGTTTAGCTCTTTGCTGCCAATCTTGGTCCAGGAAGGACCTGGCACTAATGCCTTGGTGATGCTTAAAGAGCCTTTCCTGGAGCCCAACTGGTTGAACCCACAAGGACCAAAGGGCGAAGGAGGCGCTGCTCCAGCTGCGTGGACAAGTGCTTCCTCCCACTCTTGTGTTGGGGAGGAGGGAGGAGGGTTTTCCGTGCCCTGCCTTTTGCCTGCACCAACCACATGGACCATTGATAATTTCCAAATCAACTCAGTCCGGGAGCCTCCCCAAGAAGTGATCCCTGGAAAGTGGAGCCTCCCTTCTCTTAAGCTGACCCTTGGCTAAGCCCCAGGGGCCCCATGAGCGCAGCAGCAACCGGGGTCAAGGAAGCCCTTGGTTTCAGGACTAGGATGTTCCCCCGATCAACCCTAGCACGCTTAACTGAGAGATGGGCAAAAGGGCAGACAGTGAGGATGGGGGAACAGGAGAACGCCTTGGTTATCTCTCCAGCTTAACCAGCCTTGGGTCCTCCTCAGGTCTTGGAAATGCCAGCGCACCAGGTCGTGGGCCGCTAACCAGCCTCTCCCTGGCCGGCTCCCGCCGCGCCGCCTCTCGCTTGCTTCCTCCTCCTCCTGCTGCTCTTCTCCCCCCTGCTCCCAGGACGGCGGGATGGCTGCGCAGGGCGCCCCGCGCTTCCTCCTGACCTTTGACTTCGACGAGACCATCGTGGATGAAAACAGCGACGACTCCATCGTGCGCGCCGCCCCGGGCCAGCAACTACCGGAGAGCCTCCGTGCCACCTACCGCGAGGGTTATTACAACGAGTACATGCAACGGGTCTTCAAGTACCTGGGCGAGCAGGGCGTGCGGCCGAGGGACCTGCGCGCCGTCTACGAGGCCATCCCCCTGTCGCCAGGCATGAGCGACCTGCTGCAGTTCGTAGCCAAGCAGGGCTCGTGCTTCGAGGTGATCCTCATCTCGGATGCCAACACGTTCGGGGTGGAGAGCGCCCTGCGCGCCGCGGGCCACCACGGCCTGTTCCGTCGCATCCTCAGCAACCCGTCCGGGCCCGACGCGCGGGGACTGCTGTCGCTGCGTCCCTTCCACACGCACAGCTGCGCGCGCTGCCCCGCCAACATGTGCAAGCACAAGGTGCTCAGCGACTACCTGCGCGAGCGCGCCCGCGACGGCGTGCACTTCGAGCGCCTCTTCTACGTGGGCGACGGCGCCAACGACTTCTGCCCCATGGGGTTGCTGGCGGCCGCGGACGTGGCCTTCCCGCGCCGCGGCTACCCCATGCACCGCCTCATCCAGGAGGCGCAGAAAGCCGAGCCCAGCTCCTTCCGCGCCCACGTGGTGCCCTGGGAGTCGGCGGTGGACGTGCGCCTCCATCTGCAACAGGTGCTCAAGACGTGCTGAGAACAGCCGCCGCCGCCGCCGCCCGAGCAGGGTCGGGGACCCGGAGTTGGGGGGAAGCCAGGGGTGGTGAGAGAGAAAACCTGGGCTGTTTTGGTTTTGTTTTTTTCCTACGCGCCTTTTTCTTTCCATCTTCGCTTTTGCTATGTGCTCTTCCGGGAATTTGTGAAATTCCATCCACTTGGGGAGTTTGGGAGCGGGGTTCCGAGCCGGCCCTATCTATGCATTAAAAAAACCAGCGCCGCTGCCTCCCCGCTTCCTTCCACCGCAGCCCAGTGCTACCGGAAGGGAGGGTGTGCGTACCTGGAAAGGCAGCAGTGTCCCCCTGAACTGCTAGGAAGGGTCTCCTGGTAAATGAGAGAAAGAACAGCTCCCACTGCTTTGACCGCTGCCCCGGGGACTCCCCTCCCCCAGCATTCCCTCAAGGGGACCCAGGATCCCTAAATCAGCATGCCAACACGGGACTCCCCGCGAACACAGCACCAGGTCTCCTAGATCTCGCTTCAGCCACGGCAAACCCTCCGCTAGGGCGCTCTACACCTTCTGCCCTCCTCCCATTCCCCACTCCGCCAGCCAGCCTCCGAGGAAGAACGAGCCAGAGGGAAGTCGCCTCCTGGTGGTGGTACGAGGTAGCGCACTAACCACCCACGGTAAAGCCCACCTGGGACCTCTGAAAGAGCGACTACATCTCCTCGCACCGCAGCCAGCCTCATCTATGCAGCAAGAAGAGACCAAGGACTTTACCAAAGGAGTCCCTGCACTCCCCCCTCCAATACGGAACAGAAAGCCATGACGATTTTTAAGCAGAGCCAGGGAAGCCCAAGCCCCGCCACCCTCTGATAATCCAGACCTATAAAAGAGGTGAAGGGGAACAAATTGTCTCCAGTCTCTTGCGCTGCGCCACGGTCTGAGGGGTGAGAATTGGGGTGCTCTGCTGTCAGCCCCATTTAAGTGGGGAACCCAGACTGAACACAAGCAAAGGGCAGAAAGGTATAGTCGGCGTCTGGCCATGACATCTGGGGTGTAATGGAGGGAGAGCTTAAGAGACTTGGGGAAGTGGAGAGAAGGAGGGTCTTTTGCTGGGACAGGCTGAGAGGCTCTACCAAGCAGGGGTCTTATTAGAACCGGACGTCTTCCTATTGCTCCCCCTCTGGCCATCATCAGTGGGGGTCCAGCAGAGTTCTTTTCAAAGCTGGTACTCTGCCAGGACCGGGGGCTCTGTAGACAGTGTGTTTGCGCTCCTCGGCTTGCCCGTCTACAGCAAGCTTCCGTGTGTCCCTCCTCTCTCCCCCGCAACCACTGCCCAAAGCAATGGGAGGCAGGGACGGAACACAGCCCAAGAGGTAGACAGGCCTAGCCCAGCCTTAACTGTGTGCCTTTGGTTTAGGATTCAGGAGACCCCCGTGAGGCAGTGCCTGGGGCAGTACCCGGCCACTGGGAGTGTGCTGGAGCTGTCAGCAGCTGGGCTCCACGTAGTTTCCCGGGAAGAATCCGGTCCCCTCTGAGCTCACACCTTCGCACCATCCATCAGAGTAGCGGCGGGTGACGCAGATGACGGTGCCCTCGGAGAAGGAGAGCTCGTTGTCCTTCTGACGGGTGTACGGGTACAGGGTCACCACTGTAAGGAGAGGGAACGCTTGGCTGGGCCTCCTGCCCCACCCCCAACACGGGCTCTAGGGAGAAGGCTGCATACATAGGGTAGCTTGCTTCTCCCAAGTCTTAAGACCCCTCTTCAGCTCAGTGAAATGGACCCTGGGCCCGTTCCCAGCCGGGTTCAGAACTCAGTTTAATCACAATATGAATAGGATGGGTGGGAGCAAAACAAGGTCACCCCAGGACAAAGAGAGGGAGGTGTGGATTCTTCTGGGGTGAAACAGTGGATGGAGGTCAGAGCAACAGGCCAGAAGTCTGGCAGTGGGATCTGATGCCCTTTCAGCCCCAGGACCCAAGTACCTTTCTCCAAGTACGCCTCAGGGACCCAGCTGGGCTCATCCCGTCCAAAGCCTGGTGGGGGTGGGGGCAGCAGTTCATCGGCCTCCAAGGCTGGAGGAGGCGGCAGGTCCAGCGGCGGGGGCAGCCCTGTGGCTGGGAGGGAAAGCGCGGGGGCTGTGGAACACCGCCCTGCTCCGAAAGAAGACTCCGGGGTCTAACCATTCCCAACCCTCTCCCTCCAACACGAACGCATCTCGGCCCTCCCTCACTTCTGGAGCCCATGGTAGATGCTAAGAAACATCCCAAGGGTTCTACAAGAGGAGGGGCGCACACAGTGTCTTAGCTGCCACTTAACTGGGAGGCCCTCGAGCAAGTTGCTTAACCTCCCAGCCTCAGCTGCTTGTCAAATGTGTTAAGATCCTGTCAGGGTTGCTTATTTACCTTTTGTAGAATTTTTTTTAAACTCTATTTTTATTTATTTGAGAGGGAGTAAGCGCACCAGGGCCTCCAGCCACTGCAAACAAACCCCAGACCATGCTCCCCCTTGTGCATCTGGCTTACATGGGTCCTGGGAAATCGAACCAAGGTCCCTTTGGCTTTGCAGGCAAATGCCTTAACCGCTAAACCATCTCTCCAGCCCTATTTGTTCACTTTTTTGAAATAGGGGGTCTCACTGTAGCCCAGCCGGGCCTAGAACTCACAGTGTTCCCCATCCCTCTGCCTCCCTAGCGCTGGGATTAAAGACGTGTGCCACCACACCTGGCTTCAAGGTTAGGTTTAAATGAGAGGATGCACAAGTTTCAGACACAGGACCTGGTATAAGGCAGGGACCAGGTTCCAAGGTTCACTGCTCTCCTCCCAAGTCTGAGGAGGATGGGGCCGGATCTTGCGAGGATGTGTAGGCGGTAGAAAGGACCCATGCACTCCTTACCTGGAGGGGGCGGGGACAGCTCCACCGGAGGAGGAGGGGGCGGTAAGGCCTCGGTGGAAGAGGGAGGAGGGGGTGGGGCCGGGGGTGCTGCCTGCCCCTGGGACGGAGGGACCCCACCACCGGCACCATCGGCACTTCTAAAGACCAGAGTAAGAAGGATTAGGAAACGCCCCCTGTAACAGCGAGGGACCCCCACCAATTCAGTCCCAAAACCTCACCCCTGTGATCACGCGTCTTAACTCCAGTGGTCACCGGGGACAAGTGACAGGAGGTCCCTCTGAAAAGCCCACCTCCCGTCGTCCGCCCACCCACTTGGCTCTGTCGGGGCTCACCCGGCCGAGGCCAGGGAAGAGGCAGACGAGGCGGCGGACAGCTTGCCGTCGGGCAGCACCGGGAGCTGCACGGGCTCGGGAATCCGGGGTGGTCTCCTGGGGGCGGGGTGGGTTGGCATGAGGACCCGGGGCGGGCCACATGCCAGCAGGGCTCGGGTTGCAGGCGCATGGGCAAGCTGGCGTTTGGGGAAAGCGTGGCATCCGGAAGCATCGAGACTCGGGGTGCTGAGGGCGGGGGCGGCGGGTGGGGACAGGGCTGGGCTGGCCCGGGTGGCCGCGGGCGAGCTCGGCCTCACCCCAGCGTGGCAGAGGCGGGTGCGGTCGGCGCCTTGATGCTCTTGCGAGACAGGGTACCGGTTCGCGACAGCTGCGTGCTCAGGTCCTGGAGGGAGGAGGGAGGGCTGACATCAGGGGCTGGGGGCAAGTCGCTACCCCCATCCGAGACAGGAAATGGGGGAGGGGAGGGACGGGTGAGAACTGGGAGTGGGGAGCCGCGGACTCAGCAAGTTCCCACTTCCACTTCCCAGCCCAGCCGCTCCCGTGGCCTCACCTCCACCCCTTCCAGCCTGGCACAGCGTGGGCCGCAGGTCTGCCACAGGCCCGACAGAACCGCGCAAAGGAACTCCCAAGTACAGACACACGGCTGTGGGCCCCTTCCTCCACACAGCCACAAGAGGCTGAGTGGGCCTCTCAGCATTCCCACGCCATCTCAAGCCTCAGGGATCTGGGTGGCTTGGTGATCTTTAACTATTTTAAAAATTATTGTTATTTTATTTGCAGGCAGAGAGACAGAGAATGGGCGCGCCAGGGCTTCTTGAGATTGCATTCAAACAAAAGAGACGTATGTGCCACCTTATGCATCGGGTCTTAACGAGAGCACTGGGTATCAAACTCTAGTCGTTAGGCTTTGCAGGCAAGCGCCTTAACAGCTGAGCCATCTGGTCGTCTTTAACTTTGATTAGGCCTTAATCCCAGCATGAGCTGAGGAAGGGGTGGGGAGAGAAGACGTGACATTTAGAATCGCCCCGCTTGTCATTTTCATACAGCTGTGGAACTGATCTCCCTAAGTTCAGGGTAGAGGGCAGGACACCTAGAGGGCAGTGTCCTTGCTAGGGTGGGACTCCACGTGCAAGACAGCACCTCTGCTAACTGATGGGGCGTCCCCAAGGATGGGCCTGCGGGGTCCCCATCCTCTGTTTGCCTCACTAGAGACAAGACAAAGGGGACTTTAACTGAAGCACAAGGAGTCCGTTGGGGGCTGGGCATGTGCTCAGTGGTGGAACTTGTGCTGACTTCCTGGGAGTCTGGGTTCCATCCACACCACCAGAAAATAATAATAATTTTGGGCAGCAGGGAGAACTTAACTGGTGCCAGCCTAGTAACTGAAGGAGACAGGGAACTTTTCCCTTTTGGAAGGGGGTGATTAATATCAAGAGCATCAGGAACAGAAGAACGTCTCTGCTAATCTGAGATATCACAGTGTGAGGACAAAACGGACTTGACAAAGTGAGATGGGCGTGCGTGAGTGTCCTTTCCTAGTGAGAAGAGAACACTAGATTCGGTACCCCTTTCCACCAAGCCCCCTCGGTGTCTGCCCCCTCCCCCTTCCCCCCTCCCCCCAACAGCAGCTCCTGCGTGAAGGCTCAGAGCAGTGACCTCAAACCCCCAGACAGAGGAAGTTGCCGTTCTCATGTGGCTGGGAAGCGGTTCTCATGCACACCCTGATGCCCTCCCTTCCCCCTCTTCCCCTTCACACATACACCCAGCACCCATGGGTGGGGAGAGCAGAGGATCTTTTGCAGCAGAACAGTATAGGATAGAATGGCTTCCATCATGGACCTGGGCAGGAAGAGAAGCTCGGGGGATGGCTCCATGAAGTGTGAGAGAAAGAAGGGGTTGCAAGGTGGGGACAACAGCATGGAAGAGAACAGGGATCCTGCTGGAGAGATGGCTTAGTGGTTAAGGCACTTGCCTGCAAAGTCTAGGGACCCAGGTTTGATTCCCCAGAACCCAGGTAAGCCAGATAGATGGTGGCGCATGTGTCTGGAGTTTGTTTGCAGTAGCTAGAAATCCTGGCACACTCATTCTCTCTCCCTCCTTCTCTCTCATAACTAAACAAACAATAAGTAAATACTAAACAGAAAAAAAAAAAAAGCCTTGAGTCAGGAGAGGGTAGGTGGTGATACTGGGGAAGGACAGGCCCCACCTTACCTTGATGCCATGGCCAATGCCATCCAGGCAGCCAAAGTTGAGAGGCCTCCTACAGTAGGGTGTGAGAGTGGGCAGGCTCTCGGGAGGGATGATCTTCTGGCCAGGTGGCAGCCGCTGAACAGTGGCTAAGGTGCCAATCTCCCTTCGAGCCACTTTTTCCATATGCATGTTCACCATCTGTGTGACAGGGTTGGAAGTACCAGTGAGAGGCCATCTGTATCACACCCTCTTCCCTTTGAGAGGGAAGGAGAAGAGACTTTTGGGTGTAGGCAGGGAAATCCTGAGCGTGAGTTCTGTGCCCATGACCACACAGCAACTGGGACAAGAGTAGCAGGGGAGGATGGAGCCACTTTGGAGAAACTTCCTGGTGGAAGAGAAGGAGGGTTATTATTAGCTGCTCAGGAACCAGAGGACAAGGGAAAACAATATCCCAGGGGATGCTGGGAAGGGGCTGAAGGACAGGCCAAACCCTGGAGCCGAGGGGCACAAAGTGAAGAAGACGTAGAATTGTTATGGGATCAGCTCTCCCTTTGGGCGGGGGGGGGGGGGGAATATGTGAATTAACTTCTTCTTGGCATGTTCCATGGAACAGCCTCCAGCCCCAGGGATGAGAGGAAGGCACGCCCCATGCCCTGACCTTGCGGGAATGCACAAGCAGGCCACGTGTGTGTGTGCTTTATGGGGCAAACCTTGGGTCAGGAAGGAAGGCCGAGGGTGTGTAAAATACAAGGGTTGGGGTTCTGATTGATGGTGGCAAGGAAGGACTCCAGGGCTGAAGATGGCCTTGCCTAGCAAGCACCCTGGGTGGAGGACATTTATGAAGTCACTGGCTGAATTTTTTGATGCAAACAGGATCGTTCTGCGGCTCTCCTATGCTGAATGAGGACTGGCAGTGTGATTGCCAGATACTGTTTTTAGGCATCTGGGGCAGCCGTTAGAGAAATAAAAACTGCTTAGGGAAACGTTGCATGTGACAGACAGCAAGGCCCCCTCATTGCAACACAGCCAGAGACGGGACCCCAACGCTTGGGAAGAGCCAGTATCCTGTCGTCTACTCGGCCGTGTGACCATGGAAGACAGCTGCAGAGAAGAGCCAAGGACCCACACCCGATGCCTTCCCACACCCTCACCTGGCCCAGCGTGCTGACTCGGGCTTCCATGTGACGTAGGCTGGCCCCTTGCAGGTCTAGCATTCGAAGTGTGTTCCCCGCCAGGTTGCCCACCTGGTAGGCCACACTGGCCAGGGCCTGGGTGGTGAAAGCCATGGTCTCCTCCAGTGCCTTCCGCTTGTCTGTGGCCTGAAATACACACAGCCCTGGCATGAGGCCAGCACATTCCACTGGGTCCTTGCCGGGGTGGAATGGAAGGGGAAGGGATTCAGGGAAGGCAGGAGCTGAGTTGGGAGAAAGTGACAATACTAAGATGTTCAAGGTGGCTTCCAGAAGAACGATGTAGTGGAATGCACTCAGGACGCTAGGAAAGCAAGTCTGCGGCCTTGGAGACTGACGACGGGGGCGGGAAAGATAGTCCTCCCGCAGTCCAGCTGAGGAATGGAGTGGAGAGGACCCTACGGTCTTCCTGGGAACTTCAATTAAGTGTCCCTTTGGGGGTTAGAGGGTGATTTGTAGAAAAGAAAGAAGGCGATACTGGCTAGAGAAGGCATTGTTAAATTTAAAAACCAATTAGCAGGGCTGGAGGGATGGCTTAGTGGCTAAGACGTTTGCTTGCAAAGCCAAAGGACCCAGGTTCGATTCCCCAGGACCCACGTTAGCCAGATGCACAAGGGGGTGCATGCATCTGGAGTTCGTTTGCAGAGGCTGGAGGCCCTGAGCACCCATTCTCTCTCCCTCTCTCTCTCTTTCTCCCTCTTTCTCTCTGTCAAGTAAATAAATAAAAGTAAAATATTAAAAAAAAAAAAAAACAACTAGCAGGGCATGGTGGCGCTCGCCTTTAACCCCAGCACTGCCAGCACTGTGAGCACCGTGCGTGCCGCCTGTCACACTTGGGTCACCTTGTGCGTCTGGCTTATGTGGGACCTGGAAAGTCGAACGTGGATCCTGAAGCTTCACAGGCAAACGCCTTAACTGCTAAGCCATCTCTCCAGCCCCAGCTTTGGTTTTAAAATCTAAATTTCTGACCATGGCCGACAGACAGGTCTTCAGGTCTGACTCCTGCTTCTCTCTCAACCTCTTTGGGTACCAGTCACATTGGAGTTCTAATGTTATTTTATTTATTTATTTATTTATTACTTTATTATTATTATTATTTGGTTTTTCAAGGTAGGGTCTCACTCTAGCACAGACTGACCTGGAATTCACTATGAAGCCTCAGGGTGGCCTCGAACTCTCAGCAATCCTCCTACCTCTGCCTCCAGAGTGCTGGGATTAAAGGCTTGCGCCACCACTCCAGACCTGGAGTCTTTCTCATTAGTTAGTTTTGGTTTCAGCTGCCCTCATCACCCTAAGATTTCCCCATCTCTACTGACTCACTGTCATACTTGCCTTGTTCTTTTTCTTCGTCCCCCTCACCCCGCCCTCAAATGTAAGCGCCGTGGAAGTGGAGAGCTTGTCTGCTCTGGTCTACATCTCATGCTGGAATAGTTCCCAGTACACCAAAGATATTTAATAAATATGCATGTGTTGCCTCCTTGCAGATTGAAAGGAACCCACACACTGGCAGGGCAGCTTCCTACAGCATGCCAGACACTGGCCTGGGCCATATAGCCAGTCTGTGGACGGGGGGTGGGCAAAAGACAAAAGAAGACTTTTGTGGGTCCCAGATCTAACTGTGGGGACTGGGCAGACCTTCTCTGGTCTCTTGCTTCCCCAGGCAACTTCCTCCTGCCCCTTCTGTCACATGCTTGCTGCATTTTTGCCTGTCCCTTTCTTTCTCTCTCTCTCTCTCTCGTTTTTCGAGGTAGGGTCTAGCTCTAGCCCAGGCTAACCTAGACTTCAGTATGTAGTCTCAGAGTAGCCTTGAACCCACGGTGATCCTCCTATCTCAGCCTCCCAAGTTTTGTTTTCTTTTTTCCTTTATTTTTATTTATTTGAGAGTGACAGAGAGAGAAAGAGGCAGATAGAGAGAGAATGGGCGTGCCAGGTCCTCCAACCACTGCAAATGAACTCCAGATGCGTGCGCCCCCTTGTGCATTGGGCTTACGTGGGTCCTGGAGAATCGAGCCTCAAACCAGGGTCCTTAGGCTTCACATAGGCAAGTGCTTAACCACTAAGCCATCTCTCCAGCCTTTTTTATTTTATTTATTTATTTATTTTTGGAGAGAGAATGGGTGTGACAGAGCCTCCAGCTGCTGCAAAGGAACTCCAGGTGCATACACCACCTTGTGCATCGGGCTTACAGGCTTACATGTCCTGGGGAGTTGAGCCTGGGTCCTTTGGCTTTGCAGGCAAGTGCCTTAACTGCTACTCCATCTCTCCAACACCCCTCCCCCCCCTTTTTTTGGTTTTTCAAGATAGGGTCTAGCTGTAGCCCAGGCTAATCTGGAATTCACTCTGTAGTCTCAGGCTGGCCTTGAACTCACAGTGATCCTCGCACCAGAGTGCTAGAATTAAAGGCATATGCCACCATGCCTGGCCTGTCCCTTTCTCTTGACAGGCAGCAGTAAGACCTGGGACTAGTGTACCAACAGAAAATGCTACACCTTGCTACCTCCTTGATTGGGCCCTCAGGGACCCCCTCAGGACTTGCCACTGGACAGACAGCAAACCAGTCAGAACGGCATCCTGACAGAGACCGGGTGCCTCACCTCTAAGGGAGCCTGACCCAGAGCCTTCTGGGAAAATGACCCCACGGTCCTCCCTTCCCTGCCTTTCTTGCAAATTTATTTGTTTGTTTGTTTGTTTGTTTGGCTGACCTGGAACTCACTCTGTAGTCCCCTTCCCTGCCTTTCAGTTCCAACAGCAGGAAAGTGATGTTCATTTGTGTGCCAATTTACATCTCATCTGCATATGCAACCCAATTTACATCTTATCAGCGTGTGTCACCAAAAGCCTTGAATAGACAAAGATGTAAGTTCAGGAATGTTAAGCCAGAAAGGATAGCAGGTTTGATTCTAGTTAAAGACCCTTTTCTAATAAGAAAAAAAGTCAAGTCTGGAGGAACAAGAGCCTACGTCCTTCAGCTCAGTTGCCTGCTTATTCACCATGCAAATGGCCCTGACTGCAAACTCAGCCAAGCCTGACTGGGAACCCGGCACATACCCATCTGCCTCCCGTCAGTCCCCACGGGCTGCCTGACACCTGGCTGGGGTGGGGAGGGGAGGTGGGAGTCAGGCCCCATTTAAGAGCACTTCTGAGAAGTCATCTGAAACCTCCCTCCTCAGACAGGCCAAAAATGGTCACTGGTTGTGTGGCCTACTGGGGACTCCTCTAAACAAGGAGAGGAGCCCCGGCATCCGGACCTGGGCCGGGGCAGTGCCCTGGATGCTTGTGGTGTCGCCATACTAGAATGGAGTTTCCTCACCCACGTGTGCCTTTCATTGTTCCAATGGGTGTCAGTAATGAGGCTAAGGAGATAGCTCAGCCTTTGAAGACACTTGGAAAGCCTGCAGGTCCAGGTTCGATTCCCCGGTACCCACCCAAGGACAGATGCCAATGAATTCCAGACACATGGACCACCTTGTGCATCTGGCTTACATAGGTCCTGGGGAACTGAACCTGGGTCCTTCAGCTTTGCAGGCAAACGCCTTAACTGCTAAGCCATCTCTCCAGCCCTTGCCTGTCATTCTCAAGGGAACAAAGAAAACCGAGGAGAGAGCGAGCGAGCAAACAGCTAAACTGACCCAAGTCACACAGCGTGGCAGGTGAAGAAGGCGGCAGAGGAAGGAACTCAAGTGAGAAGCTAGGGCGCCAAAGCTGACCTGACCTCGGACGAGTCACCGCTCTCCTCTGAGCTCCTGTTTTCAGTGTGTGTGTGTGTGTGTTCACTTGCAAGTGTGCACACATGTGGAGGCCAGAGGAAGATGTTGCTCCTTCTCTATCTCTCCTTTGCCTTACTTCTCCAAGACAGTCTCTCACTGAACCTGGTGTTCCTCATTTTCCAGCTACCCTGGCTGACCAGGGAGCCCCCCAAATCCTCCTGTGTCTACCTGCTCAGCACTGGGGTTATAGGCATGCTCAGACATGCCTGGCTCTTTTTTTATATATTTATTATATTTTTATTTATTTATTTTACAAAGAGGAAGAGAGAGAGAATGGGCCTGCCAAGACCACCAGCCACTGCAAATGAACTCTAGACGCATGCGCTCCCTTGTGTATCTGGCTAACGTGGGTCATGGGGAATTGAACCTGGGTCCTTTGGCTTTGAAGGCAAATGCCTTAACTGCTAAGCCATCCCTCCAGCCCTCTTTTTTTTTTTTTATTTTTTTAACTATGGGTGCTAAGGATTGAACTTAGTTCTTCATGTTTGCATGGTAAATGGTCTTACCCATTGAGCCATCTCTTCAGCCCTGTTTCCACATTTTTAAAAAATTATTTATTTGCAAGAGAAGGAGAGAATGGGTGCACCAGGGCTTCTTGCTACTGGATATGAAATCCAGACACAGGTGCCACTTTGTGCATCTGCCTTTACCTGGGTACTAGAGAATCAAATCCAGGCTGACAGGCTTTTCAAGAAAGCCCTTTTAACCACTAATCCATCTCCTCAGAACCCCTCTTTTCACTTTTATAAAACAGGAAATACCATGCTTGTCTTACAAGGAAACCTTGAGAATGAATGAAGGAACAGTGCTCAGTAATGGAGTTGCCCTGCCCCTCTTCCCTCTCCATCCAGGAGCCGATGTGCTCAGTCTTGGGACCCCATCAGCAGAACTGTTCGGGGCCGGAGTGGAGCTCAACAGAAGAGCACTTGCCCAACCAGCATGTGAGGCCCTGAGTTCCAACCCCAGTGCCTCAAACACTTAAGAACAAATCATCATCAACAACAAAAAAGAAAGCAGGTTTGTGTGGTGGTATATGCCTGTGATCCCAACACTTGGGAGGCTGAAGCAGGAAAATGATGAATTCAAGGCCAGCCCTGGCTATTAGTATTGAGTTCTAGGTCGGCCTTGGTTACAGTGAAACCTTGCCTCAATAAAGAGAGAGAAAGAAAGAAAAAGACATATTGCTTTTATTTCCCCCCCTTTTGGTTTTTCGAGGTAGGGTTTCGCTCTAGCCCAGGCTGACCTGGAATTCACTCTGTAGTCTCTGGGTGGCCTCGAACTCACAGCAATCTTCCTACTTTCCCCAGTGATGGGGTTAGATTAAAGGCGGCATGTGCCACCACACACCGCTAAGATTGCTTTAAAAAAACAAATTGCTCTCGAATGCCTCCTCTGTCATGTTTGGCCAGCTCCTTGCTGCCAATAGTCTTGTCTAAGTCCCCTACGTCTGCCTCAGGCCCGTCAGACCCCTTCTCTTAAGCACAGTCTACTTTCACTTCCTTCCACTCCCCCTCACATAGCAAGGACTGAACCCCTCTCCCCCCTACGATGTGTGGAAAGTTCTGTCGCCTCCCCTAGAGCAAGCCTGGAAAATGGCATGATGTACCAGCACTGGCGTGGGGAAAGGGCCGGCGTGCTTCTGAAGCGAGGGATGTGCGAGAGGTGAGCTGCGGTGATGAGACTGGAGGACCAGGTGGACAGCAGGCTGCTGTCTGTCCCCCCAGCTCTGAGGCCCCAGCAGAAAGCAGGGGTGCTGTGAGCGCTTGGGGCGTGCGGGATCCGAGCCTGGCTGGGCTGATGGAACTTCAGCATTGCTCAAGCGAGTCCAGAACAAGCACCTGTCAGATGGGTCCCCTGACCCTGCTGGGGTACCAGGCTGCAGGTCCCCCCCACCCCGCCCAGAGGGGAGTCCGGCCAGCTCCCCCCCCCCCCCCCCCCGCTACCCACCTGCAAGTAGCTGGCTTCACAGTAGTCGGCCACCCGCAGCAGGGCGCTGTGGTTGCCCCGCAGAGCCTCCTGGCCCGTGGGGATCTCAAACTCCTGTAGCTGCTGCAGCTCCTCCATGGCTGGGCCTCAGTGGGGCTCCCCGGGGAGCCTGCTGGTTTTGAGCCTCACCCTGGCCCTGATTGGCCGCTCGGCCTCCCCTCCTCTCACTGCTTTTGGTTTCCTCTGGGTGAGAGACTCAAACCTGCTTGCAAAGGGACAGGCGTGCGCATTCCGGGACAGGAGGAAGTCAGACCCTACCGTCCTGGGCCTGTGCTTCTCCGTCCAGGGCCCAGAGGAAGGGGGAAGCCAGGGGCCTGTTTGGGGGCCCAGCCTCCCAATCCCACCCATCAGAGGAAGCCCAGGTCCAGGCAACTGTGATTGCTCCTTGGACCCAGAGAGGAAGCTGGTCGGTTGGGGTGGGGGATGGGATAGGAGCCTAAGGAGGAAGGGGCCGGCCTGCTGTGGGGAGGTGGATTTTCCACTCATGGAAGAGGGGAGGAAAGGGCAGAGGGTGGGGGCTTCCTTGGGAAGCTCGGGGATGAGTCACCGCAGGACAGGGAGTACAGGGTGGATAGGATGTGATCAGTCATAGTGGAGCGAGCGGAATAGGGCCCACAGCACAGCAAACCATGGAGAATGGCCCTGAGCAGAAAAGAGAGGAATCAGGATCAGACGCGAGGGAGTCACAGCCAGAGTTCCTGGAAAACCAAGGTCAAACCGGTGAAAGGTCAAGTTGGCCAAAGTTCTACCACACAGGCTTTGTGCCTGATGGAGGTAAGGTGAGGTGAAGTTAGTAGTGTGAGGGACTGATTAGCAACAGGAAGCCCTAGGACTCCAGACAACTGGAGGCTTAGATTCCGGATAAATGTGCCAGTTTTAGGCCTCGTGGGTGGATAGAAGAGTGAACGGGTCTCCGAAGGCATGGGTCCAGGTCCGTGCTTTCATGGAGAATTACACTAGATGATCCCAAGAAACCTGTTCCAATCTCAAAATCTCTGTTTTATTTATTTATTTAAGAGAAAGGGGAGGGGAGGGCGGGAGAATGGGCCTGCCAGGGCCTCCAGCCACTGCAAACGAACTCCAGATGCGTGCGCCCCTTTGTTCATCTGGCTTTACATGGACACTGGGGAATGGAACCCCGGTCCTTAGGCTTCGCAGGCAAGTGCCTTGACAGCTGAGCCATCTCTCCAGCCCCACTCTCAAACTCCTGTAGCTCCCAGCTGTGAGTGGGACTTGGTCCTGAGGCAACAGGCCGCCCGCCACTCCTCCATCACCCGCGTCTGTCATCATCCAGGGCAAAGTCAGAGGAACCCCGCTGACCTCGTTGGTGCCTTAACGACTACTGAAGGGAGTCTCTTGCCATCGTAAGGTGTCAGGCAGCGCAGGGGCTCAGTGTCTGATAAATGACATAACACCAGCAGTTCTAGGAGGGATGGAGACAAAGAGCAGAATGTGGAGGTGTGGTGGGGGAGAACAGGAGTCCGACACTCCAGGCTCAGAAGGAGGTGTGAGGCTGAAGAGATGGCTTAGCAGTTAAGACACTTGCCTGCAAAGCCTAACAACCTGGGTGTGATTCCCCAGTACCCAAGTAAAGCCATATGTACAACGTGGCCCATGCTTCTGGAGTTCATTTGCAGCCTCTACAGGCCCTGGTGCACGCACTCTCCTCTCCCTCCCTTTCTCCTCTCTCCTTGCAAGTAAATAAATAATTTAAATTAAAAAAAAAAAAAAACAACACTGCTGGCCCAGCATTTGGGAGGCAGAAGTAGAAGAATCACTGTGAGTTTGAGGCCACTACATAGTGGATTCCAGGTTGGCCTGGGCTACAGTGAGACCCTACCTCAAGAAAAAGAAACCAGGCATGGTGGCGCACACCTTTAATCCCAGCATTCAGGAGGCAGAGGTAGGAGGATTGCTGAGAGTTCGAGGCCACCCTGAGACTACATAGTTAATTCCAAGTCAACCTGAACCAGAGTGAGACCCTACCTCAAAAAAAAAAGGAGGTGTGGAGGCCAAGATGCAAGGACATGCGTATTGGGGTGGCCATAACCCCTAGTAGGCTAACTGCAGAATATCATAAGTGAGGGTTTGGGTTTTTGTTTTTGTTTTCGAAGGTAGGATCTTGCTCTAGCCCAGGCTAACCTGGAATTTACTATGTTTTTTTTTTCTTATTATTATTTTTTGTTTGTTTGTTGTTTCTTTTCAAGGTAGGGTCTCATTCTAGCCCAGGCTGACTTGGAATTCACTATGTAGTCTCAGGGTGGCCTCGAACTCACAGCAATCCTCGAGACCTCGAGTGCTGGGATTAAAGGCATGCATTTTGAGCCATGTCTGGCTCAAAAGTCTGTTTCTAGAGTCAGTGGAGAATGAGCCCACAGGGAAATCCGATAGGAACCAAGGCTTCCCAATGGGAAAATTGTGAGCTGGTCTGGGACTTGACCCCTGGAGCAGGCTTATGGGTTAAGGGGAGGCAGACCGAATGAGCATGTAGGCTGGGGAGGCAGAGATCCTGGGGAAGGGGGTCAATTCAGGAGTGAGGCTGATGCAGAGGTGGGGTGATGGAAGACCTAAGGGCTGAATGTCAGTGTCTGCTCTGAGGCTCAGCCGGGAGCTGGGCTTAGAACCATGAGCTCATGATCAGCTTAGGTGTCAGAGATTTGGCTTTCCAGACCATCTGCCTGATCTGAAGATTTTCAGCTGATGAGGAACTAGGAGGCTCACAAAGCATCTTGACTGGGTCCCGGACCAGAGACGGAGCGTGTGCTGGCAGGTGAGGCTTTGGGGCACTGGGCTGGGATCTAGCCTTTTTTTCTTTTTTGTTTCCTTCGGTTTTTCGAGGTAGGGTATTGCTCTCACCCAGGCTGACCAGGAATTAGTCTCAGACTGGCCTCTAAGTCATAATAATCTTCCTACCTCTGTCTCCAGAGTACTGGAATTAAAAGGCATGCACCACCATGCATGACTAATATTTCTTTTTTTTTTTTTTTAAATTTTTTTTGTTTGTTTGTATCTAATATTAGGATTAGGCTCTCCTAGCTACCCTGCAGGGGGTATAGTAACAAAATTATTGTCAGAAATAAGGCCGGGCGTGGTGGCGCACGCCTTTAATCCCAGCAGTTGGAAGGCAGAGGTAGGAGGGTCGCTGTGAGTTCAAGGCCACCCTGAGACAACAGAGTGAATTCCAGGTCAGCTTGGACTAGTGTGAGACCCTACCTCGAAAAACCAAAAAAAAAAAAAAAAAGAAGAAGAAGAAATGTGCTCTGTACATGATGAGCCAGGCAGCATATGAAAATATTTTACATGTGTCATTCTCACAATGATCATGAACACTACTGCTACATGGCTAAAGACGTTCACAGTTGTCCTTAGCTATATAACAAGTTTAAAGTATTCTTGGAATACACGAGACCCTGTCTCAAAAAAGGACCTGGGGAGGGGGAGCTGGAGAGATGGCTTAACGGTTAAACGCTTGCCTGTGAAGCCTAAGGACCCCAGTTTGAGGCTCGATTCCCCAGGACCCTTGTTAGCCAGATGCACAAGGGGGACGCATGCGTCTGGAGTTTGTTTGCAGTGGCTGGAGGCCCTGGTGCGCCCATTCTCTCTTTCTCGCTCTATCTGCCTCTTTCTCTCTCTGTCTGTCGCTCTCAAATAAATAAATAAAAATAAACAAAACAATTTTTTTTAAAAAAAAGACGGGGTTAGGGAGATGGCTCAGCGGTTAAAGGTGCTTGTTTGCAAAGCCTGCTGATCCAGATTCAATTCCCCAGTACCTATGTAAGGCAGACATACAAAGTGTCATATGTGTTTGGAGGCTCTGGTTTGTGTTCTCTCTCTCTCTCTACCTCTCTCCTCTCTTTCTCTTGCAAATAAATAAATTAAAAAATATTTACTTTTTATTTAAGACAGAGAGAAAAAGAGGCAGAGAGAGAAAGAGAGAGAGAGAATGGTTGTGCCAGGGCCTCTAGCCACTGCAAACCAACCCCAGAAATATGTGTCCCTTTGTGCATCTGGCTTGCATGGGTCCTTCGGCTTTGCAGGCAAGCTCATTAACCACTAAGCCATCTCTCCAGCCCTAAAATATTTTTTACTTATTTATTTTCAAGGAGAGATAGAATGTAGCGCACTTGCCAGGGCCTCCAGCCACTGCAAACGAACTCCAGACGCATGCACCACTTTGTACATCCGACTCTGTATGGGTTCTAGGGAATAAAACCCTGGTCGTACGGGTTTGCAGGCAAGCGCCCCAACTGCTGGGCCAGCCCTCCAGCCCATTTTTTGTTTGTTTGTTTTGGTTTTGGTTTTTTCAAGGTACAGTCTCACTGTAGCTCAGGCTGACCTGGAATTCACTATGTAGTCTCAGGGTGGTCTCAGACTCACAATTTACTACCTCTGCCTGCTCAGTGCTGGGATTCAAGGCATGGGCCACCACACCTGGGTCCCTTTTCTTTTTCTCTTTCTCTCTTTTTTTTTTTTTTTTTTTTTTTAAAGAGAATCCAGACATGGCTACACACATTCACAAATTTAGGAGACTGAAGTAGGAAGATTGCCTTGAGTTCAAGGCCACCCTTGGAGTGAGTTCCATGTCATCCTGAGCTAGAGTGAGACACCACCTTGTAAAAGGAGCCAGAGATAAATTTTTAAAGCATTTTTGGGGGCTGGGGAGATAGCTCAGTCTGTAAAGTGCTTTGAAGCATGAGGATCTCAGTGTGATCCTAATACCTATGTGAAAATGCCAAGCATAATGGCGTACATCTGTAATCCCAGTGCTAGAGTCAGGCAGATCCCTGGGGCTCAATCAGTCTAACCTAATTAGTGAGTTTCAGGCCAATGAGAAACCCTGTCTCAAAGAGAGGTTGAAGCCGGGCATGGTGACGCACACATTTAATCCCAGCACTCAGCGCTTTGTAGGCAGAGATGGGAGAATTGTCATGAGTTTAAGGCCACCCTGAGACTACATATACATCGTGAATTCTAGGTCAGCCTGAACTAGAGTAAGACTCTGCTTCAAAAAGAAAAAAAAAGGTGGGGGACTAGAGGGATGGCTCAGCTGTTAAGGCATTTGCCTGCAAAGCCAAAGGACCCAGGTTCAATTCCCCAGGACCCAGATTATTCAGATTCACAAGAGGGTGCATGCATCTGGAGTTCATCTGCAGTGGCTGGAGGCCCTGGTGTGCCCATTCTCTCTCTCTCACTTTCTCTGTCAAATAAATAAAATATTTTTTAAAAAAACAGACAGTGGGCTGGAAAGATGGCTTAGCAGTTAAGCACTTGCCTGTGACACCTAAGGACCCCGGTTCGAGGCTTGACTCCCCACGACCCACGTTAGCCAGATGCACAAGGGGGCGCACGCACCTGGAGTTCATTTGCAGTGGCTGGAGGCCCTGGCGCACCCATTCTCTCTCTCTCTCTCTCTCTCTCTCTCTCTCTGTTTCTTTCTCTGTCTGTCTGTCTATCACTCTCAAATAAATTAATTAATTTTAAAAAGTGGACAGTGTACTTAAGGAATGATACACAATGTTGTCACCTGGCTTCCACACACACATACATACCTGCACACATATAACACATGTACACAAATGTAAAAAAAAAAAACAAAAAACGGTCCGAGCTGGGCATGGTGGTGCATGCCTTTAATCCCAGCATTCAGGAGGCCAAGGTAGGAGGATTGCCATGAGTTCCAGGCCACCCTGAGACGACATAGTGAATTCCAGGTCCGCCTGGACTACAGTGAGACCCTACCTCGGAAAACTAAAAAGGAAAAGAAAAATCTACCTGAGTCATAGGGTGCAATCCCTCTTTGTTCCAAACTCTCTACCCTAAGAGAAACTCCTTTCTCTCTTCTATTTTGTCCTTAGAAAGAGGTTCATATATAAGGACAAAGATCAGACTGGAGCTTCCTCTCCTAAGCCTATGCTCATGACTGGGCAGGGTGCGGACAGTTACAGGGAAGATAGTGACTGATGAGGGCCCTGAACTGAGGGATACAGAGGAAAGAGGGTAGAAGGCAAAGTGTGGAGCAGGCAGAGGTGATGGTTACCAGCTCCTTTCTCTGGGACCAGCTCTCTCCAGAGCCTGATGGCCCAGGACCTCAGCGAGAAGGAGCTCCTGAGAATGGAGGTGGAGCAGCTGAAGAAAGAAGTAAAGAACCCTCGTGCTCCGGTGAGCCTCCCCGCCTCTCTTTCCTCTTCTCTGTCTCTATCGTTGTTTGTTTGTTTTTTTGAAGTAGGGTCTCGTTCTAGCCCAGGCTGACCTGGAATTCACTATGTCATCTCAGGGTGGCTTCGAACTCACAGCAATCCTCCTACCTCCTCCTTCTCCCAAATTCTGGGATTAAAGGCATGCGCCACCACGCCTGGCTCTTTCCTATCTCTTCCGTTTGCAATGGAAGAAGGAAGTGATGGGAGCAGTGCCTCTAGGCTGGAGTAGGATGTAGCAGGAAGCTGGGGTTCCCTTTACTTCCTGGGCATTGCAGAGAGCCTCAAAGCTGTGGGGGACCCCGGTCAGATCATGTGTACGAGCGTCACCCCCTGCTGTCCCTTTGCCCTCCTCCTCTTTGGCCTCCATCCTTACCCCACCCAGAAGCCCATTTTAGCTGGCCAATTCACGGATCCTGAGAAAATCAACAAGCATTGTAATCATATTTTATCATCTCACAGATTTCCAAGACAGGAAAGGAAATCAAAGAATATGTGGAGGCTCGAGCAGGGAGTGACCCTCTTCTCAAAGGCATCTCAGAAGACGAGAACCCCTTCAAGGAGAAAGGCACCTGTGTGACGAGCTGATGGCCTACGGTATCCGGCCCTCTGTCTGTCTGAGCAAGTGTTCTGGGACACCCAGGGGACCAGTGATGTTTACCTCCTTTTAGATGTTGAATAAGTAAAGATGCTGAAGGAATGCAGTGTGAGTTGATTCTCGATCCTTCTTCTCACTCTCCTCCAATTGTCTCCTCTGCCTGCCAGACTATGGGACACCCACTTTCAAACATTCTGAAGAGTTTTTGCAAGTGTAGCTCAGTTCGTGGAGTCCTTGCTTAGGGTACATGTAGCCCTGGGTACCATCTCACACACCGAGTATATGGAGGTAGAGACATGAAGATGAGGAAGGAGTCTGTGGCCACTCTTGCCTGGGTTTGAGACTAACTGGGATACATGAGATGCTGTCTCAGAAAAGAAAGAAGCTAGCCGGGCGTGATGGCGTACACCTTTAATCCCAGCGCTCAGGAGGCAGAGGTAGGAGGATCACTGTAAGTTCGAGGCCACCCTGAGACTACATAGTGAATTCTAGGTCAGTCTGGGCTAGAGTGAGACCCTACCTCAAAAAAAAGAGGGGGGAAGAACCCCAGTAGAATGTATATCTATCTATATCATTTACATCTATACTTGTTACAAAGAGACTATACCAGCAAGGCATCTATGATGGGAGCTGGGCAGTCCCATAGTGTCTATCTGCTTGCTAGAGAGGCAAAGGGCCCAGTAGCTGTTCAGAAGATGGATGCCTCAGTGTGCCCAGGCAGGTGCTGCAGGTTTAGAAGATTGTGGGGAGGTCCTGTGCTCACTCTGTCCACACTGGAAGGCCAAGGAAGCCGGAGCTGGCTGTCCACGGAGGATGGCAGCTATAGCCAAGGCCACACTCAGAAAGAAAAAGGCAAGGCAGGTACCACCGCTTTTTCCTCAGACATCTTTATTTAATTTATTTATTTGAGAGGGGAAAAAAAAAAAGCCAGATGGAGACAGAAAGAGAGAGAATGGGCACACCAGAGCCTCTAACCACTGCAAACGAACTCCAGACACATGCACCATCTTGGGCATCTGGCTTATGTGGGAACTAGGGACTCAAACTCAAGTCTGTAGGCTTTGGAAAGTGCCTTAACTGTTAAGCCATCTCTCCAGCACTTTTTTTTTTTTTTTGGTTTATCAAAGCAAGGAAGGTCTCAAACTGGCCCAGGCTGACCTGGAGTTAACTATGTAGTCTCAGGGTGACCTTGAACTTGTGGCGATCCTCCTACCTCTGCCTCCTGAGTGTGGGATTAAAGGCATGTGCCACCACACCAGGCATCCTGGCCCTATCTGGAGTAAATTCAGCCATTCCCAATATACTCCACTCAAAAAGAAGAAAAAGAGGAGGCCGGGCGTGTTGGCGCATGCCTTTAATCGCAACACTTGGGAGCTAGAGGTAGGAGGATCACTGTGAGTTCAAGGCCACCCTGAAACTACATAGTGAATTCCAGGTCAGCCTGGGCCAGAGTGAGATCCTACTAAAAAAAAAAGAAAAGAGGGCTGGAGAGATGGCTTAGCGGTTAAGCGCTTGCCTGTGAAACCTAAGGACCCCGGTTCGAGGCTCGGTTCCCCAGGTCCCACGTTAGCCAGATGCACAAGGGGGCGCACGCGTCTGGAGTTCGTTTGCAGAGGCTGGAAGCCCTGGCGCGCCCATTCTCTCTCTCTCCCTCTATCTGTCTTTCTCTCTATGTCTGCTGCTCTCAAATAAATAAATAAAAAATGAACAAAAAAAAAAATTAAAGAAAAAAGAAAGAAGGAAAAGAGAGCTACCTAAGGTCAATACTTAAGACAGTAGTTACCTTTTGTTTTTGTTTTTGTTTTTCCTTTAAAGAAAAAATTTTAAACCAGGCATGGTGGCACATAATCCCAGCACTCTGGAGGCAGAGGTAGGTAGATCACCATGAGTTCGAGGCCACCCTGAGACTACATAATGAATTCCAGATCAGCCTGGGCTAGAGTGAGGCCTTCCTTGGAAAAACCACACACAAAAGAAAACATTTTATTGGGCTGGAGAGATTGCTCAATGGTTAAGGCATTTGTCTGCAAAGCCAAAGGATCCCAGTTCAGTTCTCCAGGACCCAGATGCACAAGAGGGCACATGCATCTGGAATTCATTTGCAGTGGCTGGAGGCCCTGGTGCACCCATTCTCTCTCTCCCTCTCTCTGCCTCTTTCTCTCTCTCAAATAAATAAATAAAATATATTTTTAAAAAGTTTTATTACTTGAGAGAGAATGGTGCACCAAGGCCTCCAGCCACTGCAGATGAACTCCAGACGCATGTGCCCCCTTGTGCATCGGGCTTATGTGGCTAATCAGGAATTGAACCTAGGGCCTTTGGCTTTGCTGACAAGTGCCTTAACTGCTAAGACATCTCTCTAGCCTGACAGTAATTCTTACTAAAAAATCGGGGAGAGGCCTGGGAAGATGGCTCAGGGGGCTAAAGGTCATTGCTGGCAAAGCTTGCTTGCCAGGTTCAATTTCCCAGCCTCCCGCATAATCTGGACACAAAAGTCTGCTGTTCATTTGCAGCAGAGGAGGAGTGACCCCCCCATACACACCCACAGATAAATAATATTTTTTCTTTATTTTATTTATTTGAGAGAGAGAGAAGCAGATAGAGAGAATGGGTGCACAAGAGCCTCTAGCCCTGGAAACAAACTCCAGACTTGTGCACTACCTTGTGCATCCGGTTAACGTGGGTCCTGGGGAACCAAACCTGGGTCCTTTGGCTTTGCAGGTATATGCCTTAACCACTAAGCCATCTCTTTAGCCCTAATCTTTTTCTTTTTACACACTCCAGGCACATGTGCCACCTCATGTATCTGGCTTATGTGGGTCCTGGGGAATTGGAACTGTGTGGTTTGGCTTTGCAGGCAACCACCTTAACTGCTAACTCATCTCTCTAGCCCTAAATAATTTTTTAAAATTTATTTATTTATGTATTAGAGAGGGAGAGAGGCAGATAGAGTGAGAGAGAATGGGTGCTTCAGGGCTTCCAGATGCTGCAAATGAACTCCAGACACATGTGCCATCTTGTGCATCTGGCTTATGTGGGTCCTGGGGAATTGAACCTGGGTCCTTTAGCTTTGCAGGCAAGTGCCTTAACCACTAAGCCATCTCTCCTGTCCAAGTTTTATTTATTTATTCATTGTTTTTTTTTTGTTTTTTTTTTTGAGGTAGGATCTCACTCTAGCCCAGGGTGACCTGGATGTCACTCTGTAGTACCAGACTTGCTTCAAACTCACAGTGATCTCCTACTTCTGCCTCCTGAGTGCTGTGATTAAAAGTGTCCACCACCATGTCTGGCTTTAAAGATTTATAATTTTTGTTTGGTTGGTTGGTTTTACAAGGTAGGGTCTTGCTCTATCCCAGACTGACCTGGAATCCACTATGTAGTCTCAGTGTGGCCTTGAACTCATGGTGATCTTTCTACCTCTGCTTCCCAAATGCTGGGACTAAAGGCCTGTGTCACCATGCCCAGCCCTATATATATGTATATAATTTTATTTTATTTATTTGAGAGCAAGAGAGGCAGAGAAATAGAGAGAATGGGCATGCCAGGGTTCCCAGCCACTGCAAATGGACTCCAGATGCATGTACCACTTTGTGCATTTGGCTTTCATGGGTCCTGGGAAATTGAACCGAGATCCCTTTGGCTTTGCAGGCAAGCACCTTAACTACTAAGGCATCTCTCCAGCTCCCCATTAAAAAAAAAAAAAAAATTCAATTCATTTATTTGACAGAGAGAGAAAGAGAGAGAGAATGGGCACTCCAGGGCCTCCAGCCACTGCAAATGAACTCCAGAAACGTGCACCCCCTTGTGCATCTGGCTAACGTGGGTTTTAGGGAATCAAACCTAGGTCCTTTGGCTTTGCAGGCAAACACCTTAACCACTAAGCTATCCCTCCAGCCCTCCCTTTTTTTAAACAGAGAAGAGTACATATTCCATATAGTTCCATCAGTGAAAGAGCAAAAGTAGCCATGGCAGAGCTGGGTGTGGTGTCTAACACCTATAATCTCAGCACTGCGGAGGCTAGCGTAGGATCACAGTGAGTTTGAGTCTATCATGGGCTGCAGAGTGAGAGTGACTTCCATGTGAGCTGGACTTGAGTGAGACCCTGCTTTTAAAAAAACAAAAAAGTGACTTGTCGCTGGGCATGGTGGCACACACCTTTAATCCCAGCACTCAGGAGGCAGAGGTAGGAGGATCGCCATGAGTTCGAGGCCATCCTGAGACTACATAGTGAATTCCAGGTCAGCCTAGGCTAGAGTGAGACCCTACCTAGGGAAAAAAAAAAAAAAAAAAAAAAAGGTACTTGTAGTGGCGCATGTCTTTAATCCTAGCACTTGAGAGGCAGAGGTAAGAGGATCACTGTGAGTTTAAGGCCAGTCTGATACTACAGTGTGAATGAGTGAATTCCAGGTCAGCCTGAGCTAGAGCAAGACCCAACCTTGAAAAACCAAAAAGAAGAAAGAAAGAAAGAAAGAAAGAAAGAAAGAAAGAAAGAAAGAAAGAAAGAAAGAGAGAGAGAGAGGGAGGGAGGGAGGGAGGGAGGGAGGGAGGGAGGAAGAAAGAAAGAAAGAAAGGAAACTAGGCCAGGCAACTTTATTTGATTTCCCCACCTTTTTTTTTTTTTTAATCCCAGCATTTGGGAGTAGAGGTAGGAGGATCACCATGAGTTCAAGGCCATCCTGAGATTATATAGTGAATTCCAGGTCAGCCTGGGCTAGAGTGAGACCCTGCCTTGAAAAACCACAAGTACTTACTGAGGCCTACATGACCCTACAGTGAAGACCATAACCCCACTGAGGAGGGCCTCTAGGGTAATTGGAGCGGGGGCAAGGGGATAAAAGAGAATAACCTGTTATAATTAATATAAAATAAAACTAGTATTTTTTTTAAATGTGGTGGTGGGGCAACATTAGTGCAGCCATAGACTATGCCTTCTCCTTGTGCCTTCCCAGCTAGCCCTGGTTCTCCTGAGTTCAGGCAGAATGGCAATAGTTTCGGCTCTTCATCCTGGCACGTGACTCTAACCCTTCTTCTTGGCTGGGACCCCAGATAGAAGACCCCCAAGTAGCCTTTTCCTGGACACCCCAAGGTAAAGAAACAATCATGACCCTCTGAGCCTCAAGGTCAGTCATTGGCCAAGCACTTAACCCCTTCCTGCCTGGGTTTTGTTTGCTGGCTTTGTTTGGGGATGGACTCACTATGTAGCCCAGGCTGTGCTTAAACTCTGGATCCTTCCACTTCAGCTTTCCAAATGCTGGGATTACAAGACTACCCACCACATCCAGCCTCTGTTTTCATAATACCCTCAAGAACACCAAATATCAAGAGCCTAGAGCACAGCTTCCACTTAAAGAAATTATCAGGCTGAGCATAGTGGCACATGCCTTTAATCCCAGCAGTTGGGAGGCCTAAGTAGGAAGATCACTGTGAGTTCCAGGCCAGCCTGGGCTAGAGCAAGACCCTACCTTGAAAACACATACACACAAAGTCTGGAGAGATGGCTTAGCAGTTTAGGCGCTTGCCTGCAAAGCCAAAGAACCCAAGTTTAATTCCCCAGGACCCACATAAGCCAGATGCACAAGGTGACGCATGCATCTGGAATTCGTTTGTAATGGCTGGTGTGCCCATTATCTTTCTGTCTCTGTCTCTCTTCTCTTCAAAAGAGAGAAGAGAGACAGAGGGAGAGCGAGCCGGAATGGTGGTGCACGTCTTTAATCCCAGCACTTGGGAGGAAGAGGTAGGAGGATCACTGTGAGTTCAAGACCAGCTTGGAGTTACTGAGTTCCAAGTCAGCCTGGGCTAGAATGAATCTTACCTTGGTGGGAGGAGGGGATTCCTACATCAGTAGTCCTTCCTCTCCTGCCCACAACTCAAGGTTGAGGATGGGAATGATCCTCTGAGAGTGGGTCATCTAAGCCACCCATCATGTCTTGTTTCCATAGATCCTTGAGGGTTCTAGCCTTACAAGGAGAACCCCAAGTGTGCCACTGATTGAATGCAGATCACAGCTCCAACGAAAAAACAACAACAAAAAAGCTAAGAAATTAACATTGGGGTTAGAGAGATGGCTCAGTGGTTAAAGATGCTTGCTTACAAAGCCCAGTGACCATGTTTCAATTCCCTAGTATTCACATAAAGCCAGGTGCACAAAGTGATGCACGCATCTGGAGTTCATTTGCAATAGCAAGAAGCCCTAGAGTACCCATTATTTCTTTTTAAATTTAATTATATATTTTTTTAATAGTTTCTCGAGGTAGGGTCTTGCTCTGGCTGAGGCTGACCTGGAAATCACTATGTAGTTTCAGGGTGGTCTTGAGTTCAAGGTGATCCTCTGATGTGTGCCTCCTAAATGCTGGGATTAAAGGCATGTGCCACCATGCTGATTTCCCATTCTTTCTCTCACCTTCTATCTCTGCTTGCAAATGAATTTTATAAAGAAATTGACATTGACATGAAGTTATTAATTAAATTCCAACTTTATTTCCCCACCTTTTTTTTTTTTTCTTTTTTTGAGGTAGGGCCTCACTCTAGTTTAGGCTGACCTGGAATTCACTATGTATTCTCAGGGTGGCCTCAAACTCAAGTCAATCCACCTACCTCTGCCTCTGTGTGCTGGGATTAAAGGTGTGCACCACCACGCCGGGCTACTCCAGCATTTCTTTTTTTGGGTTTGTCCAGGTAGGGTCTCACTCTGGCCTAGGCTGACCTGGAATTTACTATATAGTCTCAAGGTGGACTCGAACTCATGGGGATCCTCCTACCTCTGCCTCCTGAATGCTGGGATTAAATGCGTACGCCATCACGCCCGGCTTTTCTCCAGCTTAAAAAATAATAATAAAAAAAAATTTTTTAAAAACTTCTTTATTTGGGAGACAGAGAGAGAGAGAGAGGAAAGAATGGGTGTACCAGAGCCTTCAGCCACTGCAAATGAACTCCAGACACATGTGCCACCTTATGCATCTGGCTTGCGTGGATACTGAGGAATCAAACCTGGGTCTTTTGGCTTTTCAGGCAGGTGTCTTAACAGCTAAGCCATTTCTCCAGCCCCCTTAGCTTTTTTATTTATTTATTTATTTTTTACTATTTTTAACTTCTTTATTGACAACTTCCATAATTAAAGACAATAAACTATAATTCCCTCCCCTCTCTCACTTTCCCCTTCACAAATCCACTCTCCATCATACCCCCTCCCCCTCTCAATTAGTCTCTTTTATTTTTTTAAATTTTATTATTTATTTGAGGGAGGGAAAGGTGGGGGGGAGAGAGAGAATGGGTACACCAAGGCTTCCAGCCACTGAAAGTGAACTCCAGATGCATGTGCTACCTTGTGCATCTGGCTTACATGGGACCTAGGGAATCGAACTGAAGTCCTTTGGCTTTGCAGGCAAGCACTTTAACTGCTAAGCCATCTCTCCAGCCCCTCTCTTTTCCTCCTATTATGAGAGTCTTATGTAGGTAGTGTCAGACACTGCGAGGTCCTGAATATTGAGGCCATTTTGTGTCTGAGAGATTGCATTGTAAGCAGTCCTGCCCTTCCCTTGGCTCTTACATTCTTTCCACCACCTCTTCCACAATGGACCCTGAGCCTTGGAAGATGTGATAGAGATAGCAGTGCTGAGCACTCCTTCTGTTACCAATTTTTATTCCAACTCACAGACAAGTCTAAACATTTGTAGCTAGGATCCACAGAGACAGAGAACAGGTGGTGTTTGGCTTTCTGGGCCTGGGTTACCTCACTAAATATAATCCTTTCTAGCTCCATCCATTTCCCTGTAAATTTCATTTTTCTTTACTGCTGAGTAGAACTCCATCATATAAATGTAGCACATCTTTATTATCCATTCATCAGTTGAAGGACATCTAGGCTGATTCCATTTCCTAGCTATTATGAATAGAGTGACAATAAACATGATTGAGCAGGTATCTCTAAGGTAGTGAGATGAGTCCTTAGGATATATGCCTAAGAGTGCTATAGCTGGGTCATATGGTAGATCTATTTTCAGCTGTTTCAGGAGCCACCACACTGATTTCCACAATGGCTGGACCAGATTACATTCCCACCAACAGTGTAGAAGGGTTGATCTTTTTCCACATCCTCGCCAGCATTTATTGTCATTTCTTTTCTTTCTTTTTTTTTTTTTTTTTTTTTGTTTTTTTGAGGTAGGGTCTCACTCTGGTCCAGGCTGACCTGGAATTAATTCTATAGTCTCAGGGTGGCCTTGAACTCATGGCAATCCTCCTACCTCTGCCTCACGAGTGCTGAACATTTCTTTCCTTGCTGACAGCCATTCTGACAAGAGTGAGAAGGAATCTCAAAGTAGTTTATTTTTTTATTTTTAAAAATATTTTTATTTACTTATTTGAGACAGAGAGGCACAAACACAGAGGCAGACAGAGAGAGTTAGTATAGGTGCTCCAGGCACTGCAAACAAATTCCAGACACATATGCCACTCATACATCTGGTTTTACATGGGTACTGGGAAATCAAACCCAGTTTGCCAGGGTTTGCAAGCAAACACCTTTGCTACTTAGTCATCTCTCCAGCCCCTTCTCACAATTTTTAAAATTTATTTGTTAATTTGAGAGCAAAAGGCAGAAAGAGAGAGAGAGAGGACACGTCAGGGCCTCCAGCCACTGCAAACCAACTCCAGACATTAACGTGATTCCTGGGGAATTGAGCCTCGAACCTTGGTCCTTAGGCTTCACAGGCAAGCGTCAAAGTAGTTTTTAATTTGCATTTCCCTGATGACTAATTTTTTTTTTTTTTTGAGGTAGGCCCAAGTTGTCCTGGAATTCCCTATGTAGTCTTAGGGTGGCCCAAACTCATGGTGATCCTCCTACCTCTGCCTCCCAAGTGCTGGGATTAAAGGCATGTGCTACCATGCCCAGCTACAACTAATATAAAAATTCTGGGGGGGCTGGAGAGATGGCTTAGCAATTAAGACACTTGCCTGCAAAGTCAAAGAACCCAGGTTCAACTCCCCAGGACCCACGTAAGCCAGATGCACAAGGGAGCGCATGCATCTGGAGTTCATCTGCAGTGGCTGGAGGCCCTGCTGCACCCGTTCTCTCTCTCTCTCCCTGCCTATTTCTGGGTTTTTTTTTTTTGTTGTTTGTTTGTTTGTTTGTTTTTGTTTTTCGAGGAAGGGTCTCACTCTAGCCCAGGCTAACCTGGACTCATGGTGCTTCTCCTACCTCTGTCTCTTGAGTGCTGGGATTAAAGGCGTGCGCCACCATGCCCGGCTCCTGCCTATTTCTGTATCTCTCTCTCAAATAAAGAAATAAAAATAAAATATCTTTTAAAAATTTTTATTGACAACGTCCATAATTATAGACAATAAACTATGGCAATCCCTCACCCCACACACATTCTCCTTTGCAACTCCACTCTCAATCATATCCCTTCCCCCTGTCAATCAGCGTCTCTTTAAAAACAAATTTTTTTTAGCGGACTCTCTTTTATTTTTGATGACATCACCTTTTCCTCCTGTTATGATGGTCTTGTGTAGGTAGTGTCAGGCACTGTGCGGTCATGGATAGCCAGGCCATTCTGTGTCTGGAGGAGTGCATTTTAAGGAAGCCTACTCTTCACTTGGCTCTTACATACTTTCTTCCAACTCTTCCACAATGGACCCTGAGCCTTGGAAGATGGGATAGAGATGTTTCAGTGCTGAGCACTCCTCTGTCACTTCTCAACACTATAGTGTCTTCTGAGTCATCTCAAGGTCACTGCCATCTAGAAAGAGAAGGTTCCCTAACCAAAAGTGAGAATAGCATTAATATATGGGTAAAGACTTTACGAGAAGTGCTTACTGGGCAGTTTGGTGAGCATAATATGTACATTTAGACAGACACCAGCTGACGTTACACACCTAGGGCTTGTGACTTCACCAATCATAGGTTTTCAGTATCAGACATGTATTGCCTCCTGTGGACTGAAGGACTCAGGAACCTGATGGACGCCATGACAGGCTTCAGAGTCATCAGTAGGCCTAAGTTTCTGTTTCCTGGCAAGGTCTAAGTTTTTATCTTCCGGTAAGGGTAGGTTTGACACTTACTGGAAACTGATTGCACCATACATTCCTGTAGTCATAGGTAAGTTCAATTCCCCTAGCCTCAGCCCGCCACCTTTGCCTGCCAAAATCCTAAGCCAACCAGAAGAGTACACCGTTTAAATCAACCAATCATGTACCCATCCCCTTCTTCTAAGTTCAACTCCCTATAAAACTCTACCCTCCCACTACTCGGGGCTCTTGTACGGATCCACTGTGATGGTGAAGTCAAGAGACTGAGCTTAAGCCCGAAGTAAAGCTCCTTGCCCTTGCGTACGTGTTTGGTCCTCCTTGGTGGTCACTGGGGGTGCCGAGAACTGGGCATAACATGGACCAGGCCTCCAACCCACTTAGAGAGCATTTGTTTTCCCCCATAACAGACATGCAGCTATTGCATCTGTTGTTGGCTCATTTGGTCTGGCTGGACAAATTTATGGCTTGTAGAATCCACTGATATTTATCTCCATTGATGAATTCACTGTCTCATGGGAGCTGCATGCAGCGTTGTTTTTTCCAGCTTTCTGTCAGCTGGTCTACACGGTGGAGGTTTTCAGCTCAGCTCCAGCAGGATTTCTCAGTGACTTTGCAGCCCAAGCATGTGGAGTCTTCAGCAATGGCCTGAATGTTTGGGGAGGGGCATCAGGGACCTCCCCCGTCAACAACTCACCTGACGTTATCCCATCCCTGACCCTGAACATTTTCTAGTAATAATCTGTGGCTTCTCAGTGTTCCATTGTCCAAAAAAGTAAGTTACCACATGACTTGTTTATATCCTGTTAGATTTTTTTAAACTTTTTTGGTATTTTTATTGATTTATTTGAGAGCAGCAGACAGCGAGAGAAAGAGGCAGAGAGAAAGAGAGAGAGAGAATGGGCACACCAGGGCTTCCAGCCACTGCAAACAAACTCCAGACGCATGCGCCCCCTTGTGCATCTGGCTAACGTGGGTCCTGGGGAATCGAGCCTCGAACCAGTGTCCTTAGGCTTCACAGGCAAGTGGTTAACCGCTAAGCCATCTCTCCAGCCCTTGTTTTTGTTTTTTGAGGTAGGATTTCACTGTAGCTCAGGCTGACCTGGAATTCACTATGCAGTTTCAGGGCGGCCTCGAACTCTAGGCAATCCTCCTATCTCTGCCTCCCAAGTGCTGGGATTAAAGTCGTGCACCACCACGCCTGGTTTTTGTTTTAATTTTTTGAGGTGGGGTCTCCCTTTGGCTCAAGCCTCCCTGGCAGACACTATGTAGTCTCAGGGTGGCCTCAAACTCACAGTGATGAGTCCTTAGGATATATGCCTAGGAGTGCTATAGCTGGGTCACATGGTAAATCTATTTTTACCTGTCTCAGGAACCTCCACAATGACTATACCAGATTACATTCCCACTAACAGTGTAGAAGGATTCCTCTTTTCCCGAATCCTCCCCAGCATTTCTTGTCATTTCTTTTTGTTGGTTTGTTTGTTTTTGTTTCTTGAGGTAGGATCTCTCTCTGGTCCAGGCTGACGTGGCATTCACTATGTAGTCTCAGGTGGCCTCAAACTCATGGTGATCCTCCTACCTCTGCCTCCCAAGTGCTGGGATTAAAGGCATGCGCCGCCATGCCTGGTTCTTTATTTATTTATTTATTTATTTTGCTGTGAGTTCAAGACCACCCTGAAACTACATAGTGAATTCCAGGACAGCTTGGGCTAGCGTGAGACCCTACCTAAAAAAAAAAAGTTTTTATTTATTTATTTATTAGAGAGACAGAAAGAGAGAATGGGCATGCCAGGGCTTCTAGCCACTGTAAATGAACTCCAGACACATATGCCATTTGTGTATCTGGCTTATGTGGGACCTGGAGAATCAAACTTGTGTCCTTTGACATTGCAGTACCTTAACTACTAAGCCATCTCTCCAGCCCTTACTTATTTTCCTAATGATAGCCATTCTGACAGTAAGATGGAATCTCAAAGTAGTTTTAATTTGCATTTCTCTAATGGCTAAGGATGTAGAATATTTGTTATTTGTTGTTGTTTTTGTTGGTATTTTTTTTAGTCTTTTTATTGTTTTTTTTATTGACAACTTCCATAATTGTAAAGAATATCCCATGGTAATTCCTTCCCTCCCCTGCTTTCCCTTTGAAACTCCACTCTCCATCAAAAACTCTCCATCATATCCTCTCCCCTTCTCAATCAGTCTTTCTTTTATTTTGATGTCATCATCTTTTCCTCCTATTATGGTGGTCTTGTGTAGGTAGTGTCAGGCACTGTGAGGTCATGGATATCCAGGCCATTTTGTGTCTGGGGGGAGCACATTGTGAGGAGTCCTACCCTTCCTCTGGCTCGTACATCCTTTCCACCACCTCTTCCACAATAGACCCTGAGCCTTGGAAGGTGTGATAGAGATATTTCAGTACTGAGCACTCTCTGTTACTTCTCAGCACCATGATGCCTTCTGAGTCATCCCAAGGTCACTGCCACCTGAAAAGAGAAGATTCTCTACCAAAAGTGAGAGTAGCATTAATATATGGGTATATAAGGGTATGAACATTAAGAGAAGTGCTTACTGGGCATTTTGGTTAGCATAGTATATACATTTAGCCAGATGCCAGTAGACGTTACACCCCTAGGGCTCATGGCTACCCCTGTTGTAGGTTTTCAGTATCAGGGATGTATTCCCTCCATGGAGCAGTCCTCCAGTCAAATTAGAAGGCGGCTGAATTTCCCCCATAACAGACATGCCACTATTGTACCCATTGGCTCATTTGACCTGACTGGACAAATTTAAGGCTTGCAGTGTCCACTCTTGAGTATCTTCACTGGTGATTTCCCTCTCTCCCATCGAACTACATGCACTATGGCTTCTTCCAGCTTTCTGACAGCTGGTCTACATGGAGGAAGTTATCAGCTCAGCTCCAGCAGGATTACTCAGTGACCTTGCAGCCCAAGTATGTGGAGTCTTCAGCAATAGAGTCTTACCATCTATTCCTGGTGGGAAACCAAGGGCCTCGGCAATGGTCTGTAATGTTTTGGAGGAATCAGGGACCTCCCTGGCCAACAACTCACTGGAAGATATCCCATTCCTGGCACTGAAAATTTTTTAGTAACCATCTATGGCTCCTGTGTGTTCCATTGTCCAAAAAAGTAGGTTTCCATATGATGTATTTATATCCTCTTAGATTTTGATTAGACCTCCCTCCACCTTTCCTTTACTCCATCTCTTCCCCTGACCTCACTTAGGCCTTTTCACCCCCATTAATCTGTTCTTCTACTTACATATTATAATACCATCCTATTAAGTCCCCCATCCCTCCCTTTCTATTCCCTTTATATCTCCTATCTACTTTTTTTTTTAATTTTTATTTATTTATTTGAGAGCAACAGACACAGAGAGAAAGACAGATAGAGGGAGAGAGAGAGAATGGGCACGCCAGGGCTTCCAGCCTCTGCAAACAAACTCCAGATGCTTGTGCCTCCTTGTGCATCTGGATAACGTGGGACCTGGGGAACCGAGCCTCGAACTGGGGTCCTTAGGCTTCACAGGCAAGTGCTTAACCGCTAAACCATCTCTCCAGCTCCATCTCCTATCTACTTTATTGGTTTCTGCTACTGAGTTTTATTCCTACTCAAATAGAAGTTCAATCACCTGTAGCTAGGATCCACATATGAGAGAGAACATGTGATGCTTGGCTTTCTGGGCCTGGGTTACCTCACTTAGTACATATTATCCTTTCCAGATCCATTCATTTTCCTGAAATTCTCATAACTTCATTTTTCTTTACTGCTGAGTAGAACTCCATTGTGTAAATGTGCCACATCTTTATTATCCCTCATCAGTTGAAGGACATCTAGGCTGGTTCCATTTCCCAGGCATTGTGAATTCAGCAGCAATAAACATGCTTGAGCAAGTATCTCTAAGGTAGTGAGACGAGTCCTTACGATATATGCGTAGGAGTGCTATAGCTGGGTCATATGGTAAATCTGCTTGTAGCTGTCTCAGGAACCTCCACACTGATTTCCACGATGGCTGGACCAGATTGCATTCCCACCAACAGTGTTGAAGGGTTCCTCTTTTTCTGCATCCTTGCCAGCATTTATGGTCATTAGTTTTCATGATGGTAATGATGGTAGCCAATCTGACAGGAGTGAGATGGAATCTCAATGTAGTTTTAATCTGCATTTCCCTGATGGCTAGGGATGTAGAACATTTTTTAGATGTTTATATGCCATCTGTATTTCTTTCTTTGAGAACTCTCTCTTTAGTTCTGTAGCCCTTTTTTTTTTTTTTTTTTTGAGGTAGGGTCTCACTCTAGTCCAGGCTGAACTCATTATGTAGTCTCAGGGTGGCCTTGAACTCATGGTGATCCACCTACCTAAGTCTCCCAAGTGCTGGGATAAAAGGCGTGCACCGCCACGCCCAACCATAGCCCATTTTTTAATTGGGTTGTTTAATTTCTTATTATTTAAGTTTTTGAGTTCTTTGTATACCCTAGATATTAATCCTCTATCAGATGTATAGCTGGCAAAGACTTTTTCCCATTCTGTAGGTTGCCTCTTTGTTTTATTCACAGCGTCCTTTGCCATACAAAAGCTTTGTAATTTCATGTGGTCCTAGGGGTTAATCTGTGGCTTTATTGCCTGAACAATTGGGGTTATATTCAGAAAGTATTTGCCAAGATCAATAATGTTGAAGGGTTTCCCCTACTTTCCTCTACCAGTTTCAGAGTTTCAGGTCTGATGTTAAGGTCTTTAATCCATTTGGACTTAATTCTTGTGCATGGAGAGAGAGAAGAATCTGTTTTCATCCTTCTACAGATACATTTCCAGTTTTCCCAGCACCACTGACTGAAGATGCTGTCTTTTCTCCAATGAGTATTTTTCGCAATTTGTAGAATATCAGGTGGATATAGCTACTCAGACTTACATCTGGGTCCTCTAGTCTGTTCCATTAATCTACGAGTCTGCTTTTGTGCCAGTACCATGCTGTTTTTGTTACTATAGCTCTGTAGTATAGGTTAAAATCAGGTATGATGATACCACCAGCCTTATTTTTGTTGCTCAAAATTGTTTCAGATATTCAAGTTTTGTGTGTTTCCAAATGAATTTTTGGATTTGTTTTTCTATTTCGGTGAAGAATGCCATTGGAATTTTGATGGGGATTACATTAAATGGGCATATTGCTTTTGGTAAGATTACCATTTTCACAATATTGATTCTTCCAATCCAAGAACAAGGGATTTTTTTGTTTGTTTGTTTGTTTTGTTTTATTTTCCGAGGTGGGGTCTCACTGTAGCTCAGACTGACCTGGGATTCACTATGGAGTCTCAGGGTGGCCTTGAACTCACGGTGATCCTCCTACCTCTGCCTCCCGAGTGCTGGGATTAAAGGCGTGCGCCACCACGCCTGGCTATAAGGGATGTTTTTCCATTTCTTAGTGTCTTCTGCAATTTCTCACTTGAATGTTCTAAAGTTTTCATTGTAGAGAACCTTCACTTCCTTAGTTAGGTTTATTCCAAGGTACTTTATTTTATTTTATTTTTTGATGCAATTATGAATGGGAGTGACTTTCTGACTTCATCCTCTGTGTGTTTGTTGTATTTATTTTGTATCCTGCTACATGGCTGTAGGTGTTTATCAGCTCTAGCAGTTTGCTGGTAGTTTTTAGGGTCCTTTATTTACAGAATCATGTCATCTGCAAATAATGATAACTTGATTTCTTCCTTTCCAATTTGTATCCCTTTTATATTCATTTCTTGCCTTGTTGCTATGGCTAAGACTTCCAGTACTATATTAAATAAAAGTAGGGATAGTGGACACCCTTGTCTTGTTCCTGATTTTAGAGGAAAAGCTTCAAGTTTTTCTCCATCTAGTAATATGTTGGCTATAGGGTTGTCATAGATAGCCTTTATTATATAGAGATATGTTCCTTCTATTCCCAGTCTCTGTAGGACTTTTATCATGAAGGGATGTTGGATTTTGTGAAATGCTTTTTCTGCATCTAATGAGATGATCATGTAATTTTTGTCCTTCAGTCCATTTATATAATGCATTATATCTATCGATTTGCATATGTTGAGCCATCCCTGCATCTCTGGGATAAAGCCTACTTGGTCAGGGTGAATGATCTTTCTGATATATTCTAGTATTCTGTTTGCCAATATTTTGTTGAGAATTTTTGCATCTATGTTCATGAGGGGGATTGGTCTGGATTTTCTTTCTTTCTTTTTTTTTTTTTTTTTTGGTTCTTTGTCTGGTTTTGGTGATAGCTAGTGTTTTTTACTATTTTTTTCCCTAGGGCTCATAGTACAGCTAGTGCCTTCCTTCATTTTCTGGGAAGAGCTGTTTGGTTTCAGATAGTGTACTCTAAAGTGCCATGGCTATCTAAAAGACATTCCATGACCCACAGATGCTGGAGAATTCAAACACGATTCCAGAATGAGTGCCTGTTTCAGTGGAGACAATCTTGCACCCCTCCACTGGCCTGCCACCGACGACTGGCTGGTGTCTTGAGGCCCTGAGGTCTGGTCCTATATGAAGGGCTCGGCATTATAAGTACTGCTGGCTCCTAGGGCAGTGGTAGGGCGACACTGGCCAGGATGCAGGGAAGGCCATGTTGTCCCACCCATGCATAATGCCTCCTCCTGCTTCTCTCACTACTCAGTTTCATGACAATTGGTCAGGCTTGCAGTCATGCCAACTGTGGGTTATGAAAAGCAGGAGAGAAACATTTATGGCGCAAAACTGGTAATGCATCTCAGTGGTAGAGCCCTTGCCTCGCATGTGCAAGGTCCTGGGTTCATGAGAGACAGGAGGAAGAGGGGAAGAGACTGCCTGGTACGGTGGCAGACGCCTTCAATCCCAGCATTGAGGTAAGAGGATGGATGACCTGAGGCTAGCTCAGGACTGCAGAGTTTATTTGAGATCAGCCTGGGCTAGAGTGAAACCTTGTTTTGAAAAAAATAATAAAAACTTTGAAAATTAAAGAGAGGTTCCAGGACAGCTTGGGCTAGAGTGAAACCCTGCCTCAGAAAAATATAAAATAAAATAGAGAGAAGTTAATTCATGATATAAATATTCTCAGTGCCCCAGGTCACTGCAAAGGGTCCAACCTCAGCAACTCTCCCAGCTCAGCCTTCCTTGTCTTCAAGTCCTTCAGCTACACTCCAAGACCTTGAGCATCTGATTAGAACCTTGATCACTTTCCAGGAATCCAAGAAAAGGAAGATCTTTACTCTGTTGGCTTCCAGAGCCACCCTGCGAACAGCTTGCTTTGCTTCTCTCATGAGTCAGGATTCTGTGGATGGCACTGATCAGAAAGACATTTGTACTGGGCCAGGTGTGGCAGCCCATGCCTTTAATCCTAGCACTTGGAAGACAGAGGTAGGAGGATTTGCTGTGAGTTCAAGGCCACCCTGAGACTACATAGTGAATTTTCCAGGTCAGCCTGGGCTAGAGCAAAACCCTACCTTGGGGGCAAAAAAAAAAAAAAAAAAAAAAGGAAGAAGAAAGAAAGATATTTGTACTGGTGGTGTTTCTTGACTTTACGAGACGAGACACACAGAATTTTTTTTGCTCGTTTATTTTTGTTTTTGTTTTTCAAGGGAGGGTCTCACTCTAGCCTAGGTTGACCTGGAGTTCACTATGTAGTCTTAGGGTGGCCTGAACTCATGGTGAGCCTCCTACCTCTGCCTACCAAATGCTGGGATTAAAGTCGTGTGCCACCACGCCCGGCTTAATTTCCTTCATTCTGTACACGACATATTGGAACAACTCTGGTGAAGAATGAGGTAATGCTAATTTTATGTCCCCACCTTTGTTTGTTTGTTTTGTTTTGTGTTGTTTTTCGAGGTAGGGTCTCACTCTAGCTCAGGCTGACCCGGAATTCACTATGTAGTCTCAGGGTGGCCTTGAACTCTTGGTAATCCTCCTACCTCTGCCTCCTGAGTGCTGGGATTAAAGGCGTGCATCACCACGCCCAGCTTGTTCCCACCTATTGTTTTAAAAAAAATATTTATTTATAAAAAAAATTTATTTATTTACTTATTTGTAAGCAGAGAGAGAGAATGGATGCACCAGGGCCTCTAGCCACTGCAAACAAACTCTAGATGCATGTGGCACTTTGTGCATCTGGCTTTATGTGGGTACTGAGGAATAGAACCCAGGTTGTTAGGCTTTGCAGGGAATAAGAAAAGTGCTTGCTGGGGCAGTTTGGTGAGCATGGTATATACATTTAACCAGACAGAAGCAGATGTTACACCCCTAGGGCTCATGACTACCCCTGTTGTAGGTTTTCAGTATTAGGGATGTATTCCTTCCCATGGAGCTGGTCTCCAGTCAAACTAGAGTGTGGTTTGTTTTTGCCTTAACAGACGTGCCACTATTGCACCCATTGGCTCATTTGACCTGGGTGGCCAAATTTAAGGCTTGCAGTGCCCACTGTTGAGTATCTTCACTGGTGATTTCTCCCTCTCCCATTGAACTGCATGCAATGTAGCTTTTTTGTTTTTTTAACATTTTATTTATCTATTTTATTTAATTATTTGTGACAGAGAGAGGGAGGGAGGGAGGGAGAGAGAGAGAGAGACAGAGAGTGAAAATGGTCATACCAGGGCTTTCAGCCACTGCCAATGAACTCCAGACACATGCGCCACCATGTGTGTCTTGCTTATGTGAGACCTGGGTCCTTAAGCTTCACAGGCAGCACCTTAACTGCTAAGCCAGCCCCAGCATAGCTTTTTTCAGCTTTTGTCAGCTGGTCTACATGAAGAAAGTTTTCAACTCAGCTCCAGCAGGATTACTCAGTGACCTTGCAGCCTAAGTATATGAAATCTTCAGCAATAGGGTCTTTTTTTTTTTTTTTTTTTTTTTTTTTTTTTTTTTTGTTTCTCCAGATAGGGTCTCACTCCAGCCCAGGCTGACCTGGAATTCACTATATAGTCTCAGGGTAGCCTCGAACTCACAGTGATCCTCCTACCTCTGGGTCTTACCATTTATTCATGGTGGGAAACCAAGTGCCTCTAGCCCATATTTTTTAAATATTTTTTTTTAAATATTTTTTTGTTCATTTTTTTATTTATTTATCTGAGAGTGACAGACACAGAGAGAAAGACAGATAGAGGAAGAGAGAGAGAATGGGCGCGCCAGGGCCTCCAGCCTCTGCAAACGAACTCCAGACGCGTGCGCCCCCTTGTGCATCTGGCTAACATGGGACCTGGGGAACCGAGCCTCGAACCGGGGTCCTTAGGCTTCACAGGCAAGCGCTTAACCGCTAAGCCATCTCTCCAGCCCTTAAATATTTTATTTATTTGTTTATTTATATGAGTGGGAGAAATACGCACACATAGAGAGGCAGAGAGAGAACAGGCATGTCAGGGCCTCTAGCCACTGCAAACAAATTTCAGATGCGTGCCCCACATCTGGCTTTACATGGGTACTGGGGAATCAAACCTGGGTCCTTTGGCTTTGTAAGCAAGTGTCTTAACCACTAAGCTATCTCTCCAACCTGAGCCCCTATTTTTTTTCAAGGTAGGGTCTCACTCTAGCCTAGGCTGACCTGGAATTCACTATATAGTCTCAGGGCGGCCTTGAACTCGTGGCAATCCTCCTACCTCTGCCTCTTGGGAGGTAGTCTTGAATTCATGGTAATCGGGTTTGAGGCCAAACCAAAAAGAACCAAAAAAAAAAAAAGAAGAAGAAGAAGCATTGGGCTGGAGAGATGGCTTAGCAGTTAAGCGCTTGCCTGTGAAGCCTGAGGACCCCTGTTCAAGGCTAGATTCCCCAGGACCCATGTTAGCCAGATGCACAAGGGGGTGCCATTGTCTGGAGTTCATTTGCAGTGGCCAGAGGCCCTGGTGCGCCCATTCTGTCTCTCTCTATCTGCCTCTTTCTCTCTCTGTCTGTCACTCTCACTCTCAAAAATAAATAAATTAAAAGAAAAAAAAGATACAATTGAAACAGAGATGTATTAAAAAAAAAAAAAAAAAGAATAAGAAGCATCATCTAATGTAGCATTGTATTACTTCCAGAAGAGTGTACCATGTGGAAATTGTGTGAGTGAGTCACAAAAGGGTTACAAGGGCTGGAGAGATGACTTAGCGGTTAAGCGCTTGCCTGTGAAGCCTAAGGACCCCGGTTTGAGGCTCGGTTCCCCAGGTCCCACGTTAGCCAGATGCACAAGGGGGCGCACGGGTCTGGAGTTCGTTTGCAGCGGCTGGAAGCCCTGGCGCGCCCATTCTCTCTCTCTCCCTCTATCTGTCTTTCTCTCTGTGTCTGTCGTTCTCAAATAAATAAATAAAAATTTAAAAAAAATATATTTAAAAAGGTCCTAAAGTTGACACTGTCTATATTTTCCTGAGGGTTACTTACTCAGGATGTATGTGGAGCATGCTGTCCTGCGCAGCGAGGGGTCAGTGTGAGGACAGGGCAGGCCTTGTCTCAGTACTGTCACCGCTGGGACACAGGAGAGCTGTGAGGAGTTAAGTGACTTGGTTTGTCTCTGTGAGTCATGGATGCACCCAGGTTCACGCCGGAAGACCACTGGCTCACCGTGCACCCTCCTACTGTGTGGCTCTTACCTTCTTTCTGTCCCTCGTCCCCAACCTGATTGCATTTTGATTAGTGCTTCAATAATAAAGGTGTTCTTAATCCCAGCACTGGGGAGACTGAAGTAGGGTGAACATCATGAGTTCAAGGCCATCCGGAGGCTTCAGAGTGAATTCCAGATAAGCCATGGCTAGAGGGAGACCCTACCTCAAAAAAAAAAAAAAAAAAAAAAAAGTAAATACATAAATGAAGTGTTCTTGGTAAAAATGCTGAGAACTGTTCTACCTGGTGTTTAATACAAGGTTTTTGTTTGTTTGTTTGTTTTTTACTATTTCCCCCCCACTGCTGAGGACCAAACCCAGTATTTGCTAGGCAAGCACTCATCCATGAAGCTAAATCCCCAACCCATGAGAAGGTTTTGGATCAGTGTATGTACAAGTTGTATTTCCTTTTATTAAATTTTTTTTTTGAGGTAGGGTCTCACTCTAGCCCAGGCTGACCTGGAATTCACTATGGAGTCTCATGGTAGCCTTGAACTCATAGCGGTCCTCCTACCTCTGCCTTCCAAGTGCTGGGACTTAAGGCGTGCGCCACCACGCCCAGCCTTGAATACTTTCATATTTATTTATTTATTTATTTATTTATTTATTTATTTATTTATTTATTTATTTAAGAGAGAGAGAATGGGTGCACCTAAGGGTCTCCAGCCACTGTAAACAAAATCTAGACACATATACCTCCTTGTGCATCTGGCTTACGTGGGTCCTGGGGAATCAAACCTGGGTCCTTTGGTTTTGCAGGCAAATGCCTTAACCTCTAAGTCATCCCTCCAGCTCTTCATTTCTTTATTAAATTCAAATGTAATGTTTGAGATCAGCTTGGAACTACAGAGTGAGTTCCAGGTCAGCCTGGGCTAGTGTTAGAAAAACCAAAAATAGACAGGCCTGGTGACACATGCCTTTCATCCCAGCATTCAGGTGGCAGAGGTAGGAGAAGCACCATGAGTTTGACACAAGCCTGAGACTACATAGTGAGTTCCAGGTTAGCCTGGGCTAAAGTGAGTATAGCGATACCCTACCTTGGGGAAAAAAATAAAAACTGACTAGCCTGGCTTGGTGGCTCACACCTTTAATCCCAACACTCAGGAGGCAGAGGTAGGAGGATCGCCGTGAGTTCGAGGCCACCCGGAGACTACATAGTGAATTCCAGGTCAGCGTGGATTAGAGAGATGGCTTTAGCAGTTAAGGTACTTGCTAGGAAAGCCAAAGAGATTGCTTAAGAGGGCTGTGCATCATGAGAGAAGAGAGCCATGAATAGAACTTGGACAAACACCGGCAGCTCAGGCTAGACAGAGGAAGGGCAGAGAAGAGGACCAAGGGCGGTGGGTCAGAGGTGTGAGGGCACCAAGCACAGAGCAGGCCATTGTAGCTCAGATGATCCTGAAGAGTCAACTCAGGCTAAGCCAAGGAAGGGGAGGAATTGGTAAGGGGTGCACTTGAACTTTTTTTTTTTTTTGGCTTTTTGAGGTAAGGTCTCACTCTGGTCCAGGCTGACCTGGAATCAACTCTGTAGTCTCAGGGTGGCCTCGAACACACGGCGACCCTCCTACCTCTGCCTCCCTAGTACTAGGATTAAAGGCGTGCGCCACCACGCCCGGCTCACTTGAACTTTTTTTTATTCATTTGGTTTTTTTTTTTTCTTTGTTTTTTTCCAAGTTAGGGTCTTGCTCTAGCCCAGGCTAATCTGGAATTCACTATGTAGTCTCAGGGTGGCCTCGAACTCATGGAGGTCATCCTGCCTCTGCCTCCTGAATGCTGGGATTAAAGGCGTGTGCCAAAGTCTGGCCAGCACTTGAACTTCTTGATTTCCTGGTTAATATGGAGCCAAGTCATTCTCAAGTTTCAAACTCTGTGTCATCTTCCTTCCACCCTCCATCACACACTCCCACGATGAATCCACCTCTAACCCTCAGAAGGAGGCGGGAACAGCTCCTTGGACCAGCAGCAGCTCAAAATCTTTTCTACTAGATGAGGCCATTTTGCCCTGCCTACCTGTTATGCCTTCTAGATCTCTCCAGAAGCTTGAGGAGGGGAGGGACAAGGATACAGGGTCTTAACTCAGGCCACATTGATATTTTGGGTAGAAAATGATTAACCCTTAGCTGGGTATGGTGAGACATGCCTTTAATCCTAGCACTGAGGAAGCTGAGGTAGGAGGCTCTTGGTGAGTTGAAGGCCAACCTGGGCTACAGAAAATGTTCCAAGCCCACCTGAGCTAGGAGCCCATTTTCCTACGTGTGTGTGCGTGCGCATGCATTTTAACCATCTCTTGTCCCATCTTCTAAGTTCCCTACCAGAGGCCTAGAGGCAGAAGTGGGGGACAGGACATTCCACCTGAGATGTCACACAGGCCTCAGGCTTAGAGAGTCCTATGATCGTGTGATGCTCTGCTGTCACCATCCTGAAATCTTTAATAATTTTAAAACTAAGTCCCCATGTACAGC
Organism: Jaculus jaculus; assembly: GCF_020740685.1. Classification (NCBI taxonomy): domain Eukaryota; kingdom Metazoa; phylum Chordata; class Mammalia; order Rodentia; family Dipodidae; genus Jaculus; species Jaculus jaculus. Next base: position 108,175,900 of record NC_059110.1, read on the forward strand.
GTGGCCAGTAGAGAGGCAGGTGCCCAGTCGGATAGAGGAGTCAGGGAGCTTATCCGGGGCAAAGTGTAGAATGAGCACTATGAGACCCGCTCCAGCCCTTCTGCTGGCATCTGATTTTTGTTGTTGTTGTTTGGAAATAGGGTCTCACTCTGGCTCAGGCTGACCTGGAATTCACTATGTAGTCTCAGGTGGCCTGGAACTCACGGCGATCCTCCTACCTCTGCCTCCCGAGTGCTGGGATTAAAGGCGTGCCGCCACACCCAGCTGACCTTTCTTATTAGGCCAGGGGGATGGGGTCCATGGGTGATTTATTGCCTGTGGGGTCAAGACTAGAGGGAGGGAAGCAGGAACAACAGAGGCCAGAACAGAACCCCACGAGGACTTGCTGCTTCTCTCCCACCCTCCTAACCATGCTAATTTCTCTTTTTCTGTTTGAGATAGGGTCTCATGTAGCCTGGGCTAGCCTCAAATGTATCTGGAGTTCAGTTTTAGTGGCAAGAAGCCCTGACATGCCTATTCCCTCTCTACATAAATAAATAAAATATTTTTAAAAATGAAGCAGTTACTCACGGATCCTCACTGCTGACCTGCTTGCTTTGCTGAGCTGTAACTCGGAAAGCTTTACTTTTGTTTTTAAACTTTCTCTTCTTTGGATGCCAGCCAAAACCCTAAACATGTTTGTCCTGACACTTTAAGGTATTTCTACCTTTCTCAGTAACTCTCCTTTTGCTTACTCAAAAAAGAAAAAAAAAATTGCCAGTCATGGTAGTGTGTGCCTTTATTTTTCAGCACTCAGGAGGCAGAGGTAGGAGGATTACTGTGAGTTCGAGGCCACCCTGAGACTACATAGTGAATTCCAGGTTAGCCTGGGCTAGAGCGAAACCCTACCTTGAAAAGCCAAAAAATAAAATAAAAAATTGAAGCTGCAGACTGGAGAGGTGGCTTAGCAGTTAAGGCATTTGCCTGCAAAGAAAGAAGACCTTGGTTTGATTCCCCAGGACCCACGTAAGCCAGATGCACAAAGGGGCACATGTGTCTGGAGTTCGTTGCAGTGGCTGGAGGCTCTGGTGCACCCATTCTCTCTCTTCCTCTCTCTCAAATAAATAAATAATTAATATTAACAAAAAACTAAAAAAATAAAGCTGGGCATAGTGGCTCACGTCTTTAATCCCAGCACTCAGGAGGGAGGCAGAGGTAGGGGGACTGCCATGAGTTCAAGACCTCCCTGAGATTACATAGTGAATTCCACGTCAGCCTGAGCTAGAGTGATGCCTTACCTCAAAAAAGAAAAAAAAAAAAATACTGCACTTCCCCCCACCCATGGGTGCACATCCTCCATTGAGCTCCCTTCCCGCACAGCATGCTCTCCACCTGTCTGTTCTCCTGTGTTCTATTTAGTGTCCTTGCTTAAAATGCTAAAACTCTTCCTTTGAGGGCTGGGAAGAGGGCTCAGCAGATAAAGTGCTGGCCAGTCAAGTGTGAGGACCTGAATTCTGGTCCCCAGAACCCATGAAAAAGTGCTGTGGTGCCTGCCTGTGATTGCTGCGCTGGGGAAGTTCAGATGGATTTCTAGGTTCACTGAGGGACCCTGTCTCAAAGAATCCAAGTAGAGAGTAGTCAAGGAAGACATCTATCCCTTGCCTTTATGCACGCATACGAATCACACATACACAAAACAAGCGCACAGCCCTTTTTAGTGCTGGTTTTGTTTTGAGACAGGATTTCAGTATGTGTCCTGGGCTGGCCTGGAACTTGCTAGGTAGCCCAGGCTGGCCTCAAATGCAATGTTCTCCTACTTCAGCCATCCCTGGAGGCATGCACCAGCTAGTTTTGATTTTGCCAACAAGATTTCAAGTTTCTTAGCTGGGCATGGTGGCGCACGTCTTTAATCCCAGCATTCAGGAGGCAGAGGTAGGAGGATCACAATGAGTTTGCACAATGAGTTTGAGGCCACCCTGAGACTACATAGTGAATTCCAGGTCAGCCTGGGCTACAGCAGAACTCTTCCTTGAAAAAACAAAAGCAACAACAACAACAACAAAAAGATTTCAAGTTTCTTAAAGACAGACATCAAAGTTTGCTTCACTTTATGACCTTGGTGGGCGCTCAGCCAACCGATGTGAAATGAGTGCACGTGTTTTCAGATTCACAGTCCTGCCTTGTGCTAAGCAGTGAGCTGAGTGTTATACACTCCTGTTCCAGTGAAAACCCAACGTGAGGAAGGGACAGTCTTAGGAAGGAAGCAACTTCATCGGGGCTGGGGCACTGCCCTCTGCTGGTGATGCTGGCTGGGACAACATGGTACCTTCCAGAAAATGCTGTCCCCAGGCAATAAAACTAGAAAGGTTACTCTGGCTATTGTGAAGGGACAGTTCTGTCCGAAGCTCTTGGCTCTAGGACGAGAAGGTGGTGAGGTTGGAGAAGCTGGACGGAGCTAGGAGGAAGATGAGGGATGGTGGTGAGTTTCTGTGTTTTACAAACTGTGGTTATAAAATCAACTTGGTAAGTTAGAACCAGCTTTGAAAAAAAAATAACATACATGGGAAATAATCAGAGTGTGCTTTATTTTATTTTATTCTTTTGGTTTTATGAGGTAGAGTTTCACTCTAGTCCAGGCTGACCTGGAATTCACCATGTAGTCTCAGGGTGGCCTCGAACTCTCGGTGAGTCTCCTACCTCTGACTCCTGAGTGCTGGGATTAAAGGCATGCACCATCATGTGTAGCCAGAGTATACTTTTTAAAAATATTTTATTTTTATTTAATTATTTGAGAGAGAGAGAGAGGGGGATAGAGAGAATGGGCACGCCAGGACCTCTAGCCACTGCAAATGAACTCTAGAGGTATGCACTACCTTGTGCATCTGGCTTCCATGGGTTCTGGGGAATCAAACCTGGGTCCTTTGGCTTTGCAGGGAAGTGCCGTAACCGCTAAGCCATCTCTTCATCCCTAGAGTATATTTTTTGTTTGTTTGTTTATTTACTTGAGAGCAACAGAGAGAGAGAGGGAAATAGGCAGAGAGAGAGAGAGAGAATGAGCACACCAGGGCCTCCAGCCACTGCAAACGAACTCCAGACATATGCGCCCCCTTGTGCATCTGGCTAACGTGGGTCCTGGGGAATCGAGCCTCGAACCAGGGTCCTTAGGCTTCACAAGAAAGCGCTTAACTGCTAAGCCATCTCTCCAGCCCCCTAGAGTATACTTTTATAATTTAAGGATAAATACTGTTTCTTTTGTGCCCCCCCCCCTTTTTTCTGATACCTGCAGCCAAGGCTGCTCAGTTTTCATTCACTTACGTAGCTGAGGTCAACCTTCGACTCCTGCCTTCACTTCCTGAGTGCTGGGATTATAACCATGAGCTACTACCTGGCTCAGGTATCTTAATTTTTTTTTTAGTTGTTGTTGCTATATGTGTATGTGTGTGTTGGCTTGTAAAGTAAAATAGATTATCTGACTGAGGGGATTGGTACCAAGGAACAAACAAAACATTGTGAAATCCCTGAAAACTGGTAGCGAAACTCATGGTAAATGGAGCTGTGAGCTGGTGGTGAAAATTCCTTGTAGAGGGGCTGGGGAGATGGCTTAGCAGTTAAGACATTTGCCTGCAAAGCCAAAGGATCCAGGTTTGATTCTCCAGGACCCACATAAACCAGATGCACAAGGGTGGGCACATGTATCTAGATTTCATTTGCAGTGGCTAGAGGCCCTGGCGTGCCCATTCCTCTCCCTTTCTCTCTCACACACACTGTCTGCCTCTTTCTCTCTTTCAAATAAATAAAATATTTAAAAAATTCTTGTGGAATCAAATGCAGGATGGCAGGCTGGGCTAGGGATTAATTGACTTTTTTAGTTAACTTATTTCCAAGGAGAGAGAGAGTACACAACAAGGCCTCCTGCCAGTGCAAAAAAAAAACAAAACAAAACTCCAGGTGCATGCACCACTTTGTGCATCTTGCTTTACATGGATACAGGGACTTGAACCAGGGTCCTTAGGCTTTGCAGGCAAGCACCCTAACCACTGAGCAATGTCTTCAGCCCAGGATAAAGATTTAGCTCAGTGGTAAAATTACTTGCTCAGCATATACAAAATCCTAGGTTCAATTCCCAACACTGCATAAAACTGGGTGTGTTGACATGTCTTTACTTTCAGCAGAGATGGAAGCAGAGATCTGAGGAACAGAAGGAGTTTGAGGCCAGCCTGGATCACATGAGACCCTTGGAGAGATGTGTCTGCAGTGGGCTTCGGTTCCCTAGTACCCATGTAAAGCCAGATGCAAAAAGCGGTGCATGTACTTGCAAGAGCAAGAGGCCCTGGGGCAAGCACCATTCTCATTCATTCTCTCTTCTCCCTTTGCAAATCAATAAAAATATTTAATTTTTTAAAAAGTTGGGCCGGGGAGATAGTTTAGTGGTTAAGTGCTCACCTGTGAAGCCTAAGGACCCCCGTTAGAGGATTGATTCCCCAGGACCATGTAAGCCAGTTGCACAAGGGAGCAAATGCGTCTGGAGTTTGTTTGCAGTGGCTGGAGTCCCTGGTGCGCCCATTCTTTCTTTTTATCTGCCTCTTTCTGTCTGTCGTTCTCAAATAAATAAGTAAAAATAAACAAAAAAAAATTTTAAAAAGGTCAGGATGAGTCGGGCATGTTGGCACACACCTTGAATTCTAGCACTCAGGAGACAGAGGTAAGAGGATCACTGTGAGTTCAAGGCCACCCTGAGACTACAGAGTGAATTTCAGGTCAGCCTGGGCTAGAGTGAGACCCTACCTCAACAAAACAAAAAACAAACAACAAAAACAAATTTAGGGCTGGAGAGACAGCTTAGCTAGCAGTTAAGGTGCTTGCCTGAAAAGCCTAACGACCTGGGTTTAACGACCCACATAAAGCCAGATGCACAAAGGGGCACATGCCTCTGGAGTTTGTTTAGTGGCTAAAGGCCCTAGTGCACCCATTCTTTCTGTGTGTGTGTGCAAATAAATAAAATTTAAAAGACAGAGCTGGGCGTGGTGGTGCAGACCTTTAATGCTATCACTCGAGAGGCATATGTAGGAAGATTGCTGTGAGTTCAAGGCCAACCTGAGACTATATCCAGGTCAGCACAGTTTAGATTGAGACCTTACCTCAGAAAAACCAAAAAAAGCCAGGAGTGGTGGCACACAACTTTAATCCCAGCACTTGGGAGGCAGAGGTAGGAAGATTGCCATGAGTTTGAGGCCACATTGAGGCTACATAGTTAATTCCAGGTCAGCCTGGACCAGAGTGAGACCCTACCTTAAAAAACCAAAAGAAGGCCAGGAAGGTACCTGATGCCCCCAAAACATTACAGGCCATTGCCAAAGCCCTTGGTTTCCCACCAGGAATAGATAGTAAGACCCTATTGCTGAAGACTCCACATACTTGGGCTGCAAGGTCACTGAGAAACCCTGCTGGAGCTGAGCTGATAACCTCCTCCATGTAGACCAGCTAACAGAAAGCTGGAAAAAGCCATGCTGTATGCAGTTTAATGGGAGAGAGAGAAATCACCAGTGAAGATACTCAACAGTGGACATTGCAAGCCTTAAATTTGGCCAGCCAGGCCAAATGAGCCAATGGGTGCAATAGTGGCAGGTCTGTTATGGGCGAAACCAACCACCCTCTAATTTGACTGGAGGCCCACTCCATGGGAGGGAATATATCCCTGATAATAAAAACCTACAACAGAGGTAGTCATGAGCCCTAGGAGTGTAATATCTGCTGCTGTCTGGCTAAATGTATATACTATGCTCACCAAACTGCACAGTAAGCACTTCTCTTAATGTTCATACCCATATGTTAATGCTACTCTCACCTGTGGTAGAGAATCTTCTCTTTTCAGATGGCAGTGACCTTGGGATGACTCAGAAGGCATCATGGTGCTGGAAAGAAGTGACAGGAGTGCTCAGCACTGCAGTATCTCTATCACACCTTCCAAGGCTCAAGGTCCATTGCAGAAGAGGTGGCGGAAAGAATGTAAGAGCCAAAGGAAGGGTAGGACTCCTTACAATGTGCTTCCCCCAGACACAAAATGGCCTGGATATCCATGACCTCACAATGCCTGACACTACCTACACAAGACCATCGTAATAGAAGGAAAAGATGACATCAAAATAAAAGAGACTAGCCGGGCATTGTGGCACATGACTTTAATCCCAGCACTCGGGAAGCAGAGGTAGGAGGATTGCCATGAGTTTGAGGCCACCCTGAGACTCCATAGTGAATTCCAGGACAGCCTGGGCTAGACTGAGACCTTACCTTGAAAAAACAAAATAAATAAACAAATAAATAAATGAGACTGATTGAGAGGGGGAGGGGATATAATGGAGAATGGCGTTTCAAAGGGGAAAGTGAGGGAAGGGAGGGCATTACCATGGGATATTGTTTATAATCATGGAAGTTGTTAATAAAAAAATTGAAGAAAAAAATAAAAATAAGCTGGTGACTAGGGGGGAAAAAAAGAAAGCCTGCTGGCAAATATAAATAAATTAATAAGTGGACATAAAAATATTTATTTATCTACAAGCAGAGAAAGAGAGAGAGAGAAAGAATGGGTGTGCCAGGGTCTCTAGCCACTGCAAACAAACTGCAGATGCATGCATCACTTTGTGTATCTGGCTTTACATAGGTACTGGGAAATCAAACTGGGGTCTTTAGTCTTTGCCAGCAAGCATCTTAAAGCTGATCCATCTCTCCAGTCCCAAAACGCCTCCAATTCTTCATGTCTAATGAAGGCAAAAACCATACTGCTCTTTCTCTCTCTCTCTCTCTCTCTCTCTCTCTCTTTTTTTTTTTTTTTTTTTTTTTGAGGTAGTGTCTCACTTTAGACCAGGCTGACCTGGGCTCTACAATCTCATTCATGATGGCCTTGAACTCATAGCAATCTTCCTAACCTCTGCCTCCCGAGTGCTGGGATTAGAGGTGTGCGCCACCACACCCTGTATAGCCTCCTTTCTTTTTCATTTATTTTATCTGTTGTTTTAGATGCAGGGTTTCATACTAACCTAGGCTGACTTGGAATGCTGTAGCTCCAGGCTGGCCTTGAACTCATGGAAACCTTCTTACCTCAGCCTCCCAAATGCTGGAAAGGCATGCATTTCCACACCTGGTTGTAAATTTCTTTTAACTTATTTATTAGATAAGAAAGAGACAGAGAGGCAGATGGAGAATGGCCACCAGAGCCTCTAGCCACTGCAGATGAACTCCAGACACATGCACCACCTGTGCAACAGGCTTATGTGGGTCCTGAGGAATCAAACCTGGGTCCTTGGGTTTCACAGGCAAGCGCCTTCACTCAGCTATCTCTCCACAGCCCACCTTTTTTTTTTTTTTTTTGGCTTTTCAAGGTAGGGTCATTCACTCTAGCCCAGGTTGACTGGAATTCACTATGTAGTCTCAGGGTGGCCTAGAACTCATGGCAATCCTCTTACTTTTGCCTCCCGAGTGCTGGGATTAAAGGCGTGTGCCACCACCCTGGGCTCCTTTTTTTTTTTTTTTTCCAAGTAGGGTCTCACTCTAGTCCAGGCTGACCTGGAATTCACACTGTAGTTTCAGGCTGGGCTTGAACTCAACGTGATCCTCCTATCTTGGCTCTTTTTTTCATTTTTTATTAATTTTTTTTTGAGGTACAGTTTTGCTGTAGTCCAGGCTGACCTGTAATTCACTATGTATTCTCAGGGTGGCCTCGAACTCACAGCCATCCTCCTGCTTCAGCCCCTCCTGAGTGATGGGAATGAAGCTCAAGGACCCGGGTTCAATTCCCCAGGACTCATGTAAAGACAGATGTACAAGGTGGCACAAGCATTTGAAGTTCCTTTGCAGTGGCTAGAGGCCTTGGCATGCCAGTATTCTCTCTCTCTGCCTCTTCCTCCCTCTCCCTCCAAATAACTAACTAAATAAATAAATAAATAAAAAGTTTTATTGGACTGGAGAGATCACTCAATGGTTAAGGTGCCTTCCTACAAAGCCTGACGACCTGGGCTTGATTCCTCAGGACCCACATAAAGCCAGATGCACATAGTGGTGCGTGCTTCTGGAGTTTGTTTGCAGCATCTAGAGGTCCTGGCATGCCTAGTCTCTGTCTATCTCCTTACAACTAAATAAATTTAAAAAATTAAGCTGGGCATGTTGGCGTATGCCTTTAATCCCAGCACTCGGGAGGCAGACGTAGGAGGATCACTGTGAGTTCAAGGTCACCCTGAGACTACATAGTGAATTCCAGGTCAGCCTGGATTAGAGGACCCTATCTTAAGAGAAAAATAAAAGAGAAGAGAAAAGAGAAGAGAAGAGAAGAGAAGAGAAGAGAAGAGAAGAGAAGAGAAGAGAAGAGAAGTCTTCTTGGGACTGGGAAGACATCTCCATGGTTAAAGAATTTACTTGCAAAATCTGACAGCCTAGGTTCAATTCCCCAGCCACCCATGTAAACCATATGCAAAAAGGTCGCCAAGCGTGGTGGTGTACGCCTTTAATCCCAGCACTTGGTAGGCAGAGGTAGGAGGATCTCCAAGAGTTCAAGGCCACCCTAAAACTGCATAGTGAATTCCAGGTCAGCCTGAGCTAAGGTGAGACCCTACCTTGGAAAAAGAAAAGTTGTGCAAGCATCTCACCTTCTTGTAGTCACAGTGTTTGGACAAGAGTGAAATTCTAACCCATAAGGTATGACTATCTCTAACATCTCTGTTGTTTCCAGGTAGGATCTCACTCCAGAATGGCAATCTGGAACACTTTGTAGTTTCAGGCTGGCCTGGAACTCACAGCAATCCTCTTACCTCTGCTTCTTGAGTGTTGGGATTAAAATGCTGAGATTAACAGTGTGGGCCATCACAAGTGATGAATATCTTATTAAAAAAATATATCTCTTAACTTTAACTATTTAAAACTCTTTTCCACCTATTTATACTTCTGTGAAGATTCATATTATTTAATTTTTTTTTCAAGGTAGGACCTCACTCTAGCCCAGGCTGACCTGGAATTCACTATGGAGTCTCTCAGGGTGGCCTCAAACTCATGGCAATCCACTTACCTCTGCCTCCCAAGTGCTGAGATTAAAGATGTATATTATTATTGTTAAGTTATACTGTAAAAACTGAGTACATATTTCAGTGTTGAGGGTCAAACTCCCAACATACTATTTAATTTTGTTGTTGTTGCTGTTGTTGTTTTTCAGGTAGGGTCTCACTCTAGCCCAGGCTGACCTGGAATTCACTATATAGTCTCAGGGTGGCCTTGAACTCACAGTGATCTTCCTACCTCTCCCTTCCAAGGCCTGGGATTAAAGTCATGTACCACCACACTCAGGTTTTTTTTTTTTTTTTCCAAGATAAATTCTCCCTCTCTAGTCCAGGTTAACCTGAAGTTCACTATGTAGTCGCAGGGTGGACTCTGTAAAGTTCAGGCGTGACCAAGACCACGCAGACCACTCTGAGGCAAAGATGGAAGCTTTTATTTGGGATAAACATAAGCTGCCAGGACTGACTCAAAAGTGAAGCAGTCCATTTGGGATAACAGATAGTGGGCTTTAATACAGCTCTTCAGTTGGGGAAAGGTGAGGAAGGGAGAAGTAAAAGAAAGGTTTCTTTAGGGGAGATCTAAGATAGCCAAGGTGTGACATCAGAACAGTAACCTGGTGTCCGGAGAGATAAGCGGGCAGGACACCTAGACCTGGGGCATTGTTAGGCAAGGAAAGGATGATGGCTAGGCAGTTTCTTGAGGAATGTAGATGACCCACTCCCTGGTATGTCACCATCCTGCTGACTCCATTTTGGGGAAGCTCATCTTGACCTAACATTCCAGCCTTAGGTTAATGATAAGAAATGAAGGTGGGCTGGAGAGATGGCTGGAGAGATGGCTTAGCGGTTAAGCGCTTGCCTATGAAGCCTAAGGACCCCGGTTCGAGGCTCGGTTCCCCAGGTCCCACGTTAGCCAGATGCACAAGGGGGCGCACGCGTCTGGAGTTCGTTTGCAGAGGCTGGAAGCCCTGGCGCGCCCATTCTCTCTCTTTCTCTCCCTCTATCTGTCTTTCTCTGTGTGTCTGTCGCTCTCAAATAAATAAATAAATAATTTAAAAAGTTATTAAAAAAAAAAAAAAAAAAGAGGGCCCAGTCCTGCCACGGTGCGCGGCGGGCACGCGCCGACCCTCCACCGGCTGCGGAGCCGCTATGGGCCCGCCAGGCCCCCGGCGCGGTGACGCGCAAGGACACGCTCGGAGCCAGGACTGAAACTCTCAAGATGGGTGATCAGGATCCTGGGGGCATTAGCCCCCTTCAACAGATGGTGGCCTCAGGAGCTGGGGCTGTGGTCACCTCCCTCTTCATGACACCCCTGGACGTGGTGAAGGTCCGCCTGCAGTCTCAGAGACCCTCGGTGGCCAGTGAGCTGACACCTTCCTCCAGATTCTGGAGTCTCTCTACCAAATCACCCTCCTCTCTCCAATCCCCAGGGAAATGCCTCCTGTACTGCAATGGTGTTCTGGAACCCTTGTATCTTTGCCCAAATGGTACCCGCTGCACCACCTGGTTTCAAGATCCTACCCGCTTCACTGGCACCGTGGACGCCTTTGTGAAGATTGTGAGGCATGAGGGCACCAGGACCCTGTGAGCGGCCTTCCAGCCACCTTGGTGATGACTGTGCCAGCTACCGCCGTCTACTTCACTGCCTGTGACCAACTCAAGGCTTTCCTTTGTGGCCGAGCCTTCCCCTCTGACCTCTACACACCCATGGTGGCTGGCGCACTGGCCCGATTGGGCACTGTGACAATGACCAGCCCCCTGGAGCTTGTGCGGCCCAAGTTGCAGGCTCAGCACGTGTCATACCGGGAGCTAGCCACCTGTGTCCAGTCTGCAGTGGCTCAGGGGGGTTGGCGTTCACTGTGGCTGGGCTGGGGTCCCTCAGCCCTTAGAGATGTGCCCTTCTCAGCTCTCTACTGGTTCAACTATGAGCTGGTGAAGGGCTGGCTGAATGGGCATGGACCAAACGACCAGACATCCGTGGGTATCAGCTTTGTGGCTGGTGGCATCTCAGGAATGGTGGCTGCCACCTTGACTCTACCCTTTGATGTTGTGAAGACCCAACGGCAGGTTGCCCTGGCAGCCGTGGAAGCTGTGAGAGTGAACCCCCCGGGAGCTGACTCCACCTGGATACTGATGTGGAGAATCCGGGCTGAATCGGGCACCAGAGGGCTGTTTGCAGGTTACCTCCCAAGGATCATCAAGGCTGCGCCCTCCTGTGCCATCATGATCAGCACCTATGAGTTTGGCAAAAGCTTCTTCCAGAGGCTGAACCAGGAAAAGCCTCTCGGCCACTGAGAGGGTCGAGGAGCCACCCAGCCCGTGCAGGGGTAGGGGCAGAAGACAGCCAAGTGCCTTTGCCTCAGTACTGGGGAGGAACCACACGTCCTTCCCTCCCAGCCTGGTCACCCAGGCTATCCTCACAGCTTGATTTCTGCTGTCCCCTTCCCTAAATTTTTACTTTCTCCCACCCAAGTTCAAGACCAAATGTGACAGATGCCCTTTCTTTGTGTTTCCTTTGTTTGCTGCTGTGGCTCAGTCCCAAGACCCTGGGCCTGGCTTTGTCAAAAAAAAAAAAAAAGAAATGAAGGTTCTCTAGCTGGACGTGGTGGCGCACGCCTTTAATCCCAGCACTGGGGAGGCAGAGGTAGGAGGGTCGCCATGAGTTCGAGGCCACCCTGAGACTCCATAGTGAATTCCAGGTCAGCCTGGGCTAGAGTGAGACCCTACCTCAAAAAACCAAAAAAAAAAAAAAAAAAAAAAAAAAAAGAATGAAGGTTCTCTCTTCAGGGCAAGTTGAGGAGGCAGTTTCATGGTGGCCAGAGGTGGCAGAGTGGTGAGATCGATAGCGCTAGTGTCGCATGTTGTTATGACTTGGTCCTGAGTGAAGCAGAGACCAATCTCATACCAGCCCTGTATTGTGCTGGCTTCAGGGCAGTTGCTGGCAGGCACCTGTTATAGAGAGGTGAGGGAGATGGACTCGGTGCACCCCGTGGGAAAACAGAAGAATAAGGAAGCTTGTTACTCTTGTCAAAACGCCAAGTGTAAAGGGAGGATGAGCATTCAGAGGCAAGTGATAGAGGGCTTGGGGCAAGAGAGAAGAGGCAGAGGGGCATTTCAGGATCAGGGGAAGAGTAGGAACACAAGAGAGGTTTAAGTATGAGAGTGTCCATTGGGTGGCAGTGTACTTATCCCTGGAAAAGATACGGTAAGGTTCCCACCAGGAATTGATGGTAAGACCCTACTGCTGAAGACTCCACATACTTGGGCTGGCTGCAAGGCCACTGAAAACTCCTGCTGGAACTGAGCTGATAACCTCCTCCATGTAGACCAGCTGACAGAAATCTGGAAGAAGCCATTCTACATGTAGTTTAATGGGAGAAAGAGAAAACACCATGAAGATACTCAACAGTGGACACTGCAAGCCTTATAATTGGCCAGCCAGCCCAAATGAGCCAATGGGTGTAATAGTGGCACATCTGTCATGGTGGAAACCAACTGCCCTTCAACTGGACTGGAGGCCCACTCCATGCGGGGGAATACATCCCTGATACTGAAAACTTAAAACAGCGATAGTCATGAGCCCTAGGGGTGTAACATCTGCTGATGTCTGGATAAGTGTATATACTATGCTTACCAAACTGCCCAGTTAGAACTCTTAATATTTATACCCTTATGTTAATGCTACTCTCACTTTGGGTAGAGAATCTTTTCTTTTCAGATGGCAGTGACCTTGGGATGACTCAGAAGGTATCATAATGTTGGAAAGAAGTGACTGAAGTACTGAGTAACATCTTGATCACACCTTCTAAGGCTCAGGGTCTAATGTGGAAGAGGTGGCAGAAAGAATGTAAGAGCCAAAGGAAGGGTAGGACTCCTTACAACATGCTCCTCCAGACACAAAATGGCCTGGATATCCATGACCTCATAGTGCCTGACACTACCTACATGAGATCATCATAAGAGGAGGAAAAGATCATGACATCAAAATAAAAGAGGGACTGATTGAGATGGGGAGGGGATATGATGGAGAGTGGAATTTCAAAGGGGAAAGTGGGAGGGGGAGGGTATTACCATGGAATATTTTTTATAATCATGGAAAATGTTAATAAAAATTGAGAAAAAAAAAAAAGATACGGTAAGGGCTAAGGAATGGAGGGGGCCTGAGGAATATCTCTGATTCTAGCTAAGGCAAGTGGGAAGAGCTGGGGTCAGGGTAGGTGAAGTTAATCAGAGATAGGCAGAGGCAGAAGGTATGAGTTAATGATCAAGTCTAATATTATAAGTCAGCATCAGAGAGGAATCTATTAGTCTGAATTATTGTTTATATTGTAGTTATATTTTTCTCATTGGTGATTAAGACCATGTAGGCTGCCAGAAGTAACTGTATACTTTGGAGGTCAATAATGAGTCTGCAGGAGACTTTCAGGAACCTGTGAGGAGTTCTATGACTCTCAGCATTGTCATCTGCTAGGATAAGTCAAGGTCCTCCCTCTTTTCAAAGCCCAGAGGACTGATTTTCTTCCAATGTGACTCTCCTGTTGCAGATACCCTGACTTGGAACTCATTTCTGGGTCTCCACATCATCTCTTATCAAGAAGATAGGTAACCTACCAGAGGCTAGATGTTAGCAAGTATTCCATCATATCCTGTGGCCTTCTGACCTGGAAGCAGGAACCAAAATATTGGTTATCCTTTTAACTCCAATGTTTCCAATTGACTTTGGCTTCTACATGTGGTTATTACTCACTCAGACTGTACATATCTGATTAGCAAAACACATTAATTAAAAGGGTACAGAACATACCTAGTTAGCAAAGCAGATCTGGTTAGAGAATGACACAATAGTTTAAAATAATTCTGATTAACATTTAAGTTTAGTGGTCAGGGGACAGTATAAGCTATAACTGGGATACAGGAAGCATACACATTTTTTCTTTTAAGTATCTGTCAGTTATAAGTATAGGCAGAACATTTTAGTAGCCCTGAAAACAGTATTTTATCAATAATTTTAAGGCAATTGATTTAATCTAGATATTGTATGCCAGGAAAAAGACAAGACAGTATAAAAACTTAACATCTGTGTTTGAAAACAACTTTGGTTAGTCTGTATACCAATTAAGTACCAATTACCCCTCAAACTGGAAGTAGAACAGCAATTTAAGATTATTTTTCTAGGGCAGGAAACATATTTTAAGTATCAAGATCTCTATAAGTAATGAACTTAAGATATCAGATATGAGACAGTTAATTATCTGAAACCTTGATTGAGACTGATTATACATAGCTGAAGAATAAAATAAAACTTGGTCATTGTTGTCACATTAGAGACAATATGAAAGACACAAAGTAATTTCCTAAATAAGTACTTTTTACCACTGAACAATTTTAAGGCTTAGCTAAAGAAATATTTATGATTGTTATATGAAACTTAGACAAACTATATTAACATTGTTTATATACAGTAAATTTTTCTAAGACATGGGGAACTTTTTCAGCTTTTCTAAGAACAAAACCACAATAAGTCACTTTTTATAAGACTTAGATTTTAACCTCAGTGATAATCTAGCAAAACCAGCATGAAGAAGACCAGAACCATCTTAAAATCACAGAGTTTTAGCCAGGCATGATGATGCATGCCTATTGATAGCCAAACATCATGGACTTTGTATAAACCAAATTACAATATTCTGATATCTGGAAAAGTCTGATATTAACCAAAAGTAGAGTTTATATATCTAAGGCACATGAGGCTACAGAGAGTAAACTATGATCAAAAGATCTACTGACAGAATTTAAAGTAAACAAAAAATCTAAAATATGTAGCTTACATATGAAGACATGAAAAATTTCATAATTTTTAAAGTTTATCAGAGGTGGAATGCCTTTATATAATATATATTTTATGAGGAGATTTAGCAATTTTAAAAGCTAAATAAAATGTCTATCTAATCTATAAATCAGTTTTTGAAATTACTTGAGTTATATTTAACATACCCAAAGAATAGAGGAACTGGATTAAACTGCCATGATCTAATAAAAAAGGAGACAAGTCTCATGAAAAAGAGAGGGAATGATAAACCGGGTGTAGCACACACCTTTAATCCCAGCACTCGGGAGGCAGAGGTAGGAGGATCGCCATGAGTTCAAGGCCACCCTGAGACTCCATAGTGAATTCCAGGTCAGCCTGGGCTAGAGTGAGACCCTACCTCCAAAAACCAAAATAAATAAATAAGAAGGGCTTGGAGAGACAGGCGTGGTGGTGCATGCCTTTAATCCCAGCACTTGGGAGGCAGAGGTAGGAGGATCACTGTTGAGTATGAGGCCACCCTGAGACTCCATAGTGAATTCCAGGTCAGCCTGGGCTAGAGTAAGACCTGACCTCAAAAAACCAAAACAACAACAACAACAAAAAGAGGGAATGAGCATGTCAGGGCCACATGCCACTGCAAAGGATTTCCAAAACAATTTTCAAATGCATGTTCCACTATGTGCATGTGGCTTTGCAAATAAGCACCTTTAACTGCTAA
Source organism: Jaculus jaculus (assembly GCF_020740685.1). Lineage (NCBI taxonomy): Eukaryota > Metazoa > Chordata > Mammalia > Rodentia > Dipodidae > Jaculus > Jaculus jaculus. The sequence continues at coordinate 108,191,444 of NC_059110.1, forward strand.
GAAGTATTTTTAATCTCTTCCAAATCAATTTAAAAAAATTTTTGGGGGGTTGGAGAGATGGCTTAGCGGTTAAGCGCTTGCCTGTGAAAACTAAGGACCCCGGTTCAAGGCTCGATTCCCCAGGACCCACATTAGCCAGATGCACAAGGGGGCGCACACATTTGGAAATCGTCTGCAGTGGCTAGAGGCCCTGGCGTGCCCACTCTCCTCTCTCTCTCTCTGCCTCTTTCTCTGTCTGTCACTCTCAAATAAATAAATAAAGATAAACCAAAAAATTAAAATTTTTTTTCTTTTATGTTTATTTGAGAGTGACAGAGAGAGAGAGAGGCAGATAGAGAGAGAATGGATGTGCCAGGGCCTCTCTCTAGCCACTGCAAACAAACTCAAGATGCACGCGTCCCCTTATGCATCTGGCTAACATGGGTCCTGGGGAATCAAGCCTCGAACAGGGGTCCTTAGTCTTCACAGGCAAGCGCTTAACCACTAAGCCATCTCTCCAGCCCTTCCAAATCAATTTTATAGAACTATATTGAATTTCAGACATACACAAAATTTTATGACACAATCTGTAACTATTCAAACCTTAACCAACTTTATAATTCTGTTTGTGGTTCTTTGGTAAACTTGTTCAGTAATGATGTAAGTTAAAATTAAAGTATTAAGACTGATTGTTGGAGGAATTGAGGAATTATAACTTACAATTATAACAACTTTGTTTAGAATTTTTCTTACTGTTCACCATGAAATAAATGGATTTTTTAAGTATGTGACAGGTAAATACTGTTTAACATTTCAAATGTGGTCTATTTACCTTATAAAATGGTGGGGGGAGAGTAAATAGTTTCTCTGTGAGATTTTTTTTTCTTTTGAGGTAGGGCCTCAGTGTAGCCCAGGCTGACCTGGAATTAACTATGTAGTCTCAGGGTGGCCTCGAACTCACAGCAATCCTCCTACCTCTGCCTCCCAAGAGCTGGGATTAAAAGCATGCACCACCACAGCTGGCAAGATTTTTTTTTTTTTTTGAGGCAGGGTTTTTCAGCCAGTTCATCTCATAACTACCAACAAAAACTTTTATCCTTATCATAACACTTTTTTAAATTTTGTTTTGTTTATTTTTATTTATTTTTTGAGAGCAACAGAGAGAGAAAGAGGCAGAGATACAGAGAGGAGAGTGGGCACGCCAGGGCTTCCAGCCACTGCAAATGAACTCCAGGCTTGTGCGCCCCTTGTGCATCTGGCTAACGTGGGTCCTGGGGAATCGAGCCTTGAACCGGGGTCCTCAGGCTTCACAGGCAAGCGTTTAACCGCTAAGCCATCTCTCCAGCCCTCATAACACTTTTAATATGACCATTTTTTTTTTTCTCAAAAGGCCTTTTGAAATAACTTTTTTTTTTTTTGGTTTTTCGAGGTAGGGTCTCACTCTGGTCCAGGCTGACCTGGAACTCACTATGTAGTCTCAGGGTGGCCTCGAACACTCGGCGATCCTCCTACCTCTGCCTCCCGAGTGCTGGGATTAAAGGTGTGCGCCACCACGCCCGGCTCCTGAAATAACTTTTTAAAAGAAAGAGTAGAACAGATTTGACTTATGCTATTTACCCAGAATAAACATATAGATTTTGGAACTTTGTTTCTTATAACTTTCCTGAAACACATTGTTAGAAATATGAAAGCAATAGCCGGGCATGGTGGCGCACGCCTTTAATCCCAGCACTCGGGAGGCAGAGGTAGGAGGATCGCCGAGCGTTCGAGGCCACCCTGAGACTACATAGTGAGTTCCAGGTCAGCCTGAGCCAGAGTGAGACCCTACCTCGAAAAAACAACAACAACAACAAAAAAAAATGAAAGCAGATTTAAATATTAGAAATCTTAAAATTTTTTTTACAAATTTAGTATCGAGTACTTTAAATTTAAACATAAATCTTGAAGCTGCTGTCTGTCAGTAGTCCCATAGCAGCATAGAAAAAAAAAAAAAAACATAAAACACTTACAGATTTCTTATAAGAAGCCCTCATAGTGACTTGGCATTCATTCAGCATCACGCTGGGGCCAGGATCCTGAGACGCCCTGGGCTTGCAGTGCCCTGGCTCTGCATGGCAGGGAAGCTAGGAAAGAGCCTTTTTTTTTTTTTTTTTTTTTTTCCTTAAATTCCAGGGAGAGCTTTGATCTTCCCTCAGGGCTATAGGCTGCTTTTCGATCCTGCCATTTTACAACTCTTTAAGAGCAGGAGAATCTTGCATCTTTTTTTTTGTCTGTGATCTGAATTACTTTTAGTGTTCCTTCTGGGGGACACTCAACAGTAAAAATTGGCTATGCCGTCTCTTACAGCGGGCTTGGTGGGAACATCCCCACAGTGAAATGGCACTGCTCAGAACGGAAGTCACTCTACAGCCTTAGGACTGTGAGCCGCGTACATATTCTCACACACACATTCATTTCAAGCGTACCTTTCATATAGATTCTAGATAACCATTTCCCCCTCACACATTCATTCATTCATTCGGATGTTATGCATTTCCACTTTAAATTTCTATTAAAATCAAACCTTATTATCAGGAGAGACTGAGGGAGCTGGAGGAGCCGGTGGGGCTGTCAGGGTCAAAAGCAGAGGGTGAGAATGAGTATGGGGGAGGGGCTAGAAGGACCTGGTTAGACAAGCAGGTAGTGCAGAGAGAAGGCCCTGCACACAGAATGAAAAACAGGGTATTTCGGACCATTTGCCTGTACATTGCCAGAAGTCTTTTAAGTCAGTGAGAATTTGGAAATCAAAAGTATCATTCTCAGGCCATTTGGATCCATTGCCCAGCTTATGGATGTGGCCAAACAGAGTTGCAGAGAAAGATAAGATGTCGTCCAAGAGTCGTAGAGGCTTTAAGTTCTTAAGGAGACAGGGAAAGAGCAAAACAAGGGTGAGAGAAAAATAAACCAGAGCGGGCTGGAGAGATGGCTTAGCGGTTAAGCGCTTGCCTGTGAAGCCTAAGGACCCCGGTTCAAGGCTCGGTTCCCCAGGTCCCACGTTAGCCAGATGCACAAGGGGGCGCACGCGTCTGGAGTTCGTTTGCAGAGGCTGGAAGCCCTGGCGCGCCCATTCTCTCTCTCTCCCTTTATCTGTCTTTCTCTCTGTGTCTGTCGCTCTCAAATAAATAAATAAATAAATAAATAAATTAAAAAAAAAAATAAAAATAAAAAAAATAAACCAGAGCTTAAGCTGGGTTTACACAGAGCACCAATATGACCCCCTGCCCTGTTAGGGTGAACGGGGCCTGCACCTCCCACGTGGGCAGAGGCCACACAGGTCGCAACTGTCAGCTTTTTAGCCTGTTAGAGGGCGAGGCGGGCACCTGTGCTCCTGATGGCAAAAGCTGCTGGCTATGGAAGATGAGAGCTCAGGAGGGAGAGGGAGAGGGGGTGTCCCGAGATGGTGCAACTGAACTAAAAGGCGCCCCTTAGGGTGCGGTAGACCAGGTAGCCATAGACCCAAGGTGTCCAGAGTGTGTCTTTCTGGAGCCCAGGGGTTGGGCTGTAGCCTGGCGTGCCAGCACAGCTTCCGAGAGGAAGGGTGAACCCGGAGAGCAGGCCAACCCGAGAGGGACACTTACCAAGAAGGGAGATGAGGAAGGGAAGAGGAGTGAGGACAAATCGTAGAGGGTGTGAGAGCCTGTACCAGACAGAGATGGCCCGAGGCCTTTAGAGCGTCAAATGGCAGCTCAGTGGTCTGGTCATGGGAAAAGTAGGTCTGGCTGATCAAGAGGGCAACTGGGATCCTCTTCCGAGTCACAAGCACCAGAAGTAAGATTCAGGAATGACCAAGACCAGGCAGTCCCCTCTGAGGCAAAGATGGAATCTTTTATTCAGGAAAAACACTGGCTGCCAGGACTGACTCTCAAAAGTGGAGCAGTCCAAGTGGCTACATTTTAATAAGAATGAAAACAGTTTTCACAACACCATGAAGGTAGTCTGCATTGGACAGTGAATGAAACCATATGGCATTCCTTTTGGCCAAGAGTACTGCTATAAAGAAAAGCCTTTGTAGCCGGGCGTGGTGGCGCACGCCTTTAATCCCAGCACTCGGGAGGCAAAGGTAGGAGGATCGCCGTGAGTTCGAGGCCACCCTGAGACTACATAGTGAATTCCAGGTCAGCTTGAGCAGAGTGAGACCCTACCTCGAAAAACCAAAGAAAAAGAAAAAAGAAAAAAAGAAAAGCCTTTGTGAACAAGGGGTCCTTCAGCTGCGGCCTTGTGAGGCAGACCAGCTCCTATGCCATGGTTGTAGGCCGCAGCAGCTAAGTCAGTGAAAACTGAGCTAGCTGTGTTAGGGACAGCTTTTAAAATAAGGCATGATGAAGTCCCTCGTGTTGCTGAGGTACATTTGCTTGCTACCCTCTTGGCCTGTGTCTGGCACCTATATCCTTGATGATTCTTTTTGATCTATTCTGTATTTTTTTTTTAAATAAAATATGGAAAGCAGAAAAAAAAAAAAAGTGGAGCAGTCCATTTCGGATTACAGATAGTGGGCTTCAATACAGCTCTTCAATTGGGGATAGGTAAGGAAGGGGAAAGTAAAAGAAAGGTTTCTTTATGGGAAGGGATAATGACCGGGCAGTTACTTGAGGAATGTGGATGACCCACTCCCTGGTATGTCACCATCCTGCTGTCTTCGGTGACTCCATTTTAGGGAAGCCCATCTTGATCTAAGAACCTTGAACTCATGGAGATTTACCTACCTCTGCCTCCCCAGTGCTGGAATTAAAGGCAGGTGCCACCGTGCCTGACCAAAATAGAAATTATTCATGTGTGTGAGAGAGAAACAGCCGGAGACTACAGGGCTTAGTTAGAAAGGAATCCAATTTCCCATATTGACAGAATTGTCCCGGAAGAGCTTACTGAAAAGTAGGTTCTGGGCTGGAGAGATGGCTTAGCGGTTAAAGTGTTTGCCTACAAAGCCTAAGGACCCAGGTTTAATTCCCCAAAACCCATGTAGGTCAGGCATATGGCGTTCATTTGCAGTGCCTGGAGGCCTTGGTGCACCCATTCTCTATCTCTACCTGCCTCTTCCTCTCTCTAATAAATAAATAATGAATACAAAAAGAAAGAAAGAAAAGTAAAGTAAAATAGCCAGGCGTGGTGACCATTCCTTTAATACCAGCCCTCGGGAGGCAAAGGTAGGAGGATCGCAGTGAGTTCAAGGCCACCCTAGGAATACAGAGTGAATTCAAGGTCAGCATGGGCTAGAGTGAGACCCTACCTCGGGAAAAGGAAGGAAGGAAGGAAGGAGGAGGGAGAGAGAGAGGGAGGAAGGGAGGGAGGAAGAGAAGCAGGTCCTTTCCCCCACTCCTCTGTTGCACCACCTTTGTTATAAATCTGTTGTCTCTATTTTCTTCCATCTTGGGAATCTATCCTTGCACTGCCTTATTTCTGAAGTGCCAAGACTCCCTACCCGGGGTCAAGACCCTCAGGATGTCACCCAGAGATCCGCCGCAAAGAACCGAGATGGTCACTCTGATGCAATTAGCAGCAAGTTTCCTTTATTGTAGTGCAAGCCAAGGCCTGGACCCAGTCTCCACACAGACCCACGCAGTGGGTGTGAGAGAGTGAGCCCTGACTCGGGGCAGGGGCAGGGGTTATAAAGGCAAAAACCACAATTCTGTGTAACACACGACCTTTGCATTGATTGGGTATTTGGGGTCCCATGGTTAGGGACTTTCTGATCATGGCCAGGGGTTTTACAGATCTAACCACCAAGTTGGGCCGGGGCTTTCGGTGGTAAAATGTCCTCCCCCCCCCGCCCCAGTTCCCAGTATCTGCAAGGGAGGGGGATTTCTCGGAACTCAAGCTGAGCATACTGACTACAATGGCTACCTGTTTAATATGGCAGTACTACTGTCAGCTGGAGTGCTGGCAAGCAGGGTTACCGAAGCTAAGGGCAACATGTTTATTCCTTAGATCTTATATTCCCCCCTCTTTATGTTTCTTGAGGAGCCAATCTTGGTTCCTTATATGTTGTCAGGCTCACGAACAGCAACAGTATGGTATTGAGCCTTGAGAACCATCAATTGGACTGAATTAACACAGTCTTTGACAAATCTGACAAGCCTATTAAGTATGCAGGGCCCTATGGTGAGTATAACTAAGAAAATAGCTAAAGGTCCTATTAAGGCAGATATTAAAGTAGTAAACCATGGAGAGTGGTTAAACATGGACTCAAACCAGCCTTGAGAGTTTTTTTGTTCTCGTTTTCTTTTTGCTAGACCACCTTTGCCATGGAATCTTTAACCACATCTGAATGATCCACATAAAAAGAGCATTCTTCTCCCAAAGCTGCACAGAGACCACCTTGTTGAAGAAAAAGTAAATCTAGCCCTCTTCTGTTCTGTAATACTACCTCAGATAGAGAGGTCAGTGACTCCAGAAGGTGAGAGGCTGAAGTCTCTGTCCTCTCTATGTCTGCATCAATAGCTGTCCTCAGGCTGGAGTAATAACTTTTCTGAGTAACTAGGGCTGCCGTGCCCACCCCAGCTAGTCCAGCCCCAAATATAAGGCCTATAGTGAGAGCCGTGATGGCCTCTCGTTTAGTTCTTCTCAGCTGTGGTCGTTCCAAACGGGTAAATAACTCATCCTCTGTATGGTAAAGGAGCCTGGGCACCAGTGTAACCAACACACAAAAATCTCATGACTGATTAAGAACTTTTAGCTGGACACAGGGAGTTAACCCCGTGGAACATGCCCACCACCTATCGGGGGGGAGGGAGAAGATAGGCAGACAGGTGATCAGGCAAAGTTGGGTCTGATCCAGGGGCACTGTTCCTATACACAGTCCCTGTCCAGTGACAGACGTTAAAGTTAACTGGGCTTTTTGTTGCCATCTACAACTAGAAGCATCATTAGCACTTGTATAATTACCATGTCCTGCAATGCCCTCATAATATGGGGGCTGAATGTCATAGCAAAGCCAACAAGCAGTAGTAGATTCGGGTACAGAAGCATTTAAAAATCTGTAGGAGTGGGCTGGAAGAGATGGCTTGGCGGTTAAGCGCTTGCCTGTGAAGCCTAAGGACCCCGGTTCGAGGCTCGGTTCCCCAGGTCCAACGTTAGCCAGATGCACAAGGGGGCGCTCACGTCGCTCACGTCTGGAGTTCGTTTACAGTGGCTGGAAGCCCTGGCGCACCCATTCTCTCTCTCTCCCTCTATCTGTCCTTCTCTCTCTGTCTGTCGCTCTCAAATAAATAAATAAGTAATTTAAAAAAAAAATCAGTAGGAGTGCTCTAAAAGGTCAAGGACGGGGTTGCTTTCAGAGGGGTGGTTAAGGGTGGGGACAGGGGGAGTAAGGGAAATAGGGGAAGGGTCGATGGAGGGGGGTGAAGTAGGCAATGGTTAAGGCCTGGGGAGCACAGATAAAGGCCGGGCCAGAACTTCATTTGGGCCTACAGGTGGACTTCTAGGGTAAGAAACGTGTAAACGTGCTCCCAGGAGGCCTGCTTCATGTGAGCTCCAGCCACTTTGGTACAGTTTCACCCCCCAAATTAATCCTTGTTGCCACCTTTGATCTTGTTTGCCACGATCAGTAAAGGAAAGTTTAATCGGGTTACAGCGTCCCTTTCCATCCCTTTCTGAGAGTCCTCTTAGAGGACCCGATTGTACTTTTAAACAAGGGGGTTTGGGACCTCTGGTTATGTAAATTAAATCATCCTTTTTTGGTGCCTCCCACCATATGTCAACTGTGGAAACACAGGCCCCTGATTTACAATAATAACTTTCAGTTCCCCCACACTCTTTACGATGTTTTTTGTCAGTTATATATCCTGGGCAAACATAAAAATTGTGGTTTTGGAGGAACCATCTACAAAAGATACCTCAATAAAGGTTCCCAGCTCAAAATATAATTCTGGGAACCAAGTCCAGAGGGGGTATATATACCAGTGGTAGAATTTAAAGTCTCTGAGGTGGCTACACTGTGCATCTCCCATGTTAGATTTAAGGGAACATGTGGGTTAGGGGCAATACACACAATTGGTAACATGAGAACCATCACAAGCCTCCAGGGGCTGTAGTTTGAGATGTAACATCTCAGTGGAGACGAAGCTTGAGTGGATCTTCTGGATCTGGGTGACTCGTCCAGGCATCTCTGGCCTTCCAGGGGACTGCCTTTACGTGGGCCCAATGGATCCATGTTATACCGTCCACCTTTACAGCCGTAGGAGTAGTCAACATGATGTAAGGACCCTTCCATCTGGGTTCCAGACTTCTCCGCTGGTATCTCCTGACAAACACTTTGTCTCGTGGCTGAAACTTGTGGGGCTTTGGGGGAACAACAGTTTCATAACCAGCTCTTAGGTGGGGCCAGACCTTTTTATGGGCAAGCTGTAAGCGCTTTAAATGAATTAGGTCTTGGTTGTCCATCTGCGTTAGGAGATCGGTCTGGAGGCTCAGGATGATGGGAGGAGGTACTCCAAACACTATTTCAAAAGGGGTTAGACACATGTGATATGGGGAATTCTGGACCCTAAACAGAGCAAAGGGGAGGAGAGCCACCCAATCCAAGCCCGTCTCCAAAGGCAATTGAGTCAAAGTCTCCTTCAAAGTTCTATTCATTCTCTCTACCTGTCCTGAACTCTGAGGGCGATAAGCACAATGTAATTTCCAATTGGCCCCCAGAGCAGTGGCTACTCCCTGACTTACCTGTGATATAAAAGCTGGTCCATTATCTGAACCTAAAGAGACTGGGAAACCATACCTGGGCAGTATTTCTTCTAGTATCTTCTTAGCAACAACCTGGGCAGTTTCAGTCTTAGTGGGGAAAGCTTTCTATCCATCCAGAGAAAGTATCTACAAACACTAAGATACTTGTATCCTGACTTTCTAGTCTTAATTTCAGTAAAGTCCAATTCCCAGTAGGCCCCTGGTCTAGTTCCTCTTAGCCTAGTTCCTGGATTGGAGGGAAGAGCAGTAGCATTAGTCATACAGTAAGGCTGGCAATTAGACACAATTCGTTCAATAATTTGGCTAATGCCCCGTATTTTTAAGTGGGAGTTTCTCAGTAACTTCTGCATCCGCCTGATTCCCAAGTGAGTGGAGTGATGGACCTTCTTTAGAATTCTTTGTCCCAGTCTTTGGGGTAAAAATTAGGCGGCCATTCTGTTTTCCACCAGTCATCTGATTTATTAGTTCCTTTTAGTTGACTAATCCAAGCAAGATCCTCTGTAGAATATTTAGGGACATCAGGGAGTTTTCTGCTTCCGGGGTCAACCAGGACAGGGGTCACCACCTTAGCAGCGAGGGCTACTTGTTTAGCTGTCTGATCACTAAGTTGCTGCCCAGGGGAATTAGTCCGTCCCCTTTCTGATGTCCTAGCCACCTGAGTGGGACCCCAGAGGGCTTGGAGCAGATCCAGAATTTCTTGTTTATTTTTAATAGTTTTTCCTTCTGCGGTTAAAAGTCCCCTTTCCCTGTATATTGCTCCATGGACATGAGCCGTAGCAAATGCATACCGCCTGTCTGTGTATATATTTAATTTTTTGTTGGTTCCCAGTTGTAAGGCTTTAGTGAGGGCTAGGAGTTCTGCCCTCTGGGCTGAGATGCCCATTGGAAGGGGTTCCGCCCAAATAACATCTGCCCCTGAAGCGACTGCTGCCCCCGCATACCTGTGTCCATCTTTGATGAAGCTGCTGCCATCCGTGAACTAGCCCCCAAATTAAGTGCCAAGACCCCCTACTCAGGGTCAAGACCCTCAGGATGTCACCCAGAGATCGGCCGCAAAGAACCGAGATGGTCACTCCGATGCAATTAGCAGCAAGTTTCCTTTATTGTAGTGCAAGCCAAGGCCTGGACCCAGTCTCCACACAGACCCACGCAGTGGGTGTGAGAGAGTGAGCCTCGACTCGGGGCAGGGGCAGGGGTTATAAAGGCAAAAACCACAATTCTGTGTAACACACGACCTTTGCATTGATTGGGTATTTGGGGTCCCATGGTTAGGGATTTTCTGTTCATGGCCAGGTGTTTGACAGATCTAACCACCAAGTTGGGCCGGGGCTTTCGGTGGTAAAGTGTCCCCTCGCCTCAGTTCCCAGTATCTGCAAGGGAGGGGGATACTGACTAAAATGGCTACCTGTTTTAATATGGCAGTACTACTGTCAGCTGGAGTGCTGGCAAGCAGGGTTACCGAAGCTAAGGGCAACATGTTAATTTCTTAGCTCTTACATTGTCCACGGCGTAGTTGGACTGTACTCATTGATGGACCAGGTTCTCCCACCTCTCCGCTCACACTCAGATAGTTTTGAAGCTGGGACGGCTCAGGCACACCATCCATGCAAACGCCCAAGGAGTGCGTGGGTCGGGGCTGCGAGCAAGGCTGCTGGGGGAGAGGAGAGCCGAGCCAGCATCCTTTCTGTTTCCATGGCATCCTCCCAAAGGAACATAGAGTCACAGTGTCCATCACCCTGCAGGGAGATTAATCATGCGTCTGCGCGATCCCTCGTCACTCGCCACCCCCAGGGGGGACAGACACCACAAAACCCAGACACGAGGCCGGGTAAGAAAACACTTCGCTGCACTAGCCTTCCCTCACAGGTCAAGGACGCTAGGTCTGCATCGGCCCAGCGGATCCTGTCCTCGGAGAACACGCCACGGGCGGTGACGAAGGCCGGGGGACACCCGAAGGGGCTGGAGACCCTACACCGCCACCTCGAGTGTTTATAAGGAGAAGACACAAACAACCTCACAGGCTGCACCGCTCAACCAAGACAAACACCCCCGGGGTTTCCGAGCGCCAAACACAGAGCCTTCTGGAACCCCAACCCGCGGTTCTTGGTCGTGACCAATTGGAGCCCACGGACTCCTGTCTCCCCGCCTCCCGGGCTCAATCCCGCCATTTCATTCGCTGCTGCGCAATCACGCGTCACTCTGCGCAACTAGCCAATAAGAGGAGGCGTCGGGGCGCGCGTGGAGTGGGCGGGGCTTCTAGGCGCGCGGGTTGCCGCTGCGCCCCGCCCTGCAGCAGTAGCCTCGGGAGTCTTCGGGTTCTTCCGTCCGCTTCCCTTCTGGGTCCTGCCGTGGTTAAAGTCTCCCTTCACACGCTTGTGGTTTTTTTTTTTTTTTTCTCCTGACTCTCGCGCCTGCTCACTGAGATTCCCGGGAACCCCTTCCCTGAAATGTAAGCGTGTTGAGAGAGAGGGGAGGGAAGTCCCGTAGGTCAGCTCCGCCCGGTTACAACTCGAGGTGGGCAGTCCCCTAAACAGGGATTTTTTTTTTTTTAAAGACTAATTTTAGAAAAAGATGAGTGAGGTCCCACCGAGATTTGAACTCGGATCGCTGGATTCAAAGTCCAGAGTGCTAACCATTACACCATGGGACCTGCTGGCGGCTTTAGGCGACAGGGAGCCTTCTCTAGTAACGTAGGGTTGGGCAACCTTTTCAAAGTTTGGTTGCATCCCGGACTCACCCGGCTCCAATCCTGGGTCCCGGGCCGGGGCTGTCCGCGGCGCACGGAAACGGAGCGACAAAGGTTCCCCCTGTGCCCTGGCGTTCCGAACGTTCCAGGCCCGCGTAGCGTCACCTCTTCCTGCCGCTCTCCCCGCGCTCCTCCAGGGGCCCAGGCCCGCGCCCCAGAAGGCCCGAGGGTGGCCGGAGAGGATGCTGGGTCGGACTGAGTCCGGAAAAAGCTCCGCACTCCGAGCAGGAAGTTCGGTTCATGCAGCCCGGGGATTCTACTTGTTTATTTATTTATACACATAAATAAAAAAAAAATCTATATATATAACGAGGCCTGTGGTGACGACGCTTTGGCCAAGCGGGGAAGGAAGCGGGCCGGCGCCTTGTGGGACAGCGGTTCAAAGCCCTGGCGTAGTTGGGCTGCGCAGGGGGAGACGCAGAGTGCGGCCCCCACCCGATCCTTGTGGCTCCAGCTCGGGGGATGTTTCCTCTTAACCCCCTCCCCCCACTTCCGTGTGCTTCCAAACCGGCTCTCTGGGATCTGCTGGCGTTCAAAAGTGTTTAAAGGACAGGCACATGATGGGCGAGACAGCTCCCTTTAATCGCTTATCCTACAGATCAGTTAAAAAAAAAAAAAAAAAGGCTGAAGGTTTTGCTGCCATGTTTCATGTCTTTTGCAGGTCTGTCTGGTAACTGCATTTACATGCCATTTCATCTTTGAGACCTTATTCTGTTGGGCCAACATACACGTTCAAGGTTATGTTCTAAGCTGTGCACAGTACAGGGAAAGTTGGTAGTGTCATACTGTGCAAGGATTTAGGGAATAATAACATTGTACTGAGATGAAAGACAAAAATAAGATCCACCCAAGAATCTAATTCCCAGTTAGTGGGTATAGTAAGACCCCACTTTTGTACAAACGTAAAAGTTATACACATGTGTAGTGAACACTTGTCATTTGTTTTGCACATCCTTCTTCAGGAATCCAACATTGTGGGAATCTGAATGACAGGCAAGGCTGTACCCGAAGGCACATAAATTCTCTCCAGGCAGCTTGAAGCCAGAGTGGAAAGTGTATGTCTTTAGCTTGGGCAGTTAAGACTTAGAATCCAAAATACAGAAGCTGGGACATTTTAGAATTTGTCCGATGCGGGTGATGGCTATGACTGACACCAATGTCCCTAAGGCAGTGAGGTGGCCATGCCATGTCCACTGGCACCCCAACTGGTATACCAAGCAGACTGCTAAGGACCCTGACTTTGTCATTATTCACTGGAGTGATAACCACATCAACAGTGGGGCTCAGACCCTTCTACCAACCCTCTTATTCACCCAGCCCAGCAGTGAAAACTTAGGGTCATGGGAGGTGGTTTCCTATTTCTGCCTCCCAAGTGGGGGGGATTAAAGGTGTGTGCCACTACATCCAGCTCCAGCTCAATTATCAATTTTAAGCAATAAAACAGAATAGGAAGATAAAACCAGTTTAACATAAATCCACAGTGTATGACATCCTAAAGATAGCATCTCATGCCAAGTGTGGTGGTGCACGCCTTTAATCCCAGCATTTGGGTGGCAGAGGTAGGAGGAACACCAGGAGTTCAAGGCCACCCTGAGACTACACAGTTTCAGGTAGGCCTGGGCTGCAGTGAGACCCTACCTGGAAAAAAAACAAACAAACAAAAAATGGCATCTCATGATAGAAAAGTCTAGGATATGCCATATTTGGTAGTAGCGCTTGCCTAGATGTAGGAGGATCAAGAGTTCAAAGTCATCCTCAGATAAATAGTGAGTATGAGGCCAGCCCTGCCTCCAAGAACAAAAAAGTGTCCTGCCTGGCGTGTGTTGCCCACCATTAATCTAAGCCTTTGGGAGGCAGAAGTAGAATTGTTGTGACTAAAGAGTGAATTCCAGGTCAGCCTGGGCTAGACTGAGACCCTACCTCAAAATGAAAGAAGTCCAGGAAAGAGACTAAAGATATTCTTCAACCAAGAATGGTGGTACACACCTTTAATCCCAGCACTCAGGAGGCAGAGGCAGGAGGATCTCTGTTCAAGGCCAGTCTAAAACTACATAGTGAATTCCAGGTCACCCTGAGCTACAGTGAGTGAGACCCTACTTTAAAAAACTGGTTTAGGGCTGGAGAGATGGCTTAGCGATTAAGGCCCTTACATCTGGAGTTCATTTGCAGTGGCTAGAGGCCCTGGTGTGTCCATTCTCCTTATCTGCCTCTCAAATTAAAAAAAAAACAAACAAAAACTGGTTTCAGGTCCAATTCCCAACAACCCACAAAAGCCAGATATACAAGGCAGTACATGTATCTGGAGTTCGTTTGCAGTGGCTGCAGGCCCTGGCATATCCATTCTCTTGCCTCTTTCTCTCTCAAATAAAATAACTAGCCAGCACTTGGGAGGCAGAGGTAGGAGGATCATGAGTTCGAGGCAACCCTGAAACTACAGTGAATTCCAGGTCAGTCTGGGCTACAGCAAGACCTTACCTCAAAAAAAAAAAAAAATTATGTTAAGGGCTGAGGAAATAGCTTAGCAATTAAAGATACTTGCTTACAAAGTCTTACAGATGGGGTTCAATTCCCCAGTATGCACATAAAGCCATGTGTCTGGAGTTCATAGCGGCAAGAGACCCTGGCACACCCATTCTCTGTTCTCAAATAAGCAAATATATTTATCCACTGAGCCATCTCCCCAGCCAAGTAAGTATACTTTAAAAAAAAAAAAAATCCCTTGGGACTGGAGAGATGGCTTAACTATCAATATGCTTGCCTGGAAAGCTTAAGGACCCAGGTTCGATTCCCCAGTACCACATACGCTGGTGGCACATGCATCTGGAGTTGCAGTGGCTAGAGCTAGAGGCCTTGGTGTACCCATTCTCTCATCACTCTTTTTTTCTTTTCTTTTCTCTCTCTCTCTCTCTCTCTCTCTCTCTCTCTCTCTCTATATATATATATATATATATATATATATATATATTTTTTTTTTTTTTTTTTTAAGGTAGAGTCTCACTCTAGCCCAGGCTGACTTGGAATTCATTACTGAGTCTCAAGGGGGTCTCGAACTCATAGAGATTCTCCTACCTCTACCTCTCGAGTGCTGGGATTAAAGACATGTGCCACCACACCTGGCCTCCATTTTCTACCTCTTGCTCAAGTAAATAAGGTGCGACCTTTGAATCCTAGTACTTTCCGGAGGCAGAGGTAGGAGGATCACCGTGCCTGAACTACAGTTAGACCCTACCTCAAAAACTGAGAAAAAGGCCAGGTGTGGTGGTGTACTCCTTTAATCCCAGCACTAGGGAGGCACAGGTAGGAGGATTGCTATGAGTGAGTTCAAGGCCAGCCTGAGAATACATAGTGAATTCCAGGTCAGCCTTGGCTAGAGTGAGACCCTACCTCAACAGCAACCGCCCCCCAACCCAAAAAAAAGAAAGAAAGAAAAAGAAAGTCTCAAGGACAAAGGAAGCATCTTTGTATTTTTTTCAGGGATAGATAGGAAGATTTACTGCATGTGACTCAGCCATTGTACTACTGTTAGAAGCCAGGAGCCACTAGATAGGACTCCAGATCATAATTAGGTGACCTTGGGTATATTTGGCAACAGGGGACTGGTCTTGCTTCCCCACTTGGTCTTGGTCTCAGGTAGCAAGGCACTTTTTTTTTTTTTTTTTTTTTTTTTTTGTTTTTCAAGGTAGGCTCTTACTGTAGCTCAGGCTGACCTGGAATTCACTATATAATCTCACCATGGCCTCAAACTCATGGTAATCCCTTCTACCTCTGCCTCCTGAAAGGCAGAATTAAAGGCGCACGTGCCACCACACCAGGCTAGCAAAGGACTTTTTAAATGACTGCATTTACTTTGTTTTTTTTTGTTTACATTACTTATTATTTGCCTGCATAGAAAGAGACAGAGAGAACTGGCACGCCAGGGACTCCAGCCAGTGCAAAGAACTCCAGATACATGGGCCACTTTTTGCACCTGGCTTTACTTGGGTACTGGGGAATCAAACCAGGGTCATAGGCTTTGCAGGCAAGCACCTTAACTGCTGAGCCTTCTCTCTAGCACCTATGTTTTTATTTATTTATTTATTTTTGTCTAGGTAGGGTCTTGCACTGGCCCAGGTTAACCTTGGATTCACTATGAAGTCTCAAGCTGGACTCGAACTCACAGTGATCCTCCTACCCCTGCCTCCCCAGTACTGGGATTACTCCCCAGCACTCCACCTTCAAGAAGACAAGATCTGATCGGCCCTTGGTTCCAGGTGCCCTGTGCATTTGAACCAGGACAGTTCCTGGGGAAGAGAGCGGCAGACACCCTGCCAGGGCTACAGCTGACTGCTCTTCCCCATGGCAGCGGATATTTCTAGGAATGCAGAACATACTGTGCCTGAGCCTAATGATGGTAAGCCTGTCAAGAGGGAGCTGTAAAATAGGTTATAGCTGCCATTGGAGTGTCCAATTCCCCAACCCCCAAGCCAAAATATTCCAAAATTAAAGTCAAGGGGCTGGGAAGATTGCTTAGTGGTTAAAGGTACTTGCTTGCAAAGCCTACTGACCCAGGTTGGATTCCCAAGTACCCATATAGAGCCAGTTGCACAATGTGGCCCACGTGCTTGCAGTTCTTTACAGTGGCAAGAGACCCTGGCATGTCCATTTTCTCCTCTCTAGCAAATAAATATAAATATTTGTAAAACTAGTCAAGAAAACAAAATACTTAAAAAATATTACAGTCAAACCAGATATAATGGCTCATACCTATAATCCCAGCAGTGTGGAAACTGAAGTTGGAGGACTGCCACATGGTTGAGACTAGCCAGGGCTACACAGTATATTGCAGACCATTCTGTCTCAATCAGAATCAGTCCCAAACTAGAGGGAGACCCTATCTCCAAAAAAAAAAAAAAAAAAAGAGAGAGAGAGACTTGTTTTGTTAACATTTTATTTATTAACAGAGGCTCATGAAGCCCAGGCTGGCATCCACCCAGTGGCAAACTACCTTAGTTTCCAAGTGCTGGAATTACAAGTGTGTACCACACATTTGGCCATGGATAACATTATTTTATAGAGTTAATTTTTTTTGTTTTGTTTTTTGTGGTAGGGTTTCATTCTGATCCAGGCTGACCTGGAATTCACTATGTAGTCTGAGGGTGGCCTCAAACTCATGGCAATCCTACCTCTGCCTCCCAAGGGCTGGAATTAAAGGCATGTGCCACCATGACCAGCTTTTTTTTTTTTTTTTTTTAATGAATTGGCATCCCAGGGCCTCCACCCACTACAACCGAACTCCAGATGTGTGCACCACCTTGTGTGTCTGGCTTATGTGGGATCTGGAGAGTCGAACATGGGTCCTTAGGCTTCACAGGCAAGTGCCTTAACTGCTAAGCCATCTCTCCAGCCCTTGTTGCTGTTTTGTTGTAGTCTCAGGCTGGCCTCGAACTCAGTGATCCTCCTAACTCTGTCGCCCAAATACTAGGATTAAAGGTGTTTACCACCATGTCCAGCATATTTTAAATACTTTAAATTTTTATTTACTTATAAGTAGAGATAGAAGAGACAGAGAGAATGGATGCACTAGGACCTCCAACTGCTACAAAAGAATGCCCTTTGTGCATCTAGCTTTAACTGGGTACTGGGGAACTGTTCCAAACTTAGTATGTGTGCTGTTGAAGCAAGTACTGGTACTGGGGAATTGAACCTGGGCCCTTAGGCTTTGCAGGCAAGTGCCTTACCCATTGAGCCATCTCTCCAGTCCCGATTTTTAAGTATTTTTACTTACATATTTGCAAGCAGAGACAGACTGTCAGAGAGAATGGCTATGCCAGGGCCTCCAGCCGCTGCAAACGAACTCCAGAAACAGGTGCCACATTGTGCATCGAGCTCTATGTAGGTACTGGGGATTTGACTCAGGGGTCATTAGGCTTTGCAGGCAAACACCCTAACCACTGAGCCATCTTTCCACTCCCTTTTTAATTTTTAATATTTTTATTACTTATTTTTATTTATCTGAGAGAAAGAGGCAGATAGAGAGACACAGAGAGAGACAGAGAATGGGCATGTCAGAGCCCCAGCCTCTGGGAAAGAACTTCAGATGCATGCACCCCTTGTGCATCTGGCTTTTGTGGGTTCTGGGGAATCAAACCTGGGTCCTTTGGCTTTTCAGGCAAGTGCCTTAACCACTAAGCCATTTCTCCAATCCTAGTAGTTTTATTTTTTCTCTTTTTTGGGGAGATGGGGGAGACATAGTCTCCATCTGTCGCCCAGGCTGTCCTGAACCCACTAAGTTAACTGGGCTAGGTGGTGCACTCTTTTAATCCTAGCACTCCGGAAGCTGAGGTAGAAGGATCTCTGTGAGTTTGAAGCCAGCCTGGACTACACAGTGAGTTCCAGGTCAGTTGGGTTAGAGTGAGACCCTGCTTCAAAACACAAAAGAACCTGCTGGGTATGGTGCTGCATATCTTCAGTCCCAGCAACTCAAGAGGCAGAGGCAGAATGAGTTCCAAGGCCACAATGAGACTACATAGTGAGTTCCAGGTCCACCTGGGCTAGAGTGAAACCCATCTTCAAAACAAACAGCCGAGCGTGGTGGCACACACCTTTAATCCCAGCACTCAGAAGGCAGAGGTAGGTGGATCGCCGTGAGTTCAAGGCCACCCTGAGACTCCATAGTGAATTCCAGGTCAGCCTGGGCTAGAGTGAGACCCTACCTAGAAAAACCAAAAAAACAAACACACAAACAAACAAAAATCACAGTTTAAAGGCTTAATTTTAATAAGAAATCATTCATACAATCATGTCAGTTGGTTGCTTATGATCAGCTACGGTTAAGTTTTGTTTCCAGCTAACCTAAGAATGTACCAGGAATGATCCACATTAAGTTTCACTTGTCTGTGGCTTACAAAAGCTTATGGCTGTCTTTAAAGCTCAGTTCCTTGTGTTTGCTCCGAAGTTTTTCAGTTTCAGTATTTTTCTTTAATCGCATTGAACATCCACACAGTTACCCAAGAGAAGAACTGACAACATGTTCCACGCATGGCCCGTCCACAGCTACTGTTCTCTCACCACGGTCACCCATCAGCTCTCTACTTACTGTTCGCTTACCAGAGTCTAGTTTTGGCAGCCCTCACCATCAGTTCCACGGCGGTGTGAGCCAGGCTGCAAGTGGCAAGTTAAGGACCCCGGCTATTCACGTTTTCTTTTCTTTTCTTTTTTAACTTTTCTGAGCCATGTTTTTTAAGAAGTAGTTTTATTTACTTGAGAGTAGGGGCGTCACTGCATATGAATTCTAGATGAGTGTGCTACTTGGTTCATCCATCTTTACTTGAGTACTTAGGAACTGAATCAAGACTAGCCTCTTTAAACCACTGAGTCATCTCCCCTGTCCTCATGTTATCTTGAATCTACAAAACAGACCCACATAAAAACATATGATTAAAAAAAAAAAACAAACATATGATTCATATTTCTGATTACAGAATTTTCGCCAGTCTTCTAGGACCCTGCCACCATTCTCTTGATGGAGGTCATAAACCAGCAAATTCTTTTTTTGTTTGTTTTGATCTGTTTTTTGTTTGTTTGTTTTTTGGGAAGAGACTTATTCTAGCCCAAGTTGATCTGGAATTCACTAGGTAGTCTCAGGGTGGTCTTGAACTCATGGTGATCCTCCTAACCTCTGCCTTCTGAGTGCTGAGTGTACCACCACGCCCAGCAAACATATTCTTTTATTGCAGGATTAGAAGCAGGGTTCTATATAGTACAGGCTGGCCTCAAAATTATTATGTAGCAAAGGATGACTTTATACTTCTCACCCTCTTGCTGCTATCTCCCTAGGGCTGGGCAGTGCTAGGGATCGAACCCAGGGCTTTGTGCATGCTAGGCAAGCACTCTGCCAAATGAGCTACAACCTCACCCTATTTATTTATTTATTTATTTATTTATTTATTTTATTTATACTCCGAGGTAGGGTATCACTCTAGCCCAGGCTGACCTAGAACTCACTCTGTAGTCCCAGGCTAGCTCTGAACTCACTGTGATCCTCTGACCTCTACCTCTCAAGTGCTAGGATTAAAGGGGTATGCCACCACGCCCCACAGATCAAATGGGATGAGGTGATAATTGTTAGGACAGTGATCTCCACTGACCTGGGTAGTGGTTGGCCCATTTTTAAAATTTATTGATTTAAGTGAGAAAGATGCAGATAGAGAATGGGTGCACCAGAATAAACTCCAGATGAAGGCGCCACCTTGTGCATCTGGCTTTATGTGGGTACTGGGGATTTGAAACTGGGTTCAAACCTTTGGCTTTGCTGGCAAGTGCCTTAACCACTAAGCCATCATCTCTCCAGCCCTAGATGGCCCGTTTCTAATAACCCTTAAGCTTTTTGGCCTATCTACCAGCCACTTTGGTCCATGTTTCTCTTGGTAGGAGTCCCCTTTTCCATAGCCCTAAATGCCAGTCCCACGGTTTCAGATGCCCCCAGTCATTCAGCCTGCTGTGTTTCCTAAGTCCTGCACCTTTATGTGGAGCACTGGAGATGATTCTTAAAGTAGTGGAGCGCCAGCTTGTACTGGATCTGGGCATTCGTGTTGGTCCGGTACTTGCTATAGGATTTCTCCAGGGTGGCCCACTCTGAGTCCGTCACTGGTGTATGTGGCTGGTGACCTATAATCACCTCTGGGCATGAGCCCACTAGCAGGGTCCCCAGCCCATCAACAAAGAACTCTGCAAAGAGAGAGAGGGGGAGAAGAAAGGGGAGCTGTAGTCAAAGAGCCAGGCTTCTCCCCCACCATGAGGAGAGGACACGGCTCCCACTCATCCCACTCATGAGGAGGTCCAGCCCCGTGTGAAGCCACACTTTGTCCTGGGGTAGAGAGGGAACAATTTTTGTTTGTTTATTTGTTTTGTTTTTCGAGGTAGGGTCTCACCCTAGCTCAGGCTGACCTGGAATTCACTATGTAGTCTCAGGGTGGCCTTGAAGTCACGGCGATCCTCCTACCTCTGCCTCCCGAGTGCTGGGATTGAGGTATGCGACAACACACCCAGCTGACAAATTCATTTTTTAAAAATATTTAATTCATTTACTTGAGAGATAGAAACAGAGGCAGAGACAGAGAGCAAGTACGGGACCACCAATGCCTTCAGCCACTGCAAATGCATACTCCAGATGCAGGTGCCACTGTGCATCTGGCTTTATGTGTGTATTAGAGAATTGAAACTGGGCCATCGGGCTTTGCAAGCAAGCACCTTTAACCACTGAGCCATCTCTCCAGTCCCACACAAGTTCACTTCTCACATAGGGATACAGGCAGAGGCACATCAGGTTTCCACTAAAGACAGCTGTGGGATCCAGGGTGGAAGAAATAAAAGGGGGAAGGGAGAGGACCACTGCCAGTTGAAGCTTAATAGGAAAGACTTTCTGAAAGAACAATGCGAAGCAGGGTGGGGAGAGGGCTGTAGGAAGGCAGTGCGTCACCGCCAGGCAGGGACAGCCCAGCGGAGACACCGAGATGAAAGAGAGGTGAAGACGGCAAGACGGGCCATGCGTTCCCCAGGCTGGGCGAACGGAGACGTACTGGTGTGGTCCTTAGCAAGAACAGGCTTCAAGGTGGACCTCCCACCTCACCCCCCTATGCCGACCCCCATCAAAGCTTCCCAGCCTCTTACCTAAGTGAGCGACTCTTTGTAGGCGGGGATCAAAGCCAACTCTCAGGAGCCGTTCCGTGTGAGCCAGGAAGAAGTTGACGACACCACTGGTCACCACGCAGTTGGGGAAGCCATCGAGAAGCTGGAATCCTCCCGATCTCTGGTGGAGGCAGTCCCCATTCTTGCTCTGTTCCAGCAACAATTTGAACTGGTACACATTTCCCAGCACACTGCCTCCCACCTAGCCAGGAGGCACAGAAACTAGGGGTGAGCTCAGACTTGCATTCATCCTTCCAGGAAGCCTTTCTAGACTAACCTTTTTTTAAACCATTTTACCATTCAGATGACCTTCAGTGACTCTCTGCCATGTGGTCACAGCTCTTCCCATAGTGATGCTGTGTCTTTCACTGAATCCCTGCCTACCCCAGAAAATCTTTTTTTTAAAAAACATTTTAATTTAAATATTTCATTTATTTATTTGAGAGAGATGGAGAGAGAGAATGAGCACGCTAGGGCCTCTGGCCACTGCAAACAAACTCCAGACGCATGTGCCACCTTGTGCATCTGGCTTTACATAGGTACTGGGGTACTGGAGTATTGAACCAGGAGCATCAGTTGAGCCATCTCTCATCACCTCCATCCTGTTTTACCTGGACTTAACCATATACATGTGCATATGTCCCATGAGTACTTTGCTGGGCAGCTCAGAGGTCATTCTGGAGCCGACAACGTGGAAGGTAGCTTGGGACACAGCTCCTGGCTGGGAACAAGACAAATGGATGGAGGTGTACTGGCTGCCTTTTGCCTATACTCAGTAGCTCTCCTCAGGGACCTAAGTGCTGAGTCTCCATCTCCCCAGGGGAGAGCTGGCTATAGTGTGAACAGTTGTCTGCCTTTTGGACTTGGGCCAAATGTTCACATCAAGATTGCCTGGGGCAGGGAGGGGCTGGAGAGATGACTCAGCGATTAAAGGAGTTTGTTTGCAAAGCCTGAAAGCCTGGGTTCGATTCCCCAGTACCCATGTAAAACCAGATGCACAAAGAAGTTCATACATCTGGAGTTCGTTTGCAGTGGCAAGAAACCCTGATGCACCCATTCCCTCCAGCTCTCTTATCATTCTCTATTCGCAGATAAATGAAAAATATTTTTTAATGTTTATTGGGCTGGAGAGATGGCTTAGCAGTTAAGGCACTTGTCTGGGAAGCCCAAAGACTCAGGTTCAATTTCCAAGTACCCACGTAAGCCAGATGTACAAGGTAGTGGATATGTCTGGAGATCGTTTGTAGTGGCTAGAGATCTGGTGCACCCATTCTATCTGCCATTTTCTCTCTCAAATAAATAAATAAAATATTAAAAAATAAAATAAAGGGAATAGCAATTGAGGAAGACATCTGATATCAATCTCTGGCCTCCACACATACACACCGTGTGTTCATACATATGACCACACATACACACATGCATGTACACACACTCACAAATGCTGTATAAAATTATCTTTAGGCTATGTAGTCACGTTTACACTTGTATCCTACTACTAAGATTTTTCATTCTGCATATGCAAATATGCAAAATTTGAAATACAACCCAAATTATGAAACACTTCTAATACTATGCGGTTTTATAATGGTGACTTGTTCTTAAACTTTTTTTCTCTGTATGTGGCTTATTTATTTATTGTTTTTTGTTTTTTCGAGGTAGGGTCTCACTCTAGGTAAAAGTGCTCAACTAACTAAACTACATCCCTAACCCACCTGTATATAATTCTTTTTTCTCTGCTGGTGGCATACACCTTTAGTCCCAGTTCAGGAGGCAGAAGTAGGAGGATAGCTGAGTTTGGGTCCAGCCTGAGACTACATAGTGAATTCCAGGTCTATAGAGAAACTATCTCACAAAATGGCTGGAGAGATGGCTTAGCATTTAAGGCACTTGCCTTTAGAGCAAGTTCAATTCCCAAGCACCCACATAAAGCCAGATGCATAAGGTGGTACATGCATCTGGAGTTCGTTTGCAGTGGCTAGAGGTCCTGGTGCACCCATTCTCTCTCTAGCTACCTCTTTCTCTCGCTCTAAAAAACAAACAAACAAAAACCCCAAACAAACATACATACACATATATATACATATACATAAATTTTTTTAAAGTAAGCTTGTATGCAAAAGCAACATGCATGTACCTCCTGGCTCCTCATGTGATGCTTTGGGGCTGCTCGTTTACATCAGACCCCTCCCTTCTCTCTTCCTCTGCTCTTCAGTAAGACACTCTCTCCTCTCTCTCTCTCTCTCTTTCCTGCCACCTCTCCCAATAGCTACAGGCTGCAGTTGGGGTGAGACCGGCAATTGTCTCTTACCACATCCAGTTCGGTTTTCTCCAGGACATCTACCAGCACCTCAATCTTGGTCTTGTTGGTGAAGAGAAAGTCATCGTCCACCCAGAGGACGTACTTAGTGGTGACCTGAGAGATGGCAAGGTTCCTGCCAGCAAACCAACCCTGTGGGTGCCACAAGGTCAGTTCAATGACTGCTAATTAGGGAGTTTTCTGAATCTTGCCCAGCTGCCTCCCACCCCAGATGGGCTAGGTCAGAAGGGAAGGGGGAGAGACAGACACCCTAGCTTGGATGCCGTCATATGAATGAGAAATGTCATTGCTGTTGTGGCCTACATGTCAGGAACCCTCTGTCAGACACTTTAAGAATATGTCAGCCGTCCATTCTGGCGCACGCCTTTAATCCCAGACTCGGGAGGCAGAGGTAGGAGGATTGCCATGAGTTCAAAGCCAGTCTGAGACTATACAGTGAATTCTAGGTCAGCCTGGGCTATAGAGCAAGACCCTACTTAAAAAAAAAAAAAAGAATAACCAGCCCGATGATGTGGAACAGTAAGGTGTGGCCCAATTTGTCTCTCAATCTGTTTGTTATGTTTTGCTTTTCTTTTTTCTTCGCCAAGGTAGGGTCTCACTCTAGCCCAGGCTGACCTGGAACTCACTGTAATCCCAGGCTGGCCTTGAACTCACAAAGATCCTCTGCCTCCCGAGTGCTAGGATTAAAGATGCGCGCAGTCATGCCCAGCTGTCTCTCAGTTTGGCTTGGAGAGGATCTGCCTGTTCCCATTGCACAGCTACTTCCATGGAAGACCACCAAAGGGTCCTGAAGCTGGGGCCTTCCCCTTCTGGGAACCAGGTGCTACCCAGTCTTAAGAGAATACCTTTCCAAAGGGCATGGAGTAATACTCCACGTAGTCATCTTGAATGTTCAGGGGCTGCTTGCTGTCGTCAGCCACGATCACTGTCAAGTCTGGGTAATACTTCCGGATACTCTGCAGCAGGGTCATCAGCTTGTGGGGACGAAGGAAAGTCTTGGTGGCAATGGTCACTAGGTTTCTAAGCTTCCTCTCTGGGGGAAAAACAAAAACAAAAACAAAAACAAAAACATGGACACAAGAAATCTCACTGCCTGCATTTGTTTTATTCCATTTTCCACCCCAATATTTTATTTATTTGAAAAAGAGAATCAGAGAATGAGCACACCAGGGCCTCCTGCCACTATAAACAGAACTCCAGACACTGTGCTCCTGGCTTTACCTGGGTACTGGAGAATCAGGGTCGTCAAACTTTGTGAGTTAAGTGCCTTTACCGGATGAGCCATATCTCATCCGTTCAGTTATTTTTGTTTTCTTCAAGATGGGGTCTCACATTAGCCCAGGCTGGTCTTGAACTCAATCCTATCTCTGCCTCCCAAAAGCTGGGATTAAAGGCATGGGTTACCATGCCTGGCCATATTTATTTATTTACTTGTTTTCTCAAGGTAGGGTTTCACTCTAGCTCTGGCAGACCTGGAATTCACTCTGCATTCTCAGGGTGGCCTCGAACTCACAGTGATCCTCCTACCTCTGCCTCCCAAGTGCTGGGATTAAGGGCATACGCCACCATGCCTGGCACACCATTTATTTTTATTTACTTTTAAATATATATATTATATATAATTATATATAAATACAATTTTTTAACTTATTTGAGACAAAGAGAAGGGCAGATAGAATAGGTGTGTCAGTGCCTTTAGCCACTGCACAGGAACTCCAGATGCATATGCCACCACGTGCACCTGATTTACGTGGGACCTGGAGAATCGAACCTGGATCCTTAGGCTTCATAGGCATGTACCTTAACTGCTAAGCCATCTCTCCAGCCCCACTTTCTGAATTTTTTTAATATTTATTTTTATATATTTACTTATTAGAGAGATAGGGAGGGAGAGAATGGGTGCACCAGGGCTTCTAGCCACAGCAAACCAACTCCAGATGCATGTGCTACTTTGTGCAGCTGGCTAAAATGGGGTCTGGAGGATCAAACCTGGATCCTTAAGCTTCACAGGCAAGCGCCATAACCTCTAAGCCATCTCCCCTGCCCTTTTTTTTTTTTTTTTTTTTTTTTTTTGAGAAAGGGTCTCACTATACTCCAGGCTGACCTGGAATTCACTATGTAGTCTCAATGTGGCCTTGAACTCACAATGATCCTCCTATCACTGCCTCCCAAGTGCTGGGATTAAAGGTGAGCACCACCACGCCCAGTTTACTTTAAAAAAAATAATTTATTTTTAGTTATTAATTTGAAAGACAGAGAGAGGGGGTATAAAAATAGGCAGGCAGGCGGAGAGAGACAGACAGAATGGGCTTGCCAGGGCCTGCAACCACTGCAAACAAACTCCAGATGCATGTGTCCCCTTGTGCATCTGGCTTACATGGGTCCTAGGAAATTGAACCTGGGTCCTTAGACTTTGCAGGCAAGCGTCTTTAACCACTAAGCCATTTCTCCAGCCCAGATTATTATTATTGGTTTTCTGAGATAGGATCTCACTCTAGTTCAGGCTGACCTAGAATTTACTATGCAGTCTCAGTGCCCTCAAACTCATGGCAATCCTACCTCTGCTTCCCAAATCCTGAGATTAAAAGCGTGCACCACCACGCTAGGCCCTGGATTATTTTTGTTATTTTTGGAGGCAGGGTTTCACTCTAGCCTAGGTTGACCTGGAATTCACCATGTAGTCTTAGAGTAGCCTCGAACTCATGGCGATCCTATCTCTGCCTCCCAAGTGGTAGGATTAAAGGCATATACCACCACACCAGGCTTCCCCACCACCCAGTTTTGGAACCTCTGTCACATTTCAGTGTTTGTTCCCCTTGTCCACTGGGCAGATTTAATTAGAATCTGTCTGGAGCTGGAGGGATGGCTTTGCAGTTAAGCGCTTGCCTGTGAAGCCTAAGAACCCCGGTTCAAGGTTCGATTCCCCAGGACCCACTTAAGCCAGATGCACAAGGGGGTGCACGCGTCTGGAGTTCCTTTGCAGTGGCTGGAGGCCCTGACACATCCATTCTCTTTCTCTCTCTCAAATAAACAAACCAAAAATATTTTTAGAGCCAGGCATGGTGGCACACGCCTTTAATCCCAGCACTTGGGAGGTAGAAGGATTGCCATGAGTTTGAAGCCACCATGAGACTCCATAGTGAATTCCAGGAGAGCCTGAGCTAGAGTGAAACCCTACCTCAAAAAAACAAACAAAAAATTTAAAAAGAATCTGTCTGCTGTGAGCTGGAGACATAGTTCAGTTATAGAGTACTTGCTTTTCAAGGGCCAGGCCTTAACCACCAGTATCACATGAACTAGGAATGGTGGTGTGTATGTCTGTAAATTTAAGGTCATCCTTGGCTACCTGGCGAGTTAAAGGCCAGCCTAGGCTCTATGAAAACTTTTGTCAAAAACAAAATGGTAGGGGGTCTGAAGAGATGGCTCAGCAGGGCAAGAGGACCAGACACACCCACTCTCATTCTTTCTTTCCTTGCCAAATTAACAAATATTTTTTTCCAAAATTCAGTGAAGGCCGGAATTCTAGTCTTTCCTGGAACTCACTCTGTAGCCCAGGGTGGTGTCGAACTCACCAGTCTTCCTACCTGGCTAAGGTTACCCAGTGTGATTAAATTTTTTTACCTTTTTCCTTTTCTGGCTGTGATGGCTCCATTGTGTTATTTTCCTGCTGAGTTCTTCATTTTCTGTTGGCCTCTGTAACCTACTTCCATCCACGTTAATACTCCGATTTGAGATTCCCGGAAAACCCCAGTGGTTCCATATGGAGGGGTCACAGAGCCCCAAAGAGAAGAGACTGGAAGATTTTTTTTTTTTTCGGGGCAGGGTCTCACCCTAGCTCAGGCTGACCTGGAATTCACTATATAGTCTCAGGGTAGCCCAGAACTCACAGTGATCCTCCTATCTCTGCCTCCCACATGTTCCACCACGCTCGGCTAATTTTTTAAAAATATTTTATTTTTACTTATTTGAGAGAATGAGTGCACCAGAGCATCCAGCCACTGCAGAAAACTCCAAACAAATGTGCCACTTTGTCATCTGGCTTACATCAATCCAGAGAAACAGAACCTGGGTTCTTTGGCTTTGCAGGTAAGAACCTTAAACACTAAGCCATCTCTCCAACCCTTAAATCCCGCCCCCCCCCCCCCAGGGTCTCGCTTTAGCCTATGCTGACCTGGAGTTCACTACACATAGTCTTCAGGGCTGCCTCAAATTCATGGTGATCCAACTACCTCTGCCTCCCAGAGTGCTGGGATGCACCACCACTCCCGGCTCCAAACCTTAATTCTTTCTTGAGGTTTTTGTTTTGGAGGTAGGATCTCCCTCTAGCCCAGGCTGATCTGGAATTCACTATGTAGTCCCAGGCTGGCCTTGAACTCAGAGATCTTACCTCAAGTATGGGGATTAAAGGTATGCACCACCGCATGACAGTACCCCCCCCCAAAAAATTAAAGGCACATAATTTGCATAAAACTGGGAATAAGCTAGGTGTGGCAGACCACACCTTTAATCCCAGCATTTGGGAGGCAAAGGTAGGAGGATTGCCTTGGGTTCGAAGCCACCCTGAGACTACATAGTGAATTGAATTCCAGGTCAGCCTGGGTCGACCTAAGTGAGCAGGAGACCCTACTTTAAAAAACAAAAGCCAAAGCCTGGCGTGGTGGCGCACGCCTTTAATCCCAGCACTCAGGAGGCAGAGGTAAGAGGATTTACATGAGTTCAAGGCCACCCTGAGATGACAGAGTTAATTCCAGGTCAGCCTGGACCAGAGTGAGACCCTACCTCAAAAAACCAAAAAAAACAAAACAAAAACAAAAGCCAAGATGGTGGTGTAAGCCTTTAATTCCAGCACTTAGGAAGCAGGAGGAATAGGATCACCATGAGTTCAAGGCCAGCCTGAGAATACATAGTGAATTCCAGGTCA
Source organism: Jaculus jaculus (assembly GCF_020740685.1). NCBI lineage: Eukaryota > Metazoa > Chordata > Mammalia > Rodentia > Dipodidae > Jaculus > Jaculus jaculus. Next base: position 108,219,791 of record NC_059110.1, read on the forward strand.
GCCTGAGCTACAGTGAGACCCTATGTAAAAAAATTTTTAAAAATTTAAAAACGTTTGGGGAGATTGTTCAGTGGTTAAGGCACTTGCCTGCAAAGCCTAAGGATGGGGATTCAATTCACCAGTACCCACATAAAGATGCACAAGTAGTACTCATACCTAGAGTTCACCTGCAGTAGCTAGAGGGCCTGGCGCACACATTCTCAGTCTCTCGGCTTGCAAATAAGTTTTTTAAAAAGGGTGGTGGCGCACGCCTTTAATTCCAGCACTGGGGGGGGGGGGCAGAGGTAGGAGGATCACCATGAGTTCGAGGCCACCCAGGGATGACAGTGAATTCCATGTCAGCCTGCGCTAGTGAGACCCTACCTTGGAAAACAAAAACAAGTGAAATGGCTTACCAGTTAAGGTGCTTGCTTGCAAAGCCAAAGTACCCAGGTTTGATTTCCCAGTACCCACGTGAAGCCAGATGCACAAGGTGGCACAAATCTGGAGTTTGTATGGAGTAGCTAGAGGCCCTGATGAGCCCATTCTCACACTCTCCCTGTTTCTTGCTCTCAAATATGAAAAAAAAAAAAAAAACCCTTGGCCGGGCGTGGTGGTGCACGCCTTTAATCCCAGCACTCAGGAGGCAGAGGTAGGAGGATCGCCGAGTGTTCGAGGCCACCCTGAGACTGAGACTACATAGTGAATTCCAGTGAGACCCTACCTCAAAAAAACAAAACAAAACAAAAAAACCTTGAGTTTGGTGGCCCACGCCTTTAATCCCAGCACTCAAGAGGCAGAGAAAAGGCTCACCATGAGTTTGAAGCCACTCTGAGACTACAAAGTGAATTCCAGATCAGTCTGAGCTACAGTGAGAACCTATATAGAAAACCCAAAGGAAAAAAAAAATCTTAACTCTACTGGCATGGTGGTGTACGCCTTTAATCTCAGCACTTGGGAGACAGAAGTAGGAGGATCACCTTGAGTTGAAGCCACCCTGAGACTACATAGTGAATGCCAGGCCAGCCTGTGCTACAGTGAAACCCTACCTCGGAAAAAAATTTTTTCCTAATTCTTAAAAAAAAAAAAAATTAAACTGAGCGTAGTAGCCCACGCATTCAATCCCAGCACTCAGAGCCAGAGGTGGGAGGATCATGGTGAGTTCGAGGCCCTACCTCAAAAACAAAATAATAAAATAATCAAAGAATGGGCTCAATGCTCGATTAGGGGCGTGTAGCTCAGTGGTAGAGCACTTGCCTTAGCATGCATGAGGCTCTAGAATCAAGATTATGCCGATTGAATCCTGGGAGATCAGAGGGCTGCATGCTTGTTAGGCCAAGCCCTCTACCACTGGGCCACACACGCAGCTTCCGCCTTCCGCACCATCATAGGAAATGCTTTTTTTTTTTTTTTTTGAGATAGGGTCTCACCCTAGCCCAGGTTGACCTCGAATTTACAGTAATCCTCCTACCTCTGCCTCCTTGAGTTTTGGGATTAAAGGCTTGTGCCACCACGCCCAGCCTATTTCCTTAATTGTGAAAGAATATTTCTAAAAATCAACTCAACATGCATAAAGACAAAGCATTGCCAGGAGTGGTGGTGCACGCCTTTAATCCCGGCACTCGAGGTGAGGTAGGAGGATCACAGTGAGTTCGAGGCCACGCTGAGACTACATCGTGAATTCCAGGTCAGCCTGAGCTACAGTGAGACCCTACATTAAAAGGGGGTGTAAAAAAAAAAAAAAGAAAGAAAAAAGAAAACAAACACAGAATTGATTAAAAAAAAACCAAACATTTATTCAGCGCTATGATCAGACTATTACATTTAGCAATCAACAGCATGGGTGAAAAAAAAAAGTTTACATTAAAACCCTTTGTTGGAGGAATGCACTATACTTTCCACAGAACTGAAACTAAAATAACCTGTTATACAATTTGTCACAAATACAGTCCTTGAGAGTTGTTTTTTTTTTTTCTTTTTCTTTTTCTTTTTTTTTCTTTTCTTGCCCATACACACGAGTATTGTTCTATCACATGTCTTCTTCGCCCTGCCACCACTGTGACCCGTAGCTTCCCGGTCACTTCTCTGGTTCTCCTCTCTTGCTAAGCTTGGTGTCCGGGGCAGTAATTAAAATCTTCCCCCACGGCCATAACTACTGCTGCTGCTGCTGCTGCTGGAACCGCCATAGCCACCTTGGTTTTGTGGTCTGGCAAAATACTGGTCTGAACCGCCATAGGGGCCCGAGCTCCTGCCCCCAAAGTTTCCTCCTTTCATGGGTCCGAAATTCGAAGCTAGGTGGTTGTAACTGCAGAACTCCTGGTAGCTTCCACTACCGCCGCCAAAGCTGCCTCTGCCTCCTCCTCCTCTGTGGTTATAGCCGTCATAGCTGCCACCCCAGCCGTAGCCACTGCCCTGGTTCCCATAGCCCTGTCCACCTCTTCCATAGCCTCGGCTTCCTCCAGAGTAACCAGGGCCGCCTCCTCCATAGCCACCATCGAAACCAAATCCATCATAGCCGTCCCCACCGTCGTCGCCATATCCGCCACCACCAAAGCCTCCACAACCAAAATCGTCACCGCCACCAAAACCACGTCCACGGCCGCCAAAGTTTCCAGAGCCACTGGGACCTCTTTGGCTGGACGAAGCCATCTCTTGCTTCGACAGGGCTTTACTTACTTCACAGTAGCGGCCATTCACCGTGTGGTGCTTCTGGATGACGATCTTATCCACGGTGTCAGGGTCATCAAAGGTCACGAAGGCGAAGCCCCTCTTCTTGCCGCTGTCCCGGTCGGTGAGGATCTCAACGGCTTCGATCTTGCCGTACTGCTCGAAGTAGTCACGCAGGTGATGCTCCTCCGTCTCCTCCTTGATGCCGCCGACGAAGATCTTCTTCACGGTCAGGTGGGCCCCGGGTCTCTGCGAGTCTTCCCTGGACACGGCCCTCTTCAGCTCCACCACTCGCCCGTCCACCTTGTGGGGCCTGGCGTTCATGGCCGCGTCCACCTCCTCCACGCTGGAGTAGGTCACGAAGCCGAAGCCCCGCGGGCGCTTGGAGTTGGGGTGTCGCATCACCACGCAGTCGGTGAGCGTGCCCCACTGCTCGAAGTGGCGCTTCAGACTCTCGTCGGTGGTTTCGAAGTTCAGCCCGCCGATGAAGAGCTTCCGGAGCTGTTCGGGCACCTTCGGCGACTCGGATTCGGACATGACGGCGGTGAGAGGAGAAGCGGCTTTCGGGCGGCCGACGCTTCCAGCGAAGGGGGGGAGGAAATAAAGAAGCACGACCGCACGCGGAAGGCAGGAAGGAAGGAAAGGAAGGAAGGGACGGAGCCCGGGAACGTGCCTCGGCGGCCCACAGGAAGAAGAGAGCGAGCCCAGGAACTTCCCGGCCGGCCCACCTTCAGACTCGCCGAGTTATCCCGCCTCTCCGCGCTCGCGTTGGAAGAGCCCGCCCTCCGCCTGCTGTGATTGGACAGTTCAAATTTCATCATCTTTCTATTGGTCAACGTGGCCGCGCTCTCGATGACGCGCGGGCTCCGCCATTGGACTCATTTCATTGGTGGCTGAGTAGTTGTTTTTTTTTGTTTGGTTGGTTTTGTTTTTTTTCGAGTTAGGGTCTAGCTCTGGCCCTGGCTGGCCGGGAGCACGTTTTTGTACTATGGCGAGAGCTTACCTCGAAAATAAATAAACAGATTACAAGTATTGGAGTACATTTTTTTGGCAGATGTAATTTCAAGATAGCAGGGCGCCCAGGCACTGGAATAGTTACACTGTCCAAGTCTGCTGTGATAGAGAGAATTAAGTGGAGAAGAAAGATGGGGGGGGGGGGGTTTCCATAAAAGTGTAGTTTAGCAAGGTAAGGTAACGTGAATTTAAAGTTGCGGACAGGGCTGGTGCAGAGACAGCAAGTATGATTAAAAAGAAACTAAAGGCCAGGCGTGGTGGCCCACACCTTTAATCCCAGCACGTAGGAGAAAGAGGTAGGAGGATTGTGAGTTCGAGGCCAGCTGAAACTACATAGTGAATTGTAGACCTGCTGGGGCTACAGCGAGACCCTAACTCGTAAAAAAAAGAAAGAGAAAGAAAGCAAGCCAGGCGTGGTGGCACACGCTTTTAATCCCAGCACTCAGGAGGCAGAGGTAGGAGGATCACTGTGAGTTTGAGGCCACCCTAAAACTACATAGTGAATTCCTGGTCAGCCTGAGCTCGTGAGACCCTACCTCGAAAATTCAAAAAGAAAGAAACTTCGGGAGCTGGAGAAACGGTTCAATCCTTAAGGCACTTGCTTGCAAAGCTTAACAACCTAGGTTCAATTCCCTAGTACCCACTTAAAGCCAAATGCACAAAGTTGCAGTTCATTTGCAAAGGCAGGAGGCCTTGGTACATCTCTTTCTATCTTCCTGTCAAATAAATAAAAAATTAAAAAATAAAGCCAGGCATGGTGGCGCAGGCCTTCAATTCCAGCACTCGGAAGATAGAGGTAAGAGGATTGTCATGAGTTTGAGGCCACCCTGAGACTACATGGTGAATTCCAGGTCAGCCTGAGATAGAGTGAAACCATCCCTTGAAAAACAAAAATAAAAAAATAATATAAAAATAAATTAAAATATATATACACATACAACTTCTTTCTAAGGCTCCAAAGAACTGGGTATGGTGGCACACACCTTTAATTCCAGCACTTGGGAGACAGAGGTAGGAGGATTGCTGTGAGTTTGAGACCACCTTGAGACCACATGGTGAATTCCAGGTTAGCCTAAGCTAGAGTGAGACCCTATCTTGAAAAACAAACAAAAAACACTGGCGTAGTGCACTCAGAGACAGAAGTAAGAGGATCACGGAGTGAATTCAAGGCCACTCTTAGACTCCATAGTGAATTCCAGATTAGCCTGGGCTAGAGTGAAACCCTACCTTGAAAAACCAAAAAAAAAAAAAAAGGCTCCAAGCCAGGTGTGCTGGCTCATGCCTTTAATACCAGCATTCAGGAGGCAGCTGTATTTGAGGCCAGCTTGGGACCATAGAGTGAGTTCCAAGTCAGTCAGGGGTGAAGTGAGAACCTACCTGGAAGTGCAAAAAGAAAGAAAAAGGCTCCAACTGTGTCTGGGGCAATGGCTTAGTGGTTAAAGGCACTTGCTTGCAAAGCCTGTTGGCCCAGGTTTAATTCCCCAACCACCCAAGGAAAGAGGAATTGAAAAAATGTTATAAGAGATCGGTTTATAGTGAGCAATGGCGAGAGATCTTGGTGTATGTGTGCACACACACGTGCAAATAAATGATTTCTTCTTTTGGTTTTTTGAAGTAGAGTCTCACTGTCGCCCAGGCTGACCTGGAATTCATTATGTAGTCCCAGGCTGGCCTCAAACTCACAATGATCCTTCTACCTCTGCCTTCTGAGTGCTGGGATTAAAAGCATGCACCACCACACCCAGCTAATTTATTTTTATTTATTTTCATTTTTTTAAAAAGACTTATTTAAACTGGGCATGGTGGCACATGCCTTTAACCCCAGAATGTGGGAGGCAGAGGTACGAGGATTGCCATGAGTTTGACGTCACTCTGAGACTACATAGTGAATTCCAGGTCAGCCTGGCCTAGAATGATACCCTACCTTGAAAAACAAAAAGATTATTTATTTATTAGAGAGAGAGAGAGAGAGAGAGAGAGACTGGGCATGACAGTGCCTCTCGCCACTGCAAATGAACTCCAGATGCATGTGCTACCTTGTGCATCTGGCTTATGTAGGTCCTGGGGAGTTGAGCCTGGGTCCTTTGGCTTTGCAGGCAAGCTCCTTAACTGCTAAACCATCTCTCCAATACTAATTTTTTTTATATAAATTTATTTTTGTTTATTTTTATTTATTTATTTGAGAGTTACAGACAGAGAAAGAAGCAGAAAGAGAGAATGGGTGCGCCAGGGCTTCCAGCCACTGTAAACAAACTCCAGACATGTGCGCTCCCTTGAACATCTGGCTAACGTGGGTTCTTAGGCTTCGCAGGCAAGTGCTTAACCACTAAGCCATCTCTCCAGCCCTAATTTTTTTTTTTTTAAGGCTCTGACTTGTGAAAATGCAAATTTATTTGAGTGGAGAGCCTGAAGTGAAAATGCAGCTGACAAGAGTTCCCTTCTAAAGGATTTGCCTAGGATAATATTTTCCAGACTTAACCACCAAGGCAGAGACCACTGCAGCTGTGGGAGAAGGGGGCTATGCCATATCTTGAGCGGTCAGCACAATCTGGTGGTTGTGTCCACAGGCTCTGGCTTTACAGGCTACAGGGTCCAGAAGGCTTGTACCTTCCAAGGTTCCAGAGAAAGCCACAGACACTGGGCAATGCGTGGCAGAATCAGACATTCAGTGGAGGTGAAGCGCAGGTGGTAGCTAAGACCCCAGGGTGCTACTAACACCTATGAGACTATGGGATTTCCTTTCTGCCAAGGAAAGCTAAAGACACAGAGTGGAGCTGGCCCCAAGACAGAAGTTACGTTGCTACACACAACAGAACTGGAGGGACACAGCTCCCAAGCCCATTGGGGTCCAGATGGAGCCACAGGGTGTGTTGTTTGCCTGCTGGCTTTTGTTCTGGCCTTTACGTGGTTTTTCCTTGCTTGTGTCCCATTCCTCCCTTTTGGAATGAGAATATGAATTCTGTGCTATCACAGACTAAGAGTCTGCGAGAAACTTGTGTTTCGATTTTATAGGGGCAGACAGTCAAGAGTTTGTGGACTGGGCAGATAGCTTAGCAGCTAGCAGTGCCAACTTCGATTCCTCAGGGCCCACATAAAGTCTGATGTACAGAGTAGTGCGTGTGTCTGGGGTTTGTTTGCAGTGGCAAGAGGCCCTGGTGTGCCTGTGCTTTCTCTCCTCCAGCCTGGTATGGTGGCGCACGCCTTTAATCCCAGCACTTGGGAGGCAGAGGTAGGAGGATTGCCACGAGTTCGTGGCCACCTTGAGATTATAGAGTGAATTCCAGGTCAGCCTGGGCTAGAGTGAGACCCTACCTCAAAAAAAATTAAAAAAAAAAAAAAAAAAAGAGTATGGCCTGGTATGGTGGTGCACACCTTTAATCCCAGCAGTCTGGAGTAAAAGGTAAGTAGGATCGCTGTGAGTTTGAGGCCAGCCTGAGACTATCTAGTGAATTCCACGTCAGCCTGGGTGAAAATGAGGCCCTACCTTGAAAAACCAAAAAAAATAAAATAAAATAAAAAGTTTGAGTCTCAGAAGAGACTCTCTACACTTATACTTTTAGAAAATTTTAGAAGTATTAGATATGGAATTTTTATGGAATAAAAAAAAGGAATTTTGCATTATGAGATAAATATGAGGCTTTAGGGGATAGGGATATATATATATATATATATATATATATATATATATATACATATATATATATATATATATATATATATATAGTTTTGTTTTGTTTTGTTTTTTGGTTTTTCGAGGTAGGGTCTCACTCTAGCCCAGGCTGACCTGGAATTCACTGTGGTGTCTCAGGGTGGCCTTGAACTCATGGCGATCCTCCTACCTCTGCCTCTAGAGTGTTGGGATTAAAGGCGTGCGCCACCACGCCCGGCAAAATATTTTAAAACCAATATGGTCAGACATGGTGGCGCACGCCTTTAATCCCAGCACTCTAGAGGCAGAGATCTGAGGATCACAGTGAGTTCAAGGCCAGTTTGAGACTATATAGTGAATTCCAGGTCAGCCTGCACTAGAGCAAGACCCTACCTCAAAAACAGAACAAAATAAAACAAAAAAAAAGTGATGTGTTTCCACTGGGCTTGATAGTTTATACCTGCAATCCCAATACAAGTTTGAGGCCAGTCTCATTTACATATCAAGTTCCAGGTTAGACAGGACTATGTAGCCACATCCTGTCTCTAAACAGCAATAATAATAAGAATGGTGGGTGTGGTGGCACACGCCTTTAATCCCAGCACTCGGGAGGCAGAGGTAGGAGGATCACAGTGAGTTCAAGGCCACCCTGAAACTACATAGTGAATTCCAGGTCAGCATGGACTAGAGTGAGACCTTACCTCCAAAAACCAAAAAAAAAATAAATAAATAAAAGATAATAATGATGATGATAGATGTGTTTTGGTACCAAATTGACAAGGTGTGGATCTGTGATTGTTAATTTTCTTAACGTAATGGGATTTAGAATTACCGAGGATAGCCAGTGTGGTGGTCTATGTTTTTAATGCCAGTGCCAGGAGGGAACAGAGGTATGATTGCCATGAGTTCTAGGCCATCCTGAGATTGCATAGTGAATTCCGGGTCAGCCTGGGCTAGAGTGAGACCGTACCTTTAAAAACCAACCCCACCCTACCCCCAAGAAAATAATCACCTAGGAAAAGCCTGGTGTAGTGGTGCACACCTTTAATCTCAGCACTCGGGAGGCAGAGGTAGGAGGATCACTGTGACTGAGACCAGCCTGTCACTACAGAGTGAGGATCAGGTCAGCTTGGGCTAGAGTGAGACCCTGTCTTGAAAACAATAACCACCACAAAAATCCAAACATTAAATCCAGACTTTAAAAAGAGATTATAATATGTAGAAATAAATTCCAGATTTCTGGTTGGATATATGCAACTTTTAGAGTTGTCAATTATCTATAAATTCAGTGTAATTCCAATAAAATTCTGAAGAGGGGGCTCAAAGATGTCTCAGCCGTTAAGGCAATTGCCACCTTAATTTTTTTCTCTCCTCTATTTTTTTTTTTTTTTTTCTAGGTAGGGTCTCTAGCCCAGGCTGACCTGGAATTTGAAAGGACTAAGCCCATTTTGGGGTGGGTGTGGTGGTGCACGCCTTTAATCCCAGCACTTGGGAGGCTGAGGTAGCAGGATCACCATAAATTCAAGGCCACCCTGAAACTACATAGTGAATTCCAGGTCAGTCTGGACCAGAGTGAGACCCTATCTCAAAACAACAACAACAAAAAAAAACCCTCCATTTTCTAAGTTGACCATAGGAACTCCATTTTGTTAAACACTCTCCATATTGTTCATGTACTCTTGTTGATCCCCAATTCCAGGGAAGACAAGGTATTTCTCTGTAACTGAGCCAACCAATGAAAAGTCAGATCCCCTCTCTGAATACCCTCTATGCTTGCCAACATCCTGGCATCAAAGCAACTAGTTCCCTAACTATAGTTACATAGTTACAATGTATTTCTGCATCTGGAACCCACCAATTCTGTTAAAGGTCACCCCACTCCTCCCCTGGCTGTACATTGCCTAGTGCTTGCTTGTGATTTTTCTTTAAAAAGCCTGTAAGCCACTCCTTTGGGGGGTCAAAGTACCAGCTCCCGAGTCTGGCTGCATCCCTGATCGATCAGCTATGTCTTGCCTTGGCTATAATAAACTTGCTCTGGTTTTTGAGCTTGAACATTCCCTGCCTCATTATTTGTGCGATTCCTGACCCAGCATTTTGGAGGCCCCAGTAAGATTGTACAACTTGAGGCACAGGATCCTTGGTTCCAGGCCGCCTGCTAAATCTATTTTGGTTTTGATTTTTCTGGTCTTCTGGTGTCTAGACAATCTGAGGCTCAAAGGAGAATAGGCAGGTGTGCTATTGGTTGCAGAAGTGGAGGGGACTGGGGGATGCCTTGGCCCCTCCACTGGCCACTGGGTTGTCCACTTGCAACCCTTTGGATCTGGTTTAGGGTCACCAATTATTATTATTATTATATTATTATATAAGTGAGGTCAGGGGAAGAGATTGAGTAAAGGACAGGTGGAGGGAGGGCTAATCAAAATCTAAGAGGATATAAATAAATCATATGGAATCCTACTTTTTTGGACAATGGAACACTCAGGAGCCATAGATTATTGCTAGAAAATTTTCAGTGCCAGGGAAGGGATACCTTCCAGTGAGTTGTTGGCCAGGGAGGCTCCTGATGCCCTCAAAACATTACAGGCCATTGCCAAGGCCTTTGGTTTCCCACCAGGAATAGATGGTAAGACCCTATTGCTGAAGATTCCACATACTTGGGCTGCAAGGCCACTGAGAAATCCTGCTGGAACTGAGCTAATAACCTCCTCCATGTAGACCAGCTGACAGAAAACTGGAAGAAGCCATTCTGCATGCAGTTCAATGGGAGAAAGGGAAAACACCAATGAATATACCCAACTGTGGACACTGCAAGCTTTATATTTGGCCAGCCAGGCCAAATGAGCCAACGGGTACAATAGTGGCACATCTGTCATGGTAGAAACCAACTGCCCTCTAATTTGACTGGAGGTCCACTCCATGGGAGGTAATATATCTCTGATCCTGAAAACTTAAAACAGGGGTAGTCATGAGCCCTAGGGGTGTAACGTCTGCTGCTGTCTGGCTAAATGTATATATTATGCTTATCAAACTGCCCAGTAAGCACTTCTCTTAATGTTCATACCTTTGTATTAATGCTATTCTCTTTTCAGATGGCAGTGACCTTGGTATGACTCAGAAGGCATCATGCTGCTGGAAAGAAGTGACCAGAGTGCTCACTGCTTTAATATCTCTATCACACCTTCCAAGACTCAGGGTCTAATGCGGAAGAGGTGGCGGAAGGAATGTAAGAGCCAAAGATAGGGTAGGACTCCTTACAACATGCTCCCCCTAGACATAAAATGGCCTGGATATCCATGACCTCACAGTGCCTGACTCTACCTACACAAGACCATCATAAGAGGAGGAAAAGATCATGACATCAAAAGAAAAGAGAGACTTATTGAGATGGGGAGGGGATATGATGGAGAATGGAGTTTCAAAGGGAAAAGTGGGGGAAGGGAGGGTATTACCATGGGATATTGTTTGTAATCATTGGAAACTTCATTGTGCTTATCACCCCCAAAGCTCAGAACAGGTAGAAAGGATGAATCAGACTTTAAAGGAAACCCTATCTAAATTAACTCTTGAAACTGGTGAGGACTGGACAGCCTTCCTACTCTTTGCCCTGTTCAGCACCCAGAATACTCCTTACACTATGGCTTGACTCCCTTTGAGATCATTTTTGGGAGGCCACCTCCCCTACTTCCCAAACTCCAGACAGAATTGCTAGCTGAGATATCTCAATTTAATTTTCTCGAATCTATCCAGGCACTACAGACAGCCCAGGATAATATCCTGACGCAAGTCTATGAGTTGCCACCTGCCAAACCCCATGGACACAAACCTGGGGACTGGGTTTGGGTCGAGAGATACCATAAAGAAAACCTTGGCCCGTGGTGGAAAGGATCACACTCTGTCATCCTCCCCACCCCAACAGCAGTCAAGGTAGACAGCACCTGGACTTGGATTCTCAGCTCCCACATCCAAACTCTTGCTGGACGGAAGACACAATGACCCCGACTCCAGATGGGGGGCTCAGCGACATCCAACCACCTGACCCTCTGCAAGTCAAGCTAGTTCGTCAGCCATTGTGACTTTAATTTCTTATCTCCTTCTAATACTTTATCTTTCAGAGTGTCCAGACTCCTAAACTCCTCATATGGCCCCCCATTGGCCAATGAATTCCCACCTTGTGTCTGGAGGCTGGCTGATACAAAAACAGAAAAGGTCCTATCTAGCCTTTCTCCCAGTGGCCTAAACCAACAACCTTACTTTCGGGTACACCCTGTAGACCTCTGGCCCTCTATTTGGGAGTTACCAAAGGGCCAAATTCCCTTTGGAAGCCTCAATTTACTTGCATACACTTATTACCTGTGCCCCATGGATCTATAAGTGGATGGTCGTCCTTGCACTGAAGGGACTAATTTTTGTGTAGAATGGGGATGTGAATCCTGAAAAACGGAAAGTCACCAATCCAGATCCCGACCTCTCTGTCCACCTTTCCCGCATCTACCCCTATAAGTCAAGTAGTTGGGGCCATGCATGTCATCCTAGTCACCTACTGGTAGAAAGATGGAAGCCAGACCTCAAGTCCTGGCAGATAGGAAGAACTTGGGGCTAAGAGCTTATATTCAAGGCCCAGACCCTGGGACTTCTTTTACTACTCAGTGTGTGCCCCAGAAGGAATCTATGCCCAATCTCCCCACCAGACTCCTAGCCTCTCTACATAGAGCTATACTGTCAAAGGCCTCCAGACCACCCCCAGAGACCTAACCTCTCCATCTGTTGCTACCCTAGTGGACCTAGTTAATGCCACATACTCATTCCTAAATTCTAGTACCCCTGATGCCACTAAAGACTGCTAGCTTTATCTGGACCCTAGACCACCCCCCCCCCCATTTTACAGGCATGGCCTTTCACGACTCCCTTCCATTTTCTAAGCTATAGACTGTCCCCTCTAACAACTCTCACTCAGGACCTTGGTCATCCTCCATCACTGTGGGTGACATCTCAGGAAATGGCACCTGCTTTCGCTCTGACAACTATCAGTCAGAGAAAGGGCTCCCCTACCCGTCACGATGTCATCCTTCCTTCGCCCATGTTGTTCGAGTCTCCAACTCCTGGAAAGGATTGCTAGCTGCCCCCAACGGGGCAAGCTTTGCTTGTGCTCTAGGCTTGACACCTTGCCTCTCAGTGTCCTTGCTCACAAAGAAAAACAGCCCTGAATTCTGTATCTTAGTAATGGTTCTGCCCAGGATACTCTATTATGGAGGAGAAACAGGCCATTAACATCTAATCCCTTCTCTCGGCCCTTACAGTTTTCAGAGTTCCGTTCCCATTCTAATCCCCGCCTTAGTGGGAATGGGGATAACAGGGTCTGCTGCCACTGGGGCCACCTCATTGGCCCTCAGACTCTCCAATAATCAACAGCTAAATGAAGGAGTAAACAGGGACTTAACAAGACTTCGTGAAGCAATGGCCTTATTAGAAAACCAAGTCGATTCTTTGGCTGAAATAGTCCTTCAAACAGAAGAGGCTCTTGTCTTAAGAAAGGAGGACTATGTGCAGCATTAGGAGAAACCTGCTGTTTTTATGCTAATAATTCAGGGGTCATCAGACAAACTCTGGCCCTCCTGAAAACAGATATAGAAAACAGACAAAAAGACAATGAATGGTTGGTTTCACAAAATGTTCAAATGGTCCCCTTGGCTAACTACCCTGTTTTCTGCCCTCGCCGGCTCATTCTTTCTCCTACTGATAGCACTGACCACAGGACCCTGTATCCTTAATTGGTTGATCCAATGTGTTAAACAAAGGGTCTCATCTATAAGACTTATGGTGCTCAGAGCCCAGTGTAACCTTCTAGTCACAGGATTATCTGAGGGGCATGATCTTGAATCAAAGTTTTGATTCAGTCACAAGTCAAAGGGGGAATGAAAGGACTAAGCTAGCCATAAAAACTCCATTTTGTAAGTTGACCATAGGAACTCCATTCTGTTAAACACTCTCCATATTGTTCATGTACACTTATTGATCTCCAGTTCCAGGGATGGCAAGGTATTTCTCTGTAACCAAGCCAACCAATGAAAAGTCAGATCCCTTCTCTGAATACCCCCTATGTTGCCCAACACCCTGGACCCAAAGCAACTAGTTCCTTAACTATAGTTATATAGCACAATGTATTTCTCCACCTGGAACCGACCAATCCTGGTAAAGGTCACCCCACTCCTCCCTGGCTGTACATTATTTGCCTAGTACCTGGTTGTGTTTTGCCTGGTTGTGATTTTTCTTTAAAAAGCCTGTGAGCCACTACTCCGGGGTCGCAGTACCAGCTCCCGAGTCTGGTTGAGTCCCCGATCGATCAGCTGTGTCTTGCCTTGGCTATAATAAACTTTCTCTGGTTTTTGAGCTCGAGCAGTCCCTGCCTCATTATTTGTGCAATTCCTGACCCAATAGAATTCACTATGTAGTCTCAGGGTAGCCTTGAACTCAAAACGATCCTCCTACCTCTGCCTCCGGAGTGCTGGGATTAAAGGCATGTGTCTCCATGGCTAATATTTTTAATCCCAGCATTCAGAAGGTTGAGGTAGGATAATTACCAGCCTGTCTACAGAGTGACTTACAGGTCAGCCTGGGCTAGAGTGTGACGTTGTCTTGAGGGAAAAAAAAAAAAAAAAAGCAAACAAACCAACCCAGTTGTAATGGTGGCACATACCTGTAATACCAGAACTTGGGAAGTGGGGGTTGAAGGATAAGGAGTTCAAGATCATTCTCCACTACATAGTGAGTGGCCTACAGGAGGCCCTGACTTCAAAGAAGAAAGACAAAATGAAAAGAAAGAGGAGGTGAATGACAAAAACAAGAAGCGAGGTATTTTCTGAATTTCACCAACTGCTCTATTGGATGCCACTTTGGAGCTCCATGGTGAGGAGCCTTACCTGGTCCAGGGTCATGTAACCTGGGGATGGCAGGATGGCGGATGGTCACTGGAAATTTGGCCACTGAGGACTTGTACTCCAAACTCACTGGAGAGAGAAGAAAGGTCAGAGCTCAGGTGACATGAGATATAGACAGACTCCGTGCTTCCCCAGGGAAGTGGACTTGATGGAGGCGGGTAACTAGCAGGGAGAGTCTGCTGGGAGGAGATTGAGGACCAGCACAGCTACTCTGAGGACAAGTTTTTAACTGCTACAAAAATAAATAGAGGCCAAGGAGATTGCTCAGTGGTTATAGCCCTTGCCTACAGAGCCTAACAACCCAAGTTTGATTCCCCATTACCCATGTAGAGCCAGATGCACAAAGTGGCACATATATCTGGAGTCCTTTTGCAGCTGCTGGATGAACTGACATACCCATTCTTTCTGTCTGTCAGTCTGTCTTCAATCTCTTTTTGCTTACAAATAAATAAAACTAAAGGAGTGTGCTATCATGCCCAGGTAATAAAAAATTTTTTATAGGGCTGGAGAGATGGCTTAGTGGTTAAGGTACTTACTTGCATGCAAAGCCAAAGAATCCATGTTTGATTCCCCAGGACATATGTAAGCCAGATGCACAAGGTGGCACATATGTCTGGAGTTCATTTCCAGTGGCTGAAGGCCCAGGTGTGCCAAGTCTCTCTCTCTCTCTCTTTCTCTCTCTCCTGCTTCTTTCCCTCTCTCGAATAAATAAAATTAAATTGAAAAACTTAAAAAATTGGAGCTGAAGAAATACCTTAGTGGTTAAGGCACTTGCCTGCAAAGTCAAAGGACCCAGGTTCCACTCCCCAGGACCCATGTAAGCCAGATGCACAAGGGGGTGTATACATCTGGAGTTCCTTTGTGTGGCTGGAGGCCCTGGCACATCCAGTGTCTCTCTCTCTCTCTCTCTCAACTAACTAAATAAATAATAAAATTAAATTAAAAACAATTTTTTTATAGAAATAGGCTTTGTTATGCATCCAGCTTACATGGGTTCTGAGGAATCAAACCCAGGTCCTTTACGCTTTGCAGGCAAGTGCCTTAACCACTAAGCCATCACTCCAGCCCAATAAAATATATTTTATGTAAAAAAGGGGGGGAGGGGCTTTGCTGGGCTTGGTGGCATACTCCTTTAATCCTAGCACTGGGGAGGCAGAGATAGGAGGATCTCCATGAGTTTGAGGTCACCCTGAGACTACATAATGAATTCCAGGTCAGCTTGGGCTAGAGTGAGACCCTACCTCAAAAATAAATAAATAAATAAAGCCTGGGCTAGAGTGAAGCCTTACCTTGAAAAAAATAAAATTAAAATAATAAATAAATAAATAAACAAACAACACCCCTATAATCCCAGCAGTCGGCACTCAGGAGCCCAGCCTGGGCTATAGATTGAGTTCCAAAGCCATTTATGGCACCCTGCCTCAAAATACAAAACAAGTAAACAAAAAAAAAAAAAAGTGAGGAATTGGAGAGATGGCTTAGCGGTTAAGGTGCTTGCGTGCTTGCTTACAAAGCCTAAGGACCCAAGTTCAATTCCCAGTTCCCACGTAAGCCAGATGCACAAGGTAGTCCATGCATCTGGAGTTCATTTGCAGTGGATAGAGGCCCTGGCATGCCCATTCTCCATCTGCCTCTTTCTCTCTCCCTATCTCTCTCAAATAAATAAATAAATAAATAAATAAATAAATAAATAAACAAAAAATTTTTTTTGCTTTTTTCTAGGTAGATTTTGCCCAGGCTGATCTGGTATTCACTATGTAGTTTCAGGGTAGCCTCAAACTCCCAGTGATCCTCCTACCTCTGCCTTCCAAGTGAGTAGGAAGAAAACTCAGTAGCAGAGGCCATCAAGCTAGAAAGGAGATATAAAGGGAGGAAGGGGGGACTTAGCAGGATGGTATTGTATATGTGTTTTTTGCTTCTTTGGTTTTTTTTTTTGTTGTTGTTGTTGTTGTTGCTGTTTTGTTGTTTTTTTTTGAGGTAGGGTCTCACTTTGTCCCAGGCTGACCTGGAATTCACTATGTAGTCTAAGGGTGGCCTCAAACTCATGGCGATCCTCCTACCTCTGCCTCCCGAGTGCTGGGATTAAAGGCGTGCGCCACCACACCCAGCTGGTATTGTATATATGTAAGTAGAAGAATAGATTAATGGGGGTGAAAAGGCCCAAGTGAGATCAGGGGAAGAGACTGAGTAAAGGAAAGGTGGAGGCAGGGCTAATCAAAATCTAAGAGGATATAAATAAGTCATATGGAAACCTACTCTTTTGGACAATGGAACACTCAGGAGCCATAGATTGTTGCTAGAAAATTTTCAGTGCCAGGGATACCTTTCAGGGAATTGTTGGCCAGGAAGGTCCTTACTGCCCCCAAAACATTACAGGCCATTGTAAGGGTCTTAGTTTCCCACCAGGAATACATGGTAAGACCCTATTGCTGACGACTGCACATACTTGGGCTGCAAGTCACTAAGAATTCCTACTGGAACTGAGCTAAAACCTTCCTCCATGTAGACCAGCTTACAGAAAGCTGAAAAAAGCCATGGTGCATGCAGTTCAATGGGAGAGAAAGAAATCACCAGTGAAGATACTTAACAGTGGACACTACAAGTTTTATATTTGACTAGCCAGGCCAAATGAGCCAACAGGTGCAAGAGTGGCACGTCTGTTATGGGGTAAACCAATAGCCCTCTAATTTGACTGGAGGCCCACTCCATGGGAGGGAATACATCCCTGACACTGAAAACCTACAACAGGGGTAGTCATGAGCCCTTGGGGTATAACGTCTGCTGCTGTCTGGCTAAATGTATACAGTATGCTCACCAAACTGTCCAGTAAATACTTCTCTTAATGTTCATACCATATGTTAATGCTACTGTCACTTCTGGTTAAAGAAGCTTCTCTTTTCAGATGGCAGTGACCTTGGGATGACTCAGAAGACACCTTGGTGCTTCCAAGGCTTAGGGTCCATTGTGGAAGAGGTAGTGGAAAGAATGTAAGAGTTAAAGGAAGGGTAGATGTTCTTATGATGTTCTCCTCCAGACACAAAATGGCCTAAATATCCCCTACTCAAGACCATTATATTAGGAGGAAAAGATCATGAGATCAAAACAAAAGAGAGACAGATTGTGGTAGTTTGAATAGATGGTCCCCAATATATTCAGTATTTTACTAGTTTGTAGTTTGAATCTGCAGCCACCTGGCTGGAGGTGGTGTCACTGGGCGGATCTTAAGGTATGGTGGTGGGTTTCAGATTTCAATCAAAAGATATACAAAGTGTGCCTAGCGGGAGTTCCTGAAGTGTGCTGTGCTGTGTGGCTTTTGACTTTTAGGCTTATGCTTTTTTTTTTTTTCTCTCTCTCTCTGTTTAGTTCTGTGAAAACAGGCCAGCT
Source organism: Jaculus jaculus (assembly GCF_020740685.1). Classification (NCBI taxonomy): domain Eukaryota; kingdom Metazoa; phylum Chordata; class Mammalia; order Rodentia; family Dipodidae; genus Jaculus; species Jaculus jaculus. The sequence goes on from NC_059110.1 coordinate 108,237,419, forward strand.
TCTGCCATTATGGAACTCCCCCTGGATCTGTAAGCTTCAGTAAATCCTTTCCTCCATAACTTTGCCTGGTCTGGAAGTTCATCTCAAGGAACCTGAAGCTGTCTGCTACACTGATTGAGAGGGGGAGGGGACATGATGGAGAGTGGAGTTTCAAAGGGGAAAGTGGGAGAAGGGAGGAAATTACCAGAGGATATTGTTTACAATTATGGAAGCTGTCAAAAAAAAATAATAATGAGCTGGGTGTGATAGCATACACCTTTAATCCCAGCACTTGGGAGGGAGAGGTAGGAGGATCAGTGTAATTTGGAGGCCACCCTGAGAATACATAGTGAATTCTAAGACAGACTGGGCTAAAGCAAGACCTTATCTCAAAAAACTTAAAAAAATCTTAGCCAAGAATGGTGGCATACACCTTAATCCCAGTGCTTAGGAGGCAGAGGTAGGAGGATTGCTACGAGTTCAAGGCCACCCAGAGATGACATAGTGAATGCTAGATAAATCTGGGATAGAGTGAGACCCCCTACTTGCAAAACTAAATATATATATATTGGGCTGGAAAGATGGCTTAGGGGTTACAGCACTTGCCAACAAAGCCTAGGGACTCAAGTTTGATTTTCCAGGTCCCACATTAGCCAGACGCACAAAGTGACACAAGCTCACAAGGTCGCACATGTGCACAAGGGGGTACGTACACACTTCTGGAGTTCAATGGCAGTGGCTGAAGGCCCTGACATGCTAATTCTCTCTTTCCCTCTCTCTCTCTCACTCTCCCTTTCACACATTAAAAAAGGGGGGGGGGGCTTGAGCTAGGTGTGGTGGCACATGCCTTTAATCCCAACACTTGGGAGGCAGAGGTATGGGGGTGGAGGATCTCCATGAGTTCCAGGCCACCCTGAGACTACATAGTGAATTGCAGGTCAGCCTGAGCTAGAGGAAGATCCTACTTTTAAAATAAAACAGACAGACAAACAAACAAAGAATGAACTGGGCTTGGTGCTGCATGACCATGACTATAAGCCTAACAGATGGGATATAAGAGGATTGGGGCTCAAGGCCAGCCAGCATTGGCCTCATAGCAAATTTGAAAGCAATCTGGATTATAGGAGACCCTAGAGATGTAGCTCGGTTGGTTGAGTGTTTGGTCTAGCACACTGGGAGCCCTGGGTTTAATTCCCAGCACCACATAAAATCAGAAATGGAGGTGTATGACTATAACCCCAGGACTTGTGATGTGCAGGCAGGAAGGTCAGAGTTCAAGGTCACCTTTGCCTACACAGCAAGTTTGAGGCCAGCCTGGGCCATATGAGATACGATCTCAAAAACAAAGAGGACTGGATGTTGCTATGGTTTGAATAAGTGTCCCCCAAGGGTTCACGTGGTCCAGACCAGCATGGCGGCGCTGTGAGGTGCCGTGGAGCCTTTAAGGAGTCCAGTGAGAGATCTTCAGATCACTGTGGGCATGCCCTTGAGGAGGATGGCAGGACCCACTTCCTTCCTCTTCAGTGACAGACACAGACGCCTGAACTTACCCTCCTATTCCACAGGAGTGTCATGGCACACTTCCCACCCACACCAAAATAATATTTTTGGTGGTTTTTTTTTTTTTGAGGCAAGCCCAACAGGCTGCTTTTCTTTTTTTTTTTAATGCAAGAGAGAGAATTGGTGTGCCAGGGCCTCCAGTCGCTGCAACCAAACTCCAGACACATGTGTCCCCTCCTGTGCATGTGTGACCTTGTGTGCTTGCATCACTGTGTCTGGCTTACGTGGGACCTGGAGAGTGAAAAATGAAGCTTAGGCTTCGCAGGTGAGTACCTTAACCACTAAACCATCTCTCCAGTCTTTTTTTTTTTTTTTTTTTTTTCCCAAGGTAGGGTCTCGCTCTAGCTCAGGCTGACCTGGAATTCACTATGTGGTCTTAGGGTAGCCTTGAACTCACAGTGATCCTCCTACCTCTGTCTCCAAAGTGCTAGGATTAAAGGTATAGGCGACTATGCCTGGCCTACATTTTTTTTTGAAAGCTTATGGCTGGAAAGTTCATAGGGCCTAAGGGAAGTTATCACTGTTGTTTGGACAAATGGATATGTTGTGCCCATCAAATTGCCCTCTAAATATTTATGTTTATTTCCATAGCTTAGTGCTGCCCTCACTTTTTTGGTTAGAGAAGTTTCCTTTTGAAAATCGCCAGATCTGTAAGGGAGACTCAAAACTTAATGCAGTGCTAAAAACAAGTAACTGCTGAATGCTTAGCACTAAATAAGGCATTACTATTGTGCCTTCCAAGGCTTGGAGCATTGCAGAAGAGGTGGTGGAAAGAATGTAAGAGCCAAACGTGGCCAGCCATGGTGGTGCACGCCTTTAATCCCAGCACTCAGGAGGCAGAGGTGGGAGGATCACTATGAGTTCAAGGCCTGCCTGAGACTACATAGTGAATCCCAGGTCAGCCTGAGCTAGAGTGAGACCCTACCTCAAAAAAAAAAAAAAAAAAAAAAAGAATGTAAGAGCCAGAGGATGAGGAGGAGGAGCGCTTGGAACAGTCTTCCAGACATGATGTGGATACTGCATCGTGACCTCAGAGAGGCTGCAATTGCCTGCATAGGCCCTGTATAATACTGGGCCCATCAACATGTCATCATGAAAAAATTAAAACAAAAACCCATCAATATAGACGCAGTACTATTTGGAAAGAAGAAAGGGTTCAGTGAAAAGGAGATGATGGGGAAGTACAAAAGAAGGCAATGAGAGGGGATTATGATCAAAACACATTCATTATGTACATGTATAAAAATTATCAATGAAAAAAATTTTTTTTTGTTTTTTGTTTTTTGGGGTTTTTTTTTTTTTTTTTTTCAAGGTAGGGTCTCACTCTAGCTCAAGCTGACCTGATATTTACTCTGTATTCCCAGGGCGGCCTTGAACTCATGGCCATCCTCCTACCTCTGCCTCCCAAGTGCTGGGATTAAAGGCATGCGCCACCACCCCCGGTTTAATGAAAACATTTTTTAATGCTGGACGTGGTGATACACGCTTTTATTCCCAGCACTCGGGAGGCCAAAGTAGGAGGATCGCTGTGAGCTGGAGGCCAGCCTGAGACTATGAAGTGAATCCCAGATCAGCCTGGGCTAGAGGGAGAGACCGGCCTAGAAGTCTTTTCTGCTGATTCTCACAGGTACCTGTAACAGCGAGGGCGGGTGACTGACACGGGGCCTCCTCAGCGGGCGCCACCGCGTTCAAGGTGAGCAGCACGGATGACCTGCTTCCTCCTCCAGTTTCTCTGTGGCTACTGCTGAGTACGGTAATCGCGAAGTTAGGTGTCAAGGGCTAGAACCAGGTGAACAGGAAGAATCTTAAAAGCATCTGACAAGTCAGAGACAGGTCTCACCTGTGTCCACTTTGTTATGCTGGTACACCTTGCTGGTGTATGTCACATGTGCAAGGACAAACTTCAGAAGCTTCCGGTCACTGGTCAAAATGGTCAGCTGCTTCTGGCCTCTGCCCTGTACCACATTGTCTGGGATGTCAGCAAGGGTGTTCAGGATCCCCAGAGAAGCTCTCAGGGTGACCTAGGTGGTATTAAGGATTATTCATATTATTGTGCTGTTATCTCACCACCATACCCATCTCTAGAAGTTCTTTCACATACCCAGATGAACCTTTATACCCACTGGACAATAACTCTATTCCCCCACCCCTCCAGCCCTGAAAGAATGATGATGTTCAACACCAGGATTGGAAAATACCCATTCATGGTGAAAGCATGTACTCAGGATAGCCTGCAAGGGGCACAGCACCCAGGACTGACAGCTGCCCCGAGATGCAGGGCTGCCTCTGCCGGGGGTTGCTGGTCTAGTTAACCAATTTTCCACCCGCCTGCACCAAAAACTTACTCCTGAAAATATTCTGATCTTTTGGCTTTTGGGGTTGCCATTCCTCTAGACTTCTTTCTTTTTTTAATATTAATTTTTATTTCTTTATTTGAGAGAGAGAGAGAAAGAAAGAAAGGAGAGAGAGAGAGAGAGAGAGAGAGAGAATGCATGTGCCAGGGGCCCGAGGCAAGCACCTTAATCACTAAGCCATCTCTCCAGCCCTATACTTCTTTTTTATTTATTATTTGAGAGGGAGAGAGAGTAAGAGAGAGAATGGGTATGCCAGGGTCTCCAGTCAGTATAAATGAACTCCAAATGCATGCTCCACTTTGTGCATCTGGCTTACATGGGTCCTGGAGAATTGAACCAGAGAGCCCTTTCACTTTGTAGGCAAGGGCCTTAAATGCTAAGCTAAGCCATCTCTCCAGCCCTAGACTTCTTTCTTTAAGGAGAGGTCTCAGTATGTTGTCTAGGCCAACCTGGCAGTCCTAGCTTCAAGAAGTCCACCTGGCCAGGAGTGGTGGCTCACGCCTTTAATCGCAGCACTTGGGAGGCGGAGGTAGCAGAAGCGCTGTGAGTTTGAGACCACCCTGAGACTACATAGTGAATTCCAGGTCAGTCTGGGCTAGAGTGAGACTCTACCTTGGAAAAAAAAAAAAAAAAAAGTCCCCCTGCTTCCTGCCTCTGCCTCCCAAGCAGTGGTGTGGAACTTTACTGCTTCCACTTTTTAAAAAAATACTTTATTTTTATTTATTTACTTAGTTGACAGAGAGAAAGAGGGGTGAGAGAGAGACAGAATGGGTGCACCAGGCCACTGCAAATGAACTCCAGACACGTGCACCCCTGTGTATCTGGCTTACATGGGTCCTAGGGAATCGAACGTGGGTCCTTTGGCTTTGCAGAAGAATGCCTTAACCATTAAGCCATCTCTCCAGCCCGACACAGCTTCCACTTTGACTTGTTTGCCGAACCCTCTTCCTGCTTCTCACTAACCTCCAGAGGGAGTTTTTCATGGTGAGTTGCGGATCCCTTCTCCTCTTACTGTAGCACAGCTCCCTGCTATTGCCGAGGAGTTCAGCCATCCCTGTTGCTTTAAATACCACCTGTTTTCAGATGGTTTCAAAACGTGCCTGAGGGGCTGGAGAGATGGCTTAGCAGTTAAGGCACTTGCCTGCAAAGCCAAAGGATCCAGGTTCAATTCCCCAGGACCCACATAAGCCAGATGTACAAGGTGGTACATGCAACTGAAGTTTGTTTGCAGTAGCTGAAGGCCCTGGTGTAACTCATTCTCTCTCTCAAATAAATAAATCAAAGTAAAATATACTTTTCAAAGTGTGTCTGATAGTTGGGCATGGTGGAGCACACCTTTAATCCCAGCACTCAGGAGGCAGAGGTAGGAGGATCACTGTGAGTTCAAGGTTACCCTGAGACTCCATAGTGAATTCCAGGGCCTGAGCTAAAGTAAGACCCTACCTTGAAAAACCAAAAAAATAAAAATAAATAAATAAAAAGTATCTGATGACGAATAGATAATGAAGATGTGGTATATTTAATTACACAATGGAGTCTTACTCAGCTGTAAAAAACTGAAAATTATTAAGCTTGCAACAAGGTGGATGGATGTGGAAAAGATTATAGATTAAAAGATTAAGTCATATAATTCCCGAAAATCAAATGCCATATGTACTCTCTCATATGTGGATCCTAGATTCAAATGTTATAGATTTGTGTGAGTTGGAATAAAAGTCTATAGTAGAGACTAGGAAGCTAGAAAGGGGCTATGAGGGAGGGAAGAGAGGAAGGGTTTGGGGGAAGGTATAGTAGATATATAAGTGGATCTATAAGTACAGGGACAGAATACTGGAGGGATGGTCTAAAGGGAGGGGACAGAGGAAAAGAGAAGGTGGGTGGAGGGTTAATCAAAATTAAAGATTTTTAGCTGGGCATGGTGGCACATGCCTTTAATCCCAGCACTCAGAGGCAGAGGTAGGGGGATAGCCATGAGTTCAAGGGCACCCTGAGACTACATAGTGAATTCCAGGTCAGCCTAGACTAGAATGAAACCCTACCTCAAAAAACCAACACAAACAAACAAGTAAAGAGAAACTAGTTAGAAAGAAAAAGAGATTCAGTAGCCGGGGATTTGTGAGAGGGAAATGGGAGGATGATGGGAGGTGATTATGATTATGTTATATTGTTTATATTTATGGACATTGTCAATAAATTTTAAAATTCATTTATTTATTTGAGATACAGAGAGAGATAGGCAGAGAGACAGAATGGGCACACCAACTTCAGTGCACAAGCCCACATGGGCATCTGGCTAACATAGGTTCTGGGGAGGCAAACCAGGGTCCTTAGGCTTTGTAGGCAAGCACCTTAACCACTAAGCCATGTCTATAGCCCTACCAGTACATTGTTTTAAAGTTTTCATCTTTATTTGTTTATTAGAGATAGAAAGAGGGAGAGAGAGAAAAAAAATGGGCATACCAGGGCCTCTAGCTACTGCAAACAAACTCCAGACCCATGCATCTTGCTTATGTGGGACCTGAAAAAACTGAACCTGGGTCCTTAGGTTTTGCAGGCAAGCGCCTTAACTGCTTAAGGAGGCAGAGGTAGGAGGACTGCCATGAGTTCGAGGCCACCGTGAGAATCCAGAGTGAATTCCAGGTCAGCCTGGGCTAGAGAGAAACCCTATCTCGAAAAACCAAGGGAAAAAGAGAGAGAGAGACAGAGACAGAGAAAATGGATGTGCCAGGGGCCTCCAGCTGCTGCAAACAAACTCCAGATATATGCTACACTGTATCTAGCTTTATGTGGGTACTGTGGAATCAAACCCAGGTAATTAGGCTTTACAGGCAAGCACCTTAACTGCTGAGCCATCTCTTCAGCCTAGTACATGCCTTTAATTCCAGCACTTGGGAAGCTAAGTTAGGAGGATCGCTGTGAGTTTGAGGCCAATCCCGGCTACAGAGTGAGTGCCAGGTCAGCCTGGGCTGGAGTGAGACTATGCCTTGAATAAAACAACAAAGAATCAAAATAAAGGGCTGAAAATATAGTAGACTGGTGGAGTGCTTGCCTAGAATGCACAGGGCCCGGGTTCACTACCCAGTAATACAGAAAACAAAACAAAAGAAACCTATTCATCATTTTCTTGCTGATAAAACCCCATTGCTCCCTCCACCCCAGTCCTTCCCTGCCTTGAGAAAGCCTTTTTTCCACTTGGCTGCCCAAGCGTCCAAAGATAAGTCCTTCTGGTTCGCTTTCTTTCCTCAACTGCAGCCCACTTGGGAGCAGATCCTGCCAATTCCACCTAAAACTGCGGCTAGAAGTGGGCCGGCTTCTCTCCACCCCCACCACCATTCTGTCTGTCTCCACTCTCTCCTCTGGTCTCTAGCAGGATACAAGAAGTCGACTGGGTTATTTCACTCGTGCTGAAAACTGGGGCCATTCAGTGGCCATTCTCTGAGAACCAAATTCCTATATATAGGAGTGACGGAGACATACGACCCGCCTCCAGGAAGCAGTGCTCCAGTGCAGAAGAGGAGAGGCGGGGACATACAGCTACCTCCACCAGGCCATACGAGATAAGCAGATAACGGAAGAAGCTGGCGGCATAGCTCTCCCTGGGTTCCATCGATACATGATAGAGAGGTGATAGATAGACAGATAGATAGATAGATAGATAGGCAGACAGGTAGATAGATAGATGATAGAAAATAGGTGACAGATGGATAATCAATCAGAGCAATGTGAAAAATGGCAGCAGGGATGGAAAGATGGCTCAGGGGTTAAGACGCTTGCTTGGGACGCCTAAGGACCCGTGTTTTCTACTCTCCAGATCCCACATACGCCAGACGCACAAAGATGAGGCAAGCACAAGGCCACATATGCCCACTAGGAAGCGAAAGCGTCTAGAATTAGATTGCAGTGACTGAGGCCCTGGCATGCCATTTCTTTCTCTGTCTCTAAACATAAAAAGTGGGGGGGGGGGCTGTAGAGATGGCTTAGTGGTTAAGCACTTGCCTGTGAAGCCTGAGGACCCCTGTTCGAGGCTTGATTCCCCAGGACCCACATAAGCCAGATGCACAAGGTGGCGCAGGCATCTGGAGTTTGTTTGCAGTGGCTAGAGGCCCTGGTGCGCTCAATTCTCTCTCTCTTTTTCTGCCTCTTTTTCTCACTGTCTATCTGTTCCTCTCAAATAAATAAATAAGAGCAAACAAAAAATTTAAAAACATAAATTTTAAAAAGTTAAAAAATCTGCCAGGCATGATGGCGCACGCCTTTAATCCCAGCACTTGGGAGGCAGAGGTAGAAGGATTGCCTTGAGTTCAAGGCCACCCTGAGACTACAGAGTTAATTCCAGGTCAGCCTGGACCAGAGTGAGACCCTACCTCGAAAAACCAAAAAAAAAAAAAAAAAAAAAAAGTTAAAAAATCCAGGCATGGTAGCACACACCTTTAATCCCAGCACTCAGGAGGCAAGATGTAGGAGGATCACTATGAGTTTGAGGCCACCCTGAGACTACATAGTGAATTCCAGGTCAGCCTGGGCCAGAGTGAGACCCTACCTCAAAAAAAAAAAAACAAAAAACATAAGGGCTGGAGAGATGGCTTAGTGGTTAAGCGCTCGCCTGTGAAGCCTAAGGACCCCGGTTCAAGGCTCAATTCCCCAGGACCCACTTTAGCCAGATGCACAAGGGGGCACACACATCTGGAGTTCGTTTGCAGTGGCTGGAGGCCCTGGTGCACCCATTCTCTTTGTCTCTCTCTATCTGCTTCTTTCTCTCTCTTTGTCTGTCATTCTCAAATAAATAAATAAAAATATTTCAAAAAACAAAGCATATAAATAAATAAATAAATAAAAATGACAGCAGGGATCAGGTGATGGGGGCCTTGCTCAGGGAACAGAGGGGCCTCCAGAGGATACGCAGTGGCTCACCTGTCCTCCACTCCACCCTGTTTGGCCAGCAGAGATGGGAAGATGAAAGCCTCATTTCCCAGGCCCCTTTTTGGATGAGATTACGTCCGGTCAGAAGTTGCTTCCTAAGACCTGGACTTGACCATCCACGCAACAGGGAGACCACAGCGAGGCTCTCGGTTCTTTGACTGGTCACAGGCAGCAGCGGTGAATGGTAGCATCCTCCTCCCATAGCATGAACAGCAGCCACCTCGCTGGCCCTGTGCCTGGCGTGGCCTTGGAGGTCCGCCCTGCAGCTGCTCCTCTAGCTACAAAACGCCTGTGCAGCCCTCGCTCCATCCCCACCCATTGTAGACGCATGTGCCGTTTCGGTGGGTTAAGGGATCGGGGCTTGTGAAAGGCTGAGAGCAGCCACATGGAGGGAGTGAGTGTAGGATGCTCAGTGTGGAAAGAACGGAGAAGGGGACACTTACCTCATAGACGGGGGCATCTGGCCCTTCATACTGAAGGCCTGGAGGACACAGGGAAAAGGACAAAAACATGTCACATGAGATGACACCAAGGTTCTGATGCTCCCCCTAGTTCTGACTCCTGTGCCTTCTGGAGAGCCCTTCCAAGTACCACCACAACTCCAGAGTGGGGCTGACACACTCCCCACCCCTGCACCTCTCACCTGGCTTCACAGTCTCAAAATCGGGCTAGAGGGATGGCTTAGCAGTTAAGGTGCTTGCCTGCGAAGCCTAAGAACTCATGTTCAAATCTCCAGGTCCCCCATAGCCAGATGCACAGAGATGCAAGCACGCACTGTCGCACACGTGCCACAAGGGGGCGCACACATCTGGCGTTCATTTGCAGTAGGCTGAAGGTCCTGACATGCCCATCCCCCCCAGCTTCCTCTCTTTATCTCAGAATAAAAAATAAAACAAAATAAAAACAAACAAAAAAGGGTCTTGCAGTGTCTGGTGGCACACACCTTTCATCCCAGCACTTGGGAGGCAGAGGTAGGAGGATCACTGTGAGTTCGAGGCCACCCTGAGATGACATACTGAATTAGAGGTCAGCTTGGGCTAGAGCAACATCCTAACTTGAAAAACCAAAAAAGGGGAGAAAAAAAAGTAAAGAAAGAGAGTAGAATCAAGGGGCTTCAGAGATCAGAGATGGCTTAGTGGTTAAGGTGCTTGCCTGAGAATCCTTAAAGACTCAGGTTCAATGCCCCAGGACCCATGTAAGCCAGATGCACATGGTGGCACATGTGTCTGGAGTTCCTTTACAGTGGCTAGAGGTGCTGGTGTGCCCGATTCCCGTCCCCCCGTAATAAATAAATTAAAATAAAATAGTGAACTGTGAATTCCAGATCAGCCTGAGCTAGAGTGAGACTCTACCTCAAAAAAATAAATAAATAAAATATTTTAGGCCAGGTGTGGTGACACATGCCTTTAATCCCAGCACTCAGGAGGCAGAGGTAAAAGGATTACCATGAGTTCAAGGCCATCCTGAAACTACCTAGTGAATTCTAGGTCAGCCTGGGTTATAGTGAGACTCTACTTTGAAAAACAAAACAAAAATAAGATAAAATATATTTTCAACTATTTTATTTATTTGACAGAGAAAGAGGGGAAAAGAGAGACAGAGAGAGAGAGAGAGAGAGAGAGAGAGAGAGGGAGGGAGGGAGAGGGAGAGAGAGATGGAGAGAATGGGCGCACCAGGGCTTCCAGCCACTGCAAACGAACTCCAGACGCAGGTGCCCCTTTGTGCATCTGGCTAATGTGGGTCCTGGGGAACCGAACCTGGGTCCTTTGGCTTTGCAGGCAAAGGCCTTAACCACTAAGCAACCCCTCTAGCCCAAGATAAAATATTTTAAAAAGTAAAAATAAAAACAAAAGTAGAATCAATAGGCTGGGTGTGGTGATACACACTCAGGAGGCAGAGGTAGGAGGATCGATGTGAGTTCAAGGCCAGACTGGGCTAGAGTGAGACTTTACCAGGAAAACAAAACAAAACAAAATGATTCCCAGAGGCACATAGATTCTCCTCTTCACTATTACCTCAGATTCCCAGGGAAAGGACAACCATGAGGGCAGATTCCAGGCTGTGGAAACAAGAAAGAAACCCAGGGGATGGGAGGCTGGAGGGATGGTTTAGTGGTTAAGGCACTTGTCTGCAAACCCAGGTTCTGTTCCTCAGTACCCAAGTAAGCCAGATGCACAAAGTGGGGCATGCTTCTGGACTTCGTTTGCAGTGGCCAGAGGCCCAGGTGCACCCATTCTCTTTGTCTCTCTTTCCTCTCTCTCCCTCCCTCTCTCTCTCTCTCTCTCTCTCCTTGCAAATTAATTTAAAAAAATAGCCAGGCGTGGTGGCATATGCCTTTAATCCCAGCACTTGGGAGGCAGAGGTAGGAGGATCAAGGTCACCCTGAGACTACATAGTGAATTCCAGGTCAGCCTGAGCCAGAGTGAGACCCTGTCTCGAAAAACCAAATAAATAAATAAATAAATAATAAAATAAATACAAAAGAAATAAAGAAAGCAACATCATGAATGAAATCACATCAAGCCTCCTGCATGGTGCTAAATAAATGCCTGCTTTCTTCTGCTCTCTCCTTTTACCTAGGGACAGAAAGAACGATGTTTGCAGTCTCTTAGGAGGTGAACATACTTACCTGGGATGAGAATTGTGTGCATGGGCATCACTTCCACTCCGTGGACTGGGTAGCCAAAGGGGAGGTTGGGCTGGGCCAGCAGGGGTGGTGGGCGGGGCAGCCCTTCTCTGCAGGAAGAACACTAGTGTAAGCTTGAGCAGCTGCTCTCATGCTGGTTGGCCCTCAAGGTGGGCCCTGTGTCCAGAGCCCAACCTGCCAGGGTGAGAAATCAAAAGTAGATGGGCTGCCCGGGCGTGGTGGCACACACCTTTAATCCCAGCACTCGGGAGGCAGAGGTAGGAGGATCGCCGTGAGTTGGAGGCCACCCTGAGACTACATAGTGAATTCCAGGTCAGCCTGGGCTAGAGTGAGACCCTACCTTGAAAAAAAACAAACAAACAACAACAACAAAAAAAAGTAGATGGGCTGGGCTGAAGAGATGGCTTAGCAGTTAAGGCATTTGCCTTTGAAGCCAAAGGATTCAGGTTTGATTGCCCAGGACCCATGTAAGCCAGATGTACAAGGTGGCACATGTGTCTGGAGTTCATTTAGTGGCTGAAGGCCCTGTGCACCCATTCTCTGTCTCTGCCTCTTTCTCTCTCTCTTTTTGGGCTGGAGAGATGACTCAGTTGTCAAAGTTATTTGCTTGCACAGTCTTGGTAGGATTTCCCAGTACTCATCTAATTCCTGATGCACAAAGTTGCATGCATCCATCTGGGGTTGGTTTGTAATGGCAAGAGACCCTGACATGCTCGTACTTACTCTCTCTATCATTTTCTTCATTTTTCATATAAGTAGAATTAAAAAAAATTAGGGCCAGGCGTAGTGGCACATGCCTTTAATCCCAGCATTCGGAAGGCAGAGGTAGGTGGATCACCATGAGTTCAAAGCCACCCTAAGACTCCATAGCGAATTCCAGGTCAGCCTGGGCTAGAGTGAGACCCTACCTTGAAAAACAAAAATAAAAAATCAAGGGCTGGAAAGATGGTTTAGCAGTTAAGGTGCTTGCCTGCAAAGCCAAAGGATTGTAGTTCTATCCTCCAGGACCCACGTCAGAGTCACAAAGTGGCACATGTGTCTGGAGTTCCTTTACAGGGGCTAGAGGCCATGGCACACCCATTTTTTTTTTCCTTCCTCTCTCTCCCCGCCACCTCTCAAATAAATTAATTTTTTTTAATTTTTTTTTTTTTTTAATTCTCAGGTATGTCAGAAAAGACTTAACATACACTACTTGAAATAACAAACTGACAACCAAGAGATTTCAACAAACCCAGCTGTCCAGGTCACCCCAGGAGACAGAGCTTCAACCCCAACCCTTGCAGCAGTGACTTTGAGATTCTTGTTGGCTCTTCCATGTCAACGACACAGTTTTAAATTGCATATACTCATTTGTGTCTGTGGTAAGCAGTCCTAGTCTTAGATTATAGACACAAGTGTCACAGGAGCCTTTCCTGGCTTCATAGCTGATACGTCGTGCTGCAGAACATTGATGTGAGGAATCTAGGCGCTGCCTGCTGTTTAGAACCTCACTTCAGATTCTTATGTGTTGATCCCAGGCTCTTCTACCCTTGGCATAAGTTTGCATTTTATTTTCCTGAGGTAGGGTCTTGCTCTGGCCCATGCTGACCTGGAATGCACTGTGTAGTCTCAGGGTGGCCTAGAAGTCACGGCAATCCTCCTGCCTCTGCCTCCCTAGTGCTGGGATTAAAGTTTGGTGTACACCATCACGTCCAGCCCAAGTTTGCATTTTAAAAATTTATTTGTGAGTGCAAGCGTGTGCGTGTCGTGGTGCACAAATGGAGGTCAGAGGGCAGGTCTTCCTCATTTGAGGCAGGGTTTCTCACCTTAGATTCTCAGTCTACCCTTCTTTTTTTTTTATTTATTTATTTATTTATTTATTTATTTATTTATTTATTTATTTATTTGAGAGCGACAGACACAGAGAGAAAGACAGATAGAGGGAGAGAGAGAGAATGGGCGCGCCAGGGCTTCCAGCCTCTGCAAGCGAACTCCAGACGCGTGCGCCCCCTTGTGCATCTGGCTAACGTGGGACCTGGGGAACTGAGCCTCGAACCGGGGTCCTTAGGCTTCACAGGCAAGCGCTTAACCGCTAAGCCATCTCTCCAGCCCAGTCTACCCTTCTTTGAACTTGCCACGAGCTTTTGGGAAATTCTCCTGTCTCTATCCCCCAGCTCACCGTCAGGGTCAGCGTGTTGGGACTACAGGCTACGGGAACTGAGGGATGAACTCAGTTCTCTCCAGCTTGAGCTGTGAGCAGTGTACAAAGAACCATCGCCTCACCCCCTGCCCCTTTTATTTATTTTTTATTTATTTATTTTTTTCAAGGTAGGGCCTCACTCTAGCCCAGGCTGTCCTGGCAATCCTCCTACCTCTGCTTCCCAAGTGCTGGGGATAAAGGCGTGCACCATCACACCCAGTTGAAACAGTTTTTTGCATGCAAAATTTTCTTTGTGGGCTGGGAGGATGGCTTAGCGGGTTAAGGTGTTTGCCTGCAAAGCCAAAAGACCCAGGTCAGATGCCTCAGCACCAATGTTAGTCAGATGCACAAAGGGGCACACGCTTCTGGAGTTTGTTTGCAGTGGCTGGAAGCCCTGGTGGGCCCATTCTCTCTCTCTCTCCTCTTTTTCTGTCAAATAAATAAATTTAAAAAAACAAAACAAAACTTTTTTTTCTTTGTAGCTAGACATAGTGACATAGTGAATTCCAGGTCAGCCTGGGCTAGAGTGAGAGTGAGACCCTACCTGGTTGGGGGGGTGTGTGTGGATTTCCTTTGAAGGCCCTGCTCCTCCTGGCTGGAGAGATGGTTAAGTGGTTAAAGGCGCTTGCTTGGACACTCTGTTACCATTTCCTGCCCCCTGCTTATTCCCAATAGTTCCTCTCAGGGGAACCTTCAAGAGAGTGTGGTCCTGCTTTTTTTTCCTAGTGCCTCTCATGCCCTCAAGAATAGAGTGAAAACAGGGCCAAGGGGCAGGTTGTGGTGGGCTGTGCCTAAAGTCTGTGTTCATGTTGTGAGGCCTTTGAGCCTCACTGTGGCCCTGTCCCCTCCCACAGGATGCTCACCTTATTTCCATACTGTCTCCCACACTCCTCCCATGGGGATCCCCAATCAGTCCTCATGAGGCAGTGAGTGGAGATGAGAAGTCACCTAGTATAGGTTTTAATTTCCTTTTTGCCAACAATTAAAATATTTATTGGTTAGTGGCACATCTATTAAGGAGGAAACTATCTGCCCTCTTATTGGACTGGAGGCCCGCTCCATGGGAGGAAATACATCCCTGATACTGAACCTACAACAGGGGTAGTCATGAGTCCTAGGGGTGTATCGTCTGATGCTGTCTGGCTAAATGTATGTATTATGCTTATCAAACTGCCCAATAAGCACTTCTTTTAATGTTCATACCCATATATTCATGCTACTCTCACTTTCGGTTAGAGAAGCTTCTCTTTTCAGCTGGCAGTGACCTTGAGATAACTCAGAAAGCATCATGGTGAAGAAGTGACAGAGGAGTTCTCAGCACTGAAACATCTCTATCACACCTTCCACGGCTCAGAATCCATTGCGGAATAGGTGGCAGACAGAATGTAAGAGCCAAAGGAAGGGTAGGACTCCTTACAACGTGCTCCTCCAGACACAAAATGGCCTGGATATCCATGACCTCACAGTGCCTGACACTACCTACACAAGACCATCATAATAGGAGGAAAAGATCATGATATCAAAATAAAAGAGAGGGGATGGAGAGATGGCTTAGCAGTTAAGTGCTTGCCTGTGTAGCCTAAGGACCCCAGTTCGAAGCTCAGTTCCCTAGTACCAACGTTAGCCAGATGCACAAGGGGGTGCACGCGTCTGGAGTTTGTTTGCAGCGGCTGGAGGCCCTGGCACGCCCATTCTCTCTCTCCGCCTCTCTCTCTCTCTGTCGCTCTCAAACGACTAAATAAATTAAAAAAAAAGAGAGATAAGAAAAATTTAAAAAAAGAGAGAGAGAGACTGATTGAGAGGGGGAGGGGGATATGATGGAGAGTTGGAGTTTCAAAGGGGAAAGTTGGGGGAGGAAGGGAATTACCATGGGATATTGTTTACAATTATGCAAGTTGTCAAAAAAAAAAAAAAGGCAAAAACTTTAAAAGATTTAAAATTAAGAAAAAATATTCCTCCAAAAAATATTTATTGGTCACTTGAAAACAAAAAGAATAGAGTGGATAAATAAATACATTTTTAAAGAAAGAAAGAAAAAGAACAGAGTGAACTTTGGCTCTCCCTGGGGACCCAAGCGCCCCCACAGCCCCTCATCACCTCCTCTGAAAATGCTCCAGCTCCAGCTGTCTCCGGGCCTTCACCGCTTGCAGTTCTGCGGGGTCGTAGGCATCCTGAAAGTTGTATCTGCGTCGTAGGTGCATGGAGTCACAGTCGCACTGGTTTTTAGGGAAGAGCCTAACAAGCAAGAGAGCTGTCAGCACAGCTGGGTGGGTGGCAGGCTGAAGGGCAGGAAGGAACCCAAGGTCTAACAGCATGGATGCGTCACCCACCGTGAAAATCTCCTTGCCCACACCCAGGCTGTCATAAATGGGTTGAGACACGGGAACCTTCCCTCCAACAGCGGTGCCTCAGAGACAGAAGGCAGGCAAGAGGTAAGAAGTTCAGGAGGCTCTCTTTTGATTTTTCTGTTTTTTGGGTTTTTTTTTTTAAGTTTTTCAAGGTAGGGTATCTCTCTAGCCCAGACTGTCCTGGAACTCTCTGTAGGCCCAGGCTGAACTTGAGCTCACAGCAATCCTCCTATCTCATACTCCTGAGTGCTGGAATTAAACTGTGTTTGCTACTATGTCCATCTACTTTTTAATGAAATATTCATTTGTCTGCACACGTGCACACATGCATGTACACACCAGGGTCTTCTTCTGCTGCAAACAAATGCCTGGCATGGGTGGCATTTGTACACGCGTTCTGGGGCACACACTCAGGGCCTCATGCTTGGCGACCTTTACTGATTGAGTTATCTCCACTCCCCACTGGACGTAGCTTCTTTTTTTTTTGTTTTTAAGTTTTTTTTGAGATAGGGTCTCCCTCTAGTCCAGGATGAACTGGAATTCACTATTGTGGTTTGATTCAGATGTTCCCATAAACTTAGGTGTTCTGAATACCATGTTCCCAGCTGATGGAGATTTGGGAATTAATGCCTGCCGGAGGCACTGTGTTGTTGGGGGCGGGCTTATGGGTGTTATAGCCAGTGTCCCCTTGCCAGTGTTTGGCACACTCTCCTGTTGCTATTGTCCACCTGTTATTGTCCTCCTGTTGGCCAGGAGGTGATGTCCACCCTCTGCTCATGCCATTGTTTTCCCTGCCATCATGGAGCTCCCGCTTGAGCCTGTAAGCCAAAATAAACCCCTTTGTCCCCACAAGCTGCTGTTGGTCAGCTATTTTCTGCTAACAATGCAAACCTGACTGCAACAGTAAAGTCGATCCCAAGGACTGGGATTATTGCTGCTAGAAACTGGACTGTGTGGCTTTGGCCTTTGGGAGCTGATTTTCAAGAGGAATGTGGAAGGATTTGAAACGTTGGCCTAAGAGATACCTGATGGACCATTCTGGTCAGAGTTGAAAGACTTGAATGCAGTAAGAACTATGGGCTGTGAGTTTGGTTTATGAAGATGAGAAAGAGCTTTGCTTGGGCTGGGCTAGAAGCAATTTGTGTAAGAGGCTTGTTGTTATGCCCATGTCCTGAGAACTTGTACAGGGTTGCATTGTGTAGAAATGGACTGGTGTGAGAAGAAGAATATGGCACAGAAATTAAATCTCTGGGCTGAAACCCTGCCTGCTCACTGCAAGTGTATAAGACATTGTAACCATTGAGATTGGGCCAGCTAAGCTGCACTGGGATAGCAGAAAGAATAGAGTCTTCTGAAGGGGCCTGAATGCCGAAGGAGTGCCCAGTTCTTCAAAGTTGCTTTATTCCCCCTTGGTTTAACAAACTGGCACCCCACCTGGTATTATGGAGTACAAGAAATGCAGGAGGGCTGGAGAAATGGCTTAGTAGTTAAGGCGCTTGCCTGCAAAGCCAAAGGACCCAGGTTTTACACCCCCAGAACCCACGTGAGCCAGATGCACAAGGGGATGCATACATCTGGAGTTTGTAGTGGCTGGATGCAGGCAAGGTAGGATCATCGAATTTGCAACACAGTCTTGTGTTTTGGAAACAGCCATGGGCAGTGTGAAGCAGGTCTGCTAAAGATTGCCTGCATGGAGACCCAATGGAGTCATGAGGATGGATCATGGTATGCAGTGGAGACCCGGTGGAGATGCCAGACCCACGAGATGCTGTTAAGGAGAGCTGCCACCCCAGGTGAATTCCAGGACTGTGAGTAGAGAGGCAGAATTGGAACTCCAGAGACTTGTTGCTGGTTAGAATTATTGGACTTGGAGACTTGTCACTGGTTAGAGTTGTTGGACTTGGAACTACAGAGTTTGATGTTTGTCTTGTTTAACTAGTATATTGGTTGATTTTTATTTTTGCTATGCCCAATGCCACCTTTTGCAGTGTGAATGTTTATTCTGTGTCATTATAGATTTTAGAAGGATTTATTTTATTTATTTATTTTTGATATGTATGGTTCAGTTAAAATATCTTGGACTATGGGAATGTTTGAACATAATTAGGCTTGATAAAAACTATGGGGACTTAGCCAGGCATGGTGGCGCACACCTTTAATCCCAGCACTTGGGAGGCAGAGGTAGGAGGATCATCATGAGTTTGAGGCCTCCCTTAGACTATATAGTGAATTCCAGGTCAGCTTGGGCTACAGTGAGACCCTACCTCTGGTGGGGGTGGGGGGGAACCATGGGAACTTTCAAATTTGGACTGAATGCATTGCATTTTACATCATGGGTGGCTATCAGTTTATGGGGGCCAGGGGCAAGTGTTGGTTCAATTCAAGTGTCCTCCAAAAACTTAAGAGTTCTGAATGCTAGGTCCCCAGCTGATAGAGATTTGGAAGCAGTGTATAATTGGGGGCTGGCTTGTGGGTATTATAGCCAGTTGCCCCTTGCCAGTGTGTGGTACATCCTCCTGCTGCTGTTGTCCACCTGATGTTGGCCAGGAGGTGATGTCCACCCTCTGCTCGTGCGATCATTTCCTCCTGCCATCATGGAATTTCCCCTCGAGCCTGTAAGCCACAGTAAACCCTTTTATCCCCTACAAGCTGTTCTTGGTCGGGTGATTTCTGCCAGCAATGCAAACCTGACTGCAAAAAACTACGTAGTCTTAGGCTGGCCTCAAAATCATGGCGATCCTCCTACCTCTGCTTCCCAAGTGCTTTGATTCAAGGCATGTGCGGGCATGCCCGGCTCTGCACCTAGCTTCTTGAAACATCACACAAGGGAACTTTGGTGGCAACCAGTTCCACTACAGCAGAGAACAGGACAAGCATCTCTGTGATGTTAGTCCCATGAGCCCTCCAAGGCTTTAGGGGATTTTGCTGGGTGCTATAGAGAGCAGATTCCAAGCCCCACAGATCAGGCCTGGTGTCTGGGAATGGCTTTAGGAGTCAGCCTCTGCAGAGCTCAATGCCCCATGAGAGCGCCAAGGAAGAGAGAGCAAGGAAGGCTGCAGTGAGGAGCGCGATCGATCCAAAAGTCTCACCAGATGCCATTGTAGGTAAAGAGGTTCCTGAGCTGCACCTCAGGGAGAAGTTTCAGCACCAGAGGAGGTCTGGAAGGTTCAGGCTTGAAGCTGTCAAATTTGGCCTGAAGGTAAACACTTTTGAGTATAAACAGAACAACGCACAATCCAGCGGCTGAGAAGAAAATCTTGGGGAGCCACCATCGTCTGCATCTATGGGACACATGCACAGAAGAGAATGCATTTACGTCTTTGTCTTGACCCAGGCATGGTGTTCTACGCCTGTGATCCCAGTACCCAGGAAGCTAAAGATAGACTGGCCGAATTTGAGACTAGACAATGCTATACTATATAATGTCACAAAAACAAGCAAAAAAGCTGGGCATGTGGGGGGAGGGATGGTATTACCATGGGATATATTGTATAATCATGGAAGTTGTTAATAAAAATTTGAAATTAAAAAAAGTTGGGTGTGGTAGCACACACCTTTAATCCCAGCACTCAGGAGGCAGAGGTAGGAGGATCACCATGAGTTCGAGGCCATCCTGGGACTACAGAGTGAATTCCAGGTCATCCTGGGCTAGAGTGAGACCCTACCTCGGAAAAATAAATAAATAAATAAAAGGAGCTCCAGCACTTGGGAGGCAGAGGTAGGAGAATTGCTGTGAGTTCAAGGCCAGCTTGGGACTACAGTGTAAATTCCAGGTCAGCCTAGAGTGTGACCCTTCTTCAAAAAAAAAAAAGAATAAATTTTTAAAAAAATCATACAATTTCTAAACGTCTTAAAATTGAGGCAGGACAAAAGGACAGGGGAAACTCTGGGACATGGGAAGGGAAACACCCCCCTCCCCCCAAACACAAACACAGGCATCTGGCTAAAGCCCCGAGCCAGCAGAGGATCAGGAATTCCAGCACAGTTAGTACTTACACAGACCCTTCTCCCTTGCCAGCTGCAAGCCTGCAACTTTCTGGGAATCTCTTTCCAGTCAAAGAACATGTTCTAGATCCTGTGCCACCCTAGCAGCTCCTGCTCTTTTCCATCTAAAGCCCCACTCGATCCCCCTATAATCTCACGTAGCAGAAAGGGAAACACACCTTTAGTTAGAACCAGAATGGCTCATCCTGGAACTCTGACCCAACCACCCGTCCCAGTTCTCACATTCCCAGAGCCGGAGCACTGGTCCCCAAAGTCACTTTCCTGCGATGGCCTAAACCACCTGTCTGATTATCATGTCCCTGAAGGGACCCAAGGCCTGAGGCAAGACAGACCACCCTGCAACCAAAGAATTCCAGTGACTCCCACCACCCTATAAGTATCCCATGTTCTATAATGGAGTTTTATTATTTATTTATATTTGGTTTTCCGAGATAGTGTCTCACTCCAGCTCAGGCTGGCCTTGAACTCACGATGATCCTCCTACCTCTGCCTCTGCCTCCCGAGCGCTGGGAATAAAGGCGTGCGCCACCACGCCTGGCTGCCTCATTTTATTTTTTTAATGATACAAGCCACAAGAGCAAGAGCGAGAACGAGGGAGACACAGAGAGAGAAATGTTGTGCCAGGGCCTCCAGCCACAGTGATGGCACTCAAGATGTGTGCGCCACCTTGTGCTCATGCGCCACCTTGTGTCTCTGGCTTACCGAGGATCTGGGGAACTGAACCTGGGTAAGTGCCTTAACTGCTAAGTCATGTCCCCAGCCCGGGCGGTTGCTTTTTGACCTGCCTGGTCAGAGCCCTTCTCAGGATGCCCAAATAAAGTCTGCTGTTGAGCTGGACCTTCCCTCTTGTCTCTTTATCCACTTTTTCTTTCTTCTTTTTAGTTTTCTTTTTGTTTTTTTGAGGTAGGGCTTCACTCTAGCCCAGGCTGACCTGGAATTCATTATGTAGTTCCAGGGTGACCTCGAACTCACAGCAATCCTCCTACCTCTGCCTCCTGAGTTCTGGGATTAAGGGCATGAGCCACCATGCCCAGCCAAATTCCAAAGTTTTTAAGTGTTCCCCCCCCCCAAGGTAGGTTCTCATTCTAATCCAGGCTAACCTGGAGTTCACTATATAGTTTCAGGGTAGCCTCAAACTTGTGGTAGTCCTCCTACCTCTGCCACCCGAGTGTTGGGATTAAAGTTTTGTGCCACCACACCTGGTAGCTAAAGATTTTTAAAACTTCAAAAACTGAAATGGTCACTGGGCATGGTAGCATATGCCATTAATCCCAACACTCAGAAGGAAGAGGTAGGAGGATCACCATGAGTTCAAGGCCACCCAGAGACTACATAGTGAATTTCAGGTCAGCCTGGGCTGTAGTATACCCTATCTCAAAAAAACCAAAAAATAGTGCTGGAGAGATGGCTTAGCGGTTAGGTGCTTGCCTGTGAAGCCTAAGGACCTCGGTTCTAGGCTCGACTCCCCAGGACCCACGTTAGCCAGATGCACAAGGGGGCACACGCGTTTGGAATTTGTTTGCAGTGGCTGGAGGCCCTGGCGCGCCCATTCCCTCTCTCCCTCTCTCCCTCTCTCTATCTGCCTCTTTCTCTCTCTGTTACTCTCAAATAAATAAATAAATAAAAATAACAAAAAAATTTAAAAAAAAAAAAACAAAAAATAAAAATAAGAATAAAAAAAACTGGCATGGATAATACCCCATATCCACAACATTCTCCTACTTCTGATTTCTTTATACACTGTCAGTTCTACTCTTGTGTCCAGGTATTCCTCCTTGGAGGGGGGGGGGAATTTCACTCCATTAAAATTCCCCTCTTCCCTCTTAATCTCAGGCATAAAGGGGTCAGGACTGGCCGTTTCTGACCACTTCAACCCAAGGAATTTCCGGTGAGGCATCAATCGATTGATTTCGCAGTGCGGACTAGGACTTGGATTTCATTTAATAGACCCCAGGGATCCTCATTTCTTCTCCCTGCTGTGGGAGACTCACACCTTTTGGTGCTGACCAGGTCCCATGATGGAGTCATTACAGAAGACAAAATGGTGATAAGAGGAAAATGCAAGAACCAGGCTGACTGCATTCCTCAGAAGCCATCCTCGCCCCTAGGCCACACTTTTCTGTTTACTTTATCTCAAGAGCCTCTGTTTGGATGACACACCCTAATTGCCTGGCCATAATTTTGGGATTAACAGGAAAATTCCCCTGAAGAAACTCCTCTTCACAAATGAGCCCCCATTCCCTTACCCCCCACCCAGTGACAGGATTTATAAAACCTAACCTTCACAAACCAAGGTGCCAGGCTCTTCTCTCATTAGACAGCCTCGCAGCCATGTCTTTCCCAAATAAAACTTTTACTTTGGGGCTGGAGAGATGGATTAGCGGTTAAGCGCTTGCCTGTGAAGCCTAAGGACCCCGGTTCGAGGCTCGGTTCGTTAGCCAGATGCACAAGGGGGCGCACGCGTCTGGAGTTCGTTTGCAGTGGCTGGAAGCCCTGGCGCGCCCGTTCTCTCTCTCTCTATCTGCCGCTTTCTCTCTCTGTCTGTCACTCTCAAATAAATAAATAAAAGTCAAAATAAATTTAAATAAAATAAAACTTTTATTTTGCTTCTGAGCATTCTTGCATGGTCATTCTCAAACCTTACATCTGGAGCTGTGACTTGGGTAGGAGGTTCCCGGTTGCCCTCTCGGGGAGCTGGCCCTCCTTTCCCTGACCGATCAACCGAGCTGCCACTGACCCTCTGAAGGCTTTGGACCATCTCCACCTGGCGCCAGCTCTCCCGCCCACTGTGATCTGCCCTCCCTCTTCTGTCTTTCTTGGTCTCCTCTCTCCTCAGTAAGTGTCCCTCACGGGTTGGCCTGGTCTTGGGTTTATCCCTTTCTTGTCTAAGCTGTGTTGGCACGCCAGGTTACACTCCCTGCACGCTGCTGGGCACCCCAGGTCTCGAGGGAGACGCTGTCTGGACTACCGAGCCCTAAGGGATGCCTTTTGGCTTACTTTGCCAGCTTTGGGACACTTTCCTCCTTTCTCCTCTCCTTTACTTCTAGCTCTGGTTTCCTCCTTTCCCGTCTCCTGTGTACCCTTCCTCTCACCTGAGAGGGGAAACGAGGCCTCTAAATCAGCCCCATCACCCCGCTGGTTTGTCTCTGTACGAACTTAAAACCACTAGGAATCCAGGGAGATATTAAGCCTTGCCACCAAATTTTTTACTATAATATAGCTTGGCCACAATATAAATTGCACAATGGGTCTATATGGCCAGAAATTTTGATTTCCAAATTTGTACTTATTTATAGATAATAGGCAAATGGTCCAAAATTCTCTATATTCATGCATTTTTCATTCTTTTTACATGCCCGTCCTGCAATATTTGGGGCACTCTGCTCCCCCACTCCTTTCTCGGGGTGCCTTCTTGCCCCACTCCACTTCTGGGCCTAGACCTCATGCAAAAACTCTCTCTCTCTGAGCCAGGCACGGTGGTGCACACCTTTAATCCCAGCACTAAGGGGGCAGAGGTAGGAGGATCATTGTGAGTTCCAGGCCACCCTAAGATAGTGAATTCCAGGTCAGCCTGGGTTAGTGTGAAACCCTATCTCGGAAAACCAAAAGGAAAAAAAAAAACCTTTTCCTCTTCCTGGCCTCCCACTGACCCTCAATCTTCATTGTTACCCCTGCTGCATTCCTTACCAAGACCCCAAACTTTCTCCTTCCTTCTTCTGAGGATGACCCCCAAGTGTGGGACACTTAATCGCCTATATTTGCCTCTCACCACCCACCTGTTTATATCAAACTCAAGGATCTCACTCAAACACTGTCAGGGACTTACACCCATTATCTCTCACCTCCTTCAGGCTGGCCTCTGCCCACCTCTTCTACCCACAACCCCCCTGTCCGGCCTATAACCAGTCCTGAGGGCACCTTCCACTTGGTCCAAGACCTCCAGCTAATCAGTGCTGCTGCCTTGCCCATCCACCTGGTAGTGCTTACCCATGTGCCCTTCTCTCTCCCGTTCCCTCTGCTACCGCTCATTTCTCAGTGCTTGACCTTACAGAACTGCCAACCCCTTGACAGGAGTCAAAGGAGGGAGGGACTTGCCTCTACTTTGTTTCGGTGGAGGGGAAGGTTTTCAAGGAAGGGTCTCACTCTAGGCTGACCTGGAAGTCACTATGGAGTCTCAAGCTGGCCACGAATTCACAGCGATCCTCCTACCTCTGCCTCCCGAGTGCTGGGATTAAAGGTGTGCGCCACCACGCCCGGCTGACTTGCCTCTTCTTAAAGAAGAAAACTGCCATTATGTTAACAAATCGGGCAAGGTGGAACTTGAAATTAAAAAAAAAAATGCTTAAAAATCTGGCAGATCACTGGGCATGGAGGTGCACACCTTTAATCCCAGCACTCAGGAGGCAGAGGTAGGAGGATCGCCGTGAGTTCAAGGCCACCCTGAGACTCCATAGTGACTTCCAGGTCAGCCTGGGCTAGAGTGAGACCCTACCTCGAAAAACCAAAAGAAAAAAAGTTGTCCTTTGTGACACCTTTGACTACATGCCTCCCCCAAAGGCATACAGGCCACTCCCACAGGCTAGAGTCTTCTCCAGGAAAAATAAAAAAATGTATTAATTTTAAATTTAAACTGCAAACAGCTGTTAAAATATATTGCCTATATTGCTGATAAGAAAACATCGGCTCACAAGCAAGTAGAGTACTCCATATAAATTTTAATATACCCCAAAAAATCAAATAACATGTCCTCATCAATTTGAAGTATTACTAAAACCTTTTTGTTTTTCTTTTCTTTTTTTGAGGTAAGGTCTCACTCTAGCTCCAGCTGACTTGAAATTCACTATGTAGTCTCAGGGTGGCCTTGAACTCACAGTGATTAGGATTAAAGGCATGCATCACCAGCTAAAACCTTTTTTTAACATTTCATTTTTATTGATTTATTTGAGAGAGGGAAAAAGGCATAGTGAGAGAGAGAGAGAGAGAGAGAGAGAGAGATTGAATGGGCACACCAGGGCTTCCAGCCACTGCAAACAAACTCCAGATGCATGTGCCCCTTGAGCATCTGGCTTACTTGGGTCCTGGAGAATCAAACCTGAGTCCTCAGGCTTTGAAGGTAAATGCCTCAACCACTAAGCCATCTCTTCAGCCCATGAAAAGAATTCTGAAGTCTTTTTGTTTTGTTTTGGGAGGTAGGGTCTCACTCTAGCCCAAGCTGACCTGCAACTCACTCATTAGTCCCAGACTGGGCCCAAACTCAGTGTTCCTCCGACTCTGCCTCCTGAGTACTGGGATTAAAGGCATGTACCACAACTCTTGGCTTTTTAAAACATATTTTTATTTGCAGACACACTCACACGCACACACACAGAAACAGTGAGAATAGGTACACAAGGGCTTCCGGCCAGTGCAAACAAAGCCCAGACCAAAGTGCCACTTTGTGCAACTGGAGTTACGTGGCTACTGGAGAATTTAAACCAGGCCATCAGGTTTGCAAGCAAGTTCTCCTTTCCACTGAGCCATCTCTCCAGCCTAGGACTTTGAGCTCTTGATCCTCCTGCTCCCACATACCAAATGCTAAATTTACAAGCTTATGACATCATATCTCATACAATTCTTTTTACAGTAAATGCCTTTATTTGCTTATAAGTTTAAGATTTACCACTAGGATTTTACAAGCCGATAAACACGTGGCAGATTGTTTGTCCCAAGGAACAATCAGTACCTTCCCAGACTATACAATAGATGACTAAACTATAGGTCATGATGTGTATCTATGTGTGTGTGTGTGTGTGTGTGTGTGTGTGTGTGTGTGTGTGTGTTTTAAGGGAGAGAAAAAGATTCTTTTAGCTTACAGATCCAGTTGGTAGATTTGATCGTGGTAGGGAAGGCTTGTCAGGCCTGAGCTGGAACAGAGCTGGACAAATCTCCCTAGAGCCAGGAAGCACAGCTGTTTTCAATTTTTGTTGTTGTTGTTTGTTTGTTTTTTTAAATATTTTTTAATTAATTAATTTATTTATTTGAGAGCGACAGACACAGAGAGAAAGACAGATAGAGGGAGAGAGAGAGAATGGGCGCGCCAGGGCTTCCAGCCTCTGCAAACGAACTCCAGATGCGTGCGCCCCCTTGTGCATCTGGCTAATGTGGGACCTGGGGAACTGAGCCTCGAACCGGGATCCTTAGGCTTCACAGGCAAGCGCTTTACCGCTAAGCCATCTCTCCAGCCCTGTTTGTTTGTTTTTAATGAAGTAGGGTCTTACTCTAGCCCAGGCTGATCTGGAATTCACTATGTAGTCTCAGGGTGGCCTCAAACTCACGATGATTCTGTTACGTCTGCTTCCCAAGTGCTTGGATTGAAGGTGAGCCCACCACACCCAGCTTGTTGGTGTTTTTTTTTTGTGTGTGTGTTCAGTGCTGGGGATCAAATCCAGGTGAGTGCTTAGCCACTGCCTTACATATCAGGCCCCACATCACCATAATTTTGTCATTTATATAATAAAACAATTATCAGCTGAACTGGTGATGTACACTGTAACATCAGTGCTTAAGAGGCAGGAGGATTGCTGTAAATTTAAGGTAGCCTAGTCTATGTAGCACGACCCTATATAAACCTAAAATTAAATAAGGCTGGAGAGATGGCTTAGTGGTTAAAGTGCTTGCTGGCAGAGCCAAAAGACCTAGGTTCGATTCCCCAGTACCCACGTAGATGCACAAATTGGTGCATGCGTCTGGAATTTGTTTGCAATAGCTGGAGGCCATGGTGCACCCATTCTCTCTCTGTCTCAAATATATATATATATATATATATATATATATATATATATATATATATATATATATATGAATTGATGGAAGAGGGCTAGGGGGATGGCTCAGCAGTTAAAAGACTTTCCTTGCAAAGCCTGATGGCCCAGGTTCAATTTCCCAGTACATGAAGCCAGATGCACAAAGTGACACATGCATCTGGGATTCCTCGACAGTGGCAGTAAGGCCCTGGCCCATACTCACTTTTATTTATTTATTTATTGGTTTTTCGAGGTAGGGTCTCACTCTGGCTCAGGCTGACCTGGAATTCACTCTGTAGTCTCAGGGTGGCCTCGAACTCATGGAGATCCTCCTGCCTCACGAGTGCCAGGATTAAAGGTATGCTCTCTGCTTCGCCGGGCTCATGCTCACTCCCCCCCCACACACACACCTTCTGTCTCTTTCTGACACATAAACAAACAAAAGCATTCAAAGAAAGAATAGATGGTAGAGCAACAGAGCAGGACAGCCAAAGTTCTGCTCCAGCCGCCTCTGCAGGTGAGCGCCCCCCCGCAGGCAGTCTCCCGCAGGGGCACATGAACTCATGTGCCCATCCACACACATACTCTCACAGGTTAAAAAAATATATGTATATATTTTAGAAGCCATTGTCAGCAGTGAGGGGACAGAATTCTCTATGTAGTTTCAAGGTAGCCTCGAACTCCCAGTGATTCTCCTACCTCTGCCTCCCAAGTGCTGGGATTAAAGGCGTGTGCCACCATGCCCAGCCCCATACCCATTTCTTTCTTCCTTTCCTTTCCTTTCCTTTCCTTTCCTTTCCTTTCCTTTCCTTTCCTTTCCTTTCCTTTCCTTTCCTTTCCTTTCCTTTCCTTTCCTTTCCTCTCCTCTCCTCTCCTCTCCTCTCCTCTCCTCTCCTCTCCTCTCCTCTCCTCTCCTCTCCTCTCCTCTCCTCTCCTCTCCTCTCCTCTCCTCTCCTCTCCTCTCAAGAAAGACACCTCCCCCTTATCAGTTAACTAACCACATTGCACTGGCTTCTTGTAACAGTATCCATAAAACCCAACATCTGGCACCTGTCAATAGCAAACAGAGATTCAGCTCACCAATCAGGGTCTTTGGAGGATTAGCTACATGGCTGTGCTGTCGGCTAGCTTGTGATAAACGAACACATATATAACATGGGCTCCTTTTGTGGTTAGGTAATAAAGACACTGTGGCCTTCATTTTCATGTGCTCTTAGGTGATTTGCTATAGGAAGCCAGCTGCCATATGGTAGGTTTCCATGGAGTTCCAACTAAAGAGGAACTATAGTCTTTAGCCAAAAGGTACTCTAATCTAAGTGGATCCTTCAGCCCAGGTCAAGCTTTTTTAAAAAATATTTTATATATAATATTTAATATATTTTTTGTTTATTTTTATTTATTTGAGAGCAACAGACAGAGAAAGAGGCAGAGAGAGAAAAAGAGAGAGAGAGAGAGAGAGAGAATGGACACGCCAGGGCCTCCAGCCACCGCAAACGAACTCCAGATGTATGCACCCCCTTGTGCATCTGCTTATGTGGGTCCTGGGGAATCGAGCCTTGAACCAAGGTCCTTAGGTTTCACAGGCAAGCGCTTAACTGTTAAGCCATCTCTCCAACCCCCCATCAAGTTTTTAAGTAGTCATAGTAACTTTCATTCAAATATGTTTAGAGACAAGTGGGGTGGTGCACACTTGTAATTCTTTCTCTTTTTTTGGGGGGGTGTGTGCAGTTTGGGGTAGGGTCTTACTCTAGCCCAAGCTGACCTGGAATTCACTAGACTCAGGGTGGCCTCAAACTCACAGTGAACCTCCTACCTCTCTCTGCCCCACCGAGTGCTGGGATTAAAGGTGTGTGCCACGCCTGGCTGCATGTGCTTAATTTTTAAATTAAAGTTCATCAGAGTGTATTTTGGACTGTAACCTGGAGGATATAGTGACGCGGGCAGACCTGGAATTTGTATTCCAACCTAATCCAAAAGTAAATGAGGAACTTAAAAAAAGGATTGACAACTCCAGATCAACACAGTTAGATAAAATTGGAAAAGAAGAAGCTTACCACAGCTTTATTTGAAGACTTTTTAAAGAACCTAGGGTTTTAGCTTTGAGCTTCAGTCTTGAAGCAAAAAACAGAGACGTTGCCAAAGCAAAGAAGACTGAGGTACGAATGGAACACTGGTCAAAAGATACAGATATACCCACATTTATCTTGAACGAGCGACTACAGTCAGAAACAAGAATATTGATGAGCAAACTGCCTATGAATCCTGGGGGAAACATGCATCAGAAAGTTAGTGAATTTGAGAATGAAGTAAGTCATCTATGAGGATGCTGAACTACCAGGGCAGAGGTCAAGGCGTTTTCAGGTTATCAGTCCCCATTCTGATGACGGGACACCTGAAAAGAATGGAATGCAGAGATGACTTGAGTCAGGAATCTGTACTTCCTCATCAAGCAACCCTTGGCCTAAATAAAGAGACAACAATAGCAAATCGGACCAAAAGAAAGAGAGAGACACAAAAATGACCTGGATATGCATGACCTCACAGTGCCTGGCACTACCTACACAAGACCATCAAACAAGGAGGAAAAAACCATGACATCAAAATAAAAGAGAGACTGACTGAGAGGGGGAGGGGATATGATAGACAGTGGAATTTCAAAGGGGAAAATGGGGGGAGGGAGGGAATTACCATGGGTTTTTGTGTACAATTATGGAAACTGTCAATAAAAATAAATAAATAAAAAGGACTTTAATACATTTCACATGTAACATTAGAGAATAACTTAGTATAATGTAAATAGTCTTAAAATTATAATTGCTTAAGAATCCACTGATCTAAAACTGTAAAAAAAAAACAAAAAAAAACCTTTATTCCCAGGCTGGAGAAATGGCTTTGTGGTTAAGGCGCTTGTCTACAAAACCAAAGGACCCAGGTTCAATTCCCCAGGACGTAAGCCAGGTGCACAAAGGGGCATATGAGCCTGGAGTTCCTTTGCAGTGGCTAGAGGCCCTGACATGCCCATTCTCTCTCTCCCTCTCCCTCCCCATCTATTTCTCTCTCTCTGAAATAAAGAAAAATTTTAAAAGAGAAAAGAAAAAAAAAAACCTTCAATCCCTTAGTGAACTCTTAAGACTTTTTCATAATTTTTCAATAACTATATCACCTTAAATTAGCTTCATATTCTACTTGATCAAAAAGACAAAAAATAAAAATAATTGCATCAGAAAAAAATAAAATAAATATGACCATGCATAGTGGTGCATGCCTTTCATTCCAGCACTTGGGAGGCAGAGGTAGGAGGATCACCATGAGTTCAAGGCCACCCAGAGACTACACAGTGAATTCCACGTCCGCCTGGACTAGAACGAGACTCTACCTTGAAAAACCAAATACATACATATACGCTTGCATGTGTGTGTGTGTGTGTGTGTGTGTGTGTGTGCTGGAGAGATGGTTCAGCTGTTAAGCTGTTTGCTATCAAAGCCTAAGAACAGCTTTGATTTTCCAGGACCCATGTAAAGCCAGATGCACAAAGTGATGCACACATCTGGAGTTCATTGACAGGGGCTAGGGGCCCTGACCCACCTATCCTCTCTCTCTTATTAAAAAAAAAATTATATATATATTTATTTGATAAAGAAAGAGACAGATAGAGAGAATGGACACACCAGGGCCTCCAGCTGCTGCAAACAAACTCCAAACACATGCACCACCTGTGCATTTGGCTTATGTAGGCCCTGGGGAATCGAAGTAGGGTCCTCTGGCTTTGCAGGCAAGTGCCTTAACCACTGAACCATCTCTCCAGCCCACTATTTTTCTTTTTTTAATTACTTATTTATTTATTTATTTGACAGAGAAATAGGGGGAGAGAGAATGGAAATGGGCAAGTCAGGGCCTCCAGCCACTGTAAATGAACTCCAGACATGTGTGTCCCCTTGTGTAGCTGGCTAACATGGGTCCTGGGGAATCGAACCTGGGTCCTTTGGCTTTGCAGGCAAACGCCTTAACCACTAAACCATCCCTCCAGCCCTTTACTTTTTATTTATTTGCAAGGAAGGAAGGAAGATGAGACAGAGAAAGAGAGAATGGGCACACCAGGGCCTTTTGACACTGCAAAGGAACTACAGATGCATGAGCCACTTTGTGCATCTGACTTTATGTAGGTATTAGAGAATCAAATCCAGGCTGTCAGGTCCAAGCAAGCACCTTTAACCATTGAGCAATCTCTCTAGCCCCCTTTTTTATTTTTATTTTTTTCAAAGTAGGGTCTCACTCTAGCTCAGGTTAACCAAGAATTCACTATGTAGTTCCAAATTGGCTTTGAACTCAAAGCGATTCTTCTACCTCTGCTTCCTGAGTGCTGGAATTAAAGGCATGCGCCACCACACTAAGCTCGGTGCCTAAATTTTTGAGACTATTTTTGTTTATTAATTCGTGAAGAGAGAGAGAATGGACATGCCAGGGCTTCTTGCCACCGCAAAAGAACCCTGCATATATATGCCACTTTGTACATCTAGTATATGTGGGCACCTGGGTAATTGAACCCAGGTCAGCAGGCTTGGCAAGCAAGCACCTTTAACCACTAAGCCATCTTCTGAGCCTTGATGCTTATGATTTTTTTTTCTTAGTAAGTCCTTTATTGCCATTGAGTTTACTTGGGGTCAATTTTTATTTATTTACTTTTTTTATGTTTTACTCTGTACAGAATAAATCTGTACTTTTATTTATTTATTTTCTCAATTTTTATTAACATTTTCCATGATTATAAAAAATATCCCATGGTAATACCCTCCCTCTCCCATCTTCCCCTTTGAAATTCCATTCTCCATCATATCCTCTCCCCATCTCAATCAGTCTCTTTTCTTTTGATGTCATGATCTTTTCCTCCTCTTATGATGGTCTTATGTAGGTAGTGTCAGGCACTATGAGGTCATGGATATCCAGGCCATTTTATGTCTGGAGGGAGCACGTTGTAAGGAGTCCTACCCTTCCTTTGACTCTTACATTCTTTCTGATGCTTATAATTTTTTTTAAAATACTTATTTATTATTTGAGAGAGAGGGAGGCACAAAGAGAGTGAGAACACCAGGATCTCTAGTGACTGCAAATGAACTCCAGACACATGCATCACCTTGTGCTTACATGGGGTTTATTGGGGCTTTGAATCTGGATCCCTTACGCTTCACAATCAAGTGCCTTAACGGCTCAACCATCTCTCCAGCCTTGTTTGTAATTTTGTTTTATTTCTTTATTTAGTTATTATTATTATTTTGCTTTTCTTTTTGTTTTTTCGAGGTAGGGTTTCACTTTAGCCCAGGCTGACCTGGAATTCTGCCTCCAGAGTGCTGGAATCAAAAGTACGCAACACACCACCATGCCCAGCAACGCTTATAATTTTAAATACCACGTGGCAGGAGGGCCTATGTTCCAGTCCAGCCCACGGCTATGTCCTGTGGCAAAACAAAGAAACAAACAAAAAAACTTCTCTGAGTGCCTGAGTCTGGCCTCCCAGAACACACATGGAAGCAGGAAGCTGAGGCAGGGTTTTGTAATCCCAGCGCCCCTAAAGCAAGAAGAAAGATCAAGCCCAGGGTTTACCATAAGCTCACAAAGGGAATGGTGACCAAGGAGAAACCCTGCCTCAATATGAAGCAGAAGGAGACGACCCACCATACATTATGCATGTGTACACACACACACACACACACACACACACATATGTATATGACTTATTTTCAAGGCCAAAAGACCTTTTTTTCCCCAAGGGTCTCACTGTAGCCCAGGCTGGCCTCAAACTCTTAGCAATCCTCTTAGCCTCCAGAGTGCTGGAACAAAAGGCGTCCACCACCACACCCGACATGATAAATTTTTATAGTAGTATATTTTATGTGCTGAATTGTGTTTACCTACTCTACTCCGCTGGCTCATGTGCCGAAGTACTAGTTTCCAGTGTTTCTTTATAGAGAGGGTCTCCTCCTCCCCAACTTGCTCTGTAGTTGAAGATGACCTAGGACTTCTGATCCTCTTCCTCCCCACTCCTCCTCCTCCTGAGTGTTCCATCATTTCAGGTGTTCGGAGGTTGAAGTGGAGGCTTGCTGGGATCAACTCTGCGCTGAGAACCCAGGCTTTTGTGCATGCCACAGGCAAGCACTCCCCCCACTTGAATTTTTGCCATTGTCGCATGAGTTCTTTGTCAGTGTTCTCATTCTAGGTTTGGTGCTTGGTCCTGGGAGTTGAACCCAGACAGCCTGGCCTGTCGCATACTACCCGCTTTTTAAACATTTAAAAAATTTTTTTTGTTAGTTTTATTTTTATTTAGTTATTTGAGAGCAATAGACCGAGAGAAAGAGGGAGGGAGAGAGAGAGAATGGGTGCGCCAGAGCCTCCAGCCACTGCAAAGGAACTCCAGACGCATGCACCACCTTGTGAATCTGGTTTACGTGGGTCCTGGGGAATTGAACCTTGAGCCAAAGTCCTTAGGCTTCACAGGCAAGCACTTAACCGCTAAGCCATTTCTCCAACCCCCCTTTTTAATTTTTTTTAAATATTTGAGACAGGGAGAGAAACAGGTAGAGAGAGAGAGAGAATGGGTACATACCAGGGCCTCCAGATGTGTGCACTACCTTGTACATCTGTTTTATTTCTCTCTCTTTTTTTTCTTTTTTTGTTTTTCGAGGTAGGGTCTCTAGCTCAGGCTGACCTGGAATTCACTATGTAGTCTCAGGGTGGCCTCGAACTCATGGAGGTCCTCCTACCTCTG
This sequence comes from Jaculus jaculus, assembly GCF_020740685.1. Classification (NCBI taxonomy): domain Eukaryota; kingdom Metazoa; phylum Chordata; class Mammalia; order Rodentia; family Dipodidae; genus Jaculus; species Jaculus jaculus. The sequence goes on from NC_059110.1 coordinate 108,270,953, forward strand.
CATCCCAAGTGCTGGGATTAAAGGTGTGTGCTACCATGCCCAGCTACATCTGGTTTTACATGGGTGCTGAGGAAATGAACCAGGGTCCTCAGGCCTTGAAGGCAAGCACCTCAACCGTTAAGCCATCTCTCCAGCCCTTCAGACGCTTTGTAAAGGTTTACCTCTCTCTTTTTTTTTTTTTTTTACAGAGAGAAAGAAGCAGATAGAGAGAATGGGCAGGTTAGGCCTTCTGCAGACCAACTCCAGATGCATGTGCCGTCTTGTGCATCTGGCTTACCTGGGTCCTGGGGAATTAAGCCTGGATAGGTTTCTCAGGATGCGCCTTAATTGCGAAGCCATTTGTCTAGCCCTAAACTTTTGAGACAGAATCTTATTAAGTATCCCAGCCTGGCCTCATACTTGTGATCTTCCTCAATCAGAGACTAGAACCCTGGGCTTCACAAATGCTGGGCAAACTTACCAACTGAGCTACATGCTCAACCCTAGTTATTCTATGTTGCACCTTGTCAGGCTTGGAAGATGCTCAGCAGTTAACGGCACTTACTTGCAAAGTCTGGTGGCCCTGATTTGGTTCCACCAGACTCCTAGAGAGACACAAAGGAGAGATGGAGAGAAACAGAACGTAAGACTATGTTCTCTAAACTGGGCAGATGCCCCAGGACCCTAGATACTAATGAACTCAACTTTCACGAAGAGGACTCTCAGGGGGTCTGTCCCAGGCTGGAGGCCCGACAAGAATAAGGGGAGCCGGGCGTGGAGGCACACGCCTTTAGCCTCGGCACTCGGGAGGCAGAGGCAGGAGGATTGCTGTGAGTTGGAGGCCACCCTGAGACTACATAATGAATTCCAGGTCAGCTTGGGCTACAGTGAGACCCTACCTGGAAAAACCACAATAAATAGATAAAAATAAAGTGGGGGACACTTTAAAAGAGAATTCTCAGAATGGAGAAAAGGAAAGATAATTCCCATTCTTGAGTCTGGTGAAGATTGGAGAGATAGTTCAGCAGTTAAAGGTGCTTGCTTGCATAGCCTGCCAGTCTTGGTTCAATTTCCCAGTATCCACATAAAGCCAGATGCACAGTGGTGCATGCATCTAGAGCGCATTTGCAGAAGCAAGAAGTCCTGGTGTGCCTATACTCTCTCTCTCTTCAAAAATAAATAGAGCCGGGCGTGGTGGCGCACGCCTTTAATCCCAGCACTCAGGAGGCAGAGGTAGGAGGATCACCGAGAGTTCGAGGCCACCCTGAGACTACATAGTGAATTCCAGGTCAGCCTGAGCCAGAGTGAGACCCTACCTCGAAAAACAAAAACAAAAAAAAAAAAAACAAAAAAACAAAAATAAATAGATAAAAATATATTTAAATAGTGCTTTTTGAGCTGGCTATGGTGGTGCACACCTTTAATCCTGGCACTCAGGGAGGTAGGAGGATTGCCATGAGTTCGAAGCCACCCTGAGACTGCATAGTGAATTCCAGGTCAGCCTGGACTAGAGTGAGACCTTACCTCAAAAAAAAAAAAAAAAAAAAAAAAGTTTTAGCCAGGTGTGGTGGTGCACACCTTTAATTCCAATACTTGGGAGGCAGAGGTGGGAGGATCACCATGAGTTTGAGGCCACCTGAGACTGCATAGTTTATTTCAGGTCAGCCAGGGCTATAGTGAGACCCTACCTCAGGGGAAAAAAAATACCAGATTTGCTTCTGTCTGAATGAATCTGCAAGGAAGGCCATTTTTACTTAATTGTTGTGCTTTAAATTCAATGCATGGTCATTGTGTTGTGGAATTCTGTGTCATCCTCATGATTTCAAACTCCTTTTATCAGTAGCATTGATCTTTAATGTTAAATGTGGTTGCTTGATAGTATTTGTTTTATACTGTTTTATATTCATCATCAATGTTACATATATCTTTCAAAAAGGAAACATAAAACTAAAATGATTTTATTAGAAAAATATGAAAGATGGAAATCTAAACTTACTGAGTTCTTAGCCTTGGATAGTAGAAAAAGAAAAAGAAAAAATGCACTGAGCTTCAGAACCAGAAAAAAAAAACCTTTTTTTTTTTTAGCTGGGCATGATGGTGCATGTCACTAGTCCCAGCACTCCGGCGGTAGATGTAGGAGGATTGCTGTGAGTTCAAGGCCAGGCAATTATTGAAGGTAAAAAGATACTTTTAATCCCAGCACTCAGGAGGCAGAGTTAGGAAGATCACCGTGAGTTCGAGGCCACCCTGAGCCTACTTAGTCAATGCCAGGTCAGCCTGGGCTAGAGTGAGGCCCTACCTCGAAAGAAAGAAAGAAAGAAAGAAAGAAAGAAAGAAAGAAAGAAAGAAAGAAAGAAAGAAAGAAAGAAAAAAAGAAAGAAAGAAAGAAAGAAAGAAAGAAAGAAAGAAAGAAAGAAAGAAAGAAAGAAAGAAAAGAAAAATTGACCTTTGGGGAGAACACTGACAAATCAGTAACCCCCATCAGGCATCCTACACCAGAAGGTAAAGAGCTGACTTACTGTTTTCTCAGATCTTCAAACAGAAGGACAGGCTAAAGAGACGTCTTAGTAGTTAAGGAGCTTGTCTGTGAAGCCTAAAGACCCAGGTCCAATTGTCCAATTCCCCAGTGCCCACATAAACTAGATGCACAAGTCTGGAGTTGGCATGCAGTGGCTAGAGTCTCTGGCATGCCCACTGTCTCTCTCTCCTCTCTCGCTCTCTCTCTTGCTCAAATAAATTTTTATATATATATATATATATATATATATATATATATATATATTTTTTTTTTTTTTTAAGTGGGCATGGTGGTGCACATCTTTAATCCCAGCACTTGGGAGGCAGAGGTAGGAGGATCGCCATGAGTTCGAGGCCACCCTGAGACTATGTAGTGAATCCCAGGTCAGCCTGGGTCAGAATGAGGCCCTGATTCGAAAAACCGAAATAAAAATAAAAATTAAAATAAGACGAGGCTTTCCTCTTAGAGAGGGTGTTGCAGTCAGGTTCGCATTGCTGATAGAAATCACCCAACCAAGAGCAGCTTGTGAGAAAAAGAGGTTTATTTTGGCTTATAGGCTCGAGGGGAAGCTCCATGATGGCAGGGGAAAATGATGGCATGAGCAGAGGGTGGACATTACCCCCTGGCCAACATAATGTAGACAATAGCAACAGGAGAGTGTGCCAAACACTGGCATGGGGAAACTGGCTATAACACCCACAAAGCCTGATCCCAACAATACACTCCATCCAGAAAGCATTAATTCCCAAAACTCCATCAGCTGGGAGGCAGAGGTAGGAGGATCACCGTAAATTCGTGGCCACCCTAATACATAGTGAATTCTAGGTCAGCCTGAGCTAGATTGAGACCCAACCTCGAAAAAAAAAAAAGAAGAAGGAGAAAAAAAAAAAAAGCAATTCTTTGGCAAGGTGATTTGAGCAGCAGATAGGCTGGTGTCTGGGTTCAGCTCCAGCCCTTGGCCTGGAGTTGATGGTTTAGAAGAAGAATCAAATAGGTTTATGTCCTGGGCCCTTCTGAAGCTAATGGACACACTGAACTATTGCTGGGCACCAGCTGAATGAAGTTAGGTGCTGTCATTTTTCCAGATAGGCTGAGATGGCAGGATCTAACCACCCATGGGCCCCACTGTGGGGCTGTGCCTCTGGGGCTCCGTGCATCAAACCGGGCGACTGCTGTGTCTCCATTCACTTCTTTCCTCTTCTTTCTGGAGCCTGCCATGGCCCTGTTGATCCCTGTTTCCTCCCCTCACAGCTGATCACCAAAGTCACAGTGTGTGTGGGGGGGACACATGGACATCTTTTGAGTCAAGTCTGCAACATGTGTTCCCCAAGAAAGGCCACAGGACATTCATCCTTCATTCCTTGCAGCAGAGCCCGGGTGCTTGAAGGGCAGGTGTGTCATCCTCCTCCCTCTGCCTCCCGAGTGCCACCACGTCCGGCTAAGAAACACATTTTTCTCCTTTAGAAATTAAAGAGGACAAGCTGGGCATGGTGGCGCACGCCTTTAATCCCCACACTCTGGAGGGAGAGGTAAGAGGAATGCCACAAGTTCGAGGCCACCCTGAGACTACATAGTGAATTCCTGGTCAGCCTGGACCAGAGTGAGACCCTACCTCAGAAGAAAAAAAAAAAAAAAAGAGGTGTTCATGGTGGTATATGTACGCTTGCAATCCCAGCGCTCTGGAGGCAGAGGTAGGAGAATCACTGTAAATTCCAAGCCAGCCTACAGGGTGAATTCCAGGTCAGCCTGGGCTAGAGTGTGACTCTGCCTTAAAATAAAATGAAATGTGGGGTCTGGACAGATGGCTCAGCAGTTAAGGTCCTTGCCTGCAATGCCTAACTACTGGAGTTTGGTTCCCCAGTACCCATGTAAAGCCTGATGCACAAAATAGCACATGCATATGGAGTTTATTTGCAGAGGCTGGAACCCTGGAGCACCCATTCTCTCTCTCACAAAAAAAGAAAAAAGTCAGACTTTGTCTTTAAATAATGACCAAACTACCAAACTAAAGCCGTTATAACTGAGATAAAGGAATTAAAGAAACTATACAGATAGACAGGATATGGGGGAACAAGTACCTGACTGGGGTGGTTTAAACATTCTGTTCACTTGACGATTACACTTGGGCTGAGGGGCATCTGGAGACCCAAATAGTCTCCTTCTCACTGGGAGGGACATCTTATCTTCAAGGCATGCGTTGTATAATGGCATTATTCTAAGACTGGCTGGGAACAATGATTCCTGTCAAAATTGTCACCATAGTGTCACAAAGTCTTTTCTATCAAATAGATCTAACCATTGGATTCCCCTCACACACATATATGCCTCCTTCCTTCCTTAGCCAATCTCCATTTTTTAAAAGATGTTTGTACATCCTGATGTAATCTACTTCCTGGAATTAAATCTTCAAGTTGTAACCAGTTAACGGTTAACTTAGCTACTGGTCTTCCCCTCACGCCAAGTGTGCCCTGATTAACTAATGGGCCATAGAACATGAGGCGATGCTGAAGCTCCTCAGCTTTAAGGATTAAAAGGCCTTCACTTGCCCAGCGTGGTGGCGCACGCCTTTAATCCCAGCACTTGGGAGGCAGAGATAGAAGGTTTGCAATGAGTTCGAGGCCACCCTGAGACTACATAGCGAATTCCAGGTCAGCCTGAGCTAGATAGAATGAGATCCTGCAAAGGATAACAAAACAAAACAAAATTAATTAATTAATTAAAAAAAAAAAAACAGGCCTTCACACTCCTGTCCTTACTTAACCAGCTTTTTGGCGCCACACACGCTTCTGGACCCAGATCCCTTCATTTGAATCTTTTTTTTTTTTTTTTTGAGTCTTTTGATTTGTGACCCAGCTGTTTACTCTCTCTAGCACCTTTGCGTTGTTATCATGCTAACTTCACACCCTCTTCTGCATACATCCGCTAGGGCGCAGACACGCACGGCCAAGCGCGAACTTGAAAGCCATCGCTTGAAATCGCAGGGTCTGCGGGAAAGCTGGGAGGGGACCTTACAGCGAAGGGGCTTCCCAGAGCCTCCGTGCCTGCCGCTGGCCGCTGCTGGGTCCCTGGACAAGCGCCTTACCCCTGAGCCATCTCGCCAGCCTTAAAGAGTCGAAATTATACATACATACGTGTGTGTGTGTGTGTGTGTGTGTGTGTGTGTGTGTGTGTGTGTATGTATATCGGAGGAATGTATATAGTCCCCCGAGGTAGGGTCTCACGCTAGCCCAGGCTGACCTGGAATTCACTATGTAGTCTCAGGCTGGCCTCGAACTCATGGCAATCCTCCTACTTCTGCCTCCCAAGTGCTGGGGTTAAAGGGGTGCGCCACCACGTCCCTCAGCCCCTAGGGCGGCCCCCATCCCAAGTCAGCGCTCCTGGGTACCAAGGTGGGAGCCGCGTCCCCAAGGCCCTCTGCCAACACACCTGCACTTCCCGAGACTCCCCACCTCCACGGACCGGCCAGTCCTTTGCGTGCGGACGCCGTGTTCGAGACGGAGCGGGGGTGGTCCGGCCGGTGTCGTGGGCACGCGCCGTCCCCGGCCACCTACGCCGGGGGCCGCGCACCTGCTCCTTCCCGGGGCCCCGCACCACCGCGCCCCGCGCCCCGGACACTCACCCCGCGCAAGCCATATCGAGTCCCTGCGGCGTCCCCGCGCAGCGCTGGCTCCCGCTCTGAGCGCCCCCTGGGCAGGTAGTCTCGGAGCCCGGCGGTCCGTAGGAGACTGCGGCGAGTCCCGGGGCGCTGCCAGTCCTCGACGCCCACACCCCGCCCAGCTGATGGGCGCCGGCTGTGCCCGGCCTCCCGCCGCTCAGGGCGCACATGGTTTTCCTACGCTGTTGGGGTTTGCTTCCCCTGGGACTTCCCGGATCCGAAGACCCAGAAACTCCAGAAGCTCTCCGACGGCGCCCATCCGCCCAGCTTCTCTACAGGGCCGGTGACCACCCGCCCGGCTTCTCTACTGTGACGGTGACCACCCGCCCGGCTTCTCTACGGTGACGGTGGCTACCCGCCCGGCTTCTCTACGGTGACGGTGACCACCCGCCCGGCTTCTCTACGGTGACGATGACCACCCGCCCGGCTTCTCTACGGTGACGGTGGCCACCCGCCCGGCTTCTCTACGGTGACGGTGGCCACCCGCCCGGCTTCTCTACCGCGACGATGACCACCCGCCCGGCTTCTCTACCGCGACGGTGACCACCCGCCCGGCTTCTCTACGGTGACGGTGACCACCCGCCCGGCTTCTCTACGGTGACGATGACCAACCGCCCGGCTTCTCTACGGTGACGGTGGCCACCCGCCCGGCTTCTCTACGGTGACGGTGGCCACCCGCCCGGCTTCTCTACCGCGACGATGACCACCCGCCCGGCTTCTCTACCGCGACGGTGACCACCCGCCCGGCTTCTCTACTGTGACGGTGACCACCCGCCCGGCTTCTCTACGGTGACGATGACCAACCGCCCGGCTTCTCTACGGTGACGGTGGCCACCCGCCCGGCTTCTCTACGGTGACGGTGGCCACCCGCCCGGCTTCTCTACCGCGACGATGACCACCCGCCCGGCTTCTCTACCGCGACGGTGACCACCCGCCCGGCTTCTCTACTGTGACGGTGACCACCCGCCCGGCTTCTCTACGGTGACGGTGGCCACCCGCCCGGCTTCTCTACGGTGACGGTGGCCACCCGCCCGGCTTCTCTACCGCGACGATGACCACCCGCCCGGCTTCTCTACCGCGACGGTGACCACCCGCCCGGCTTCTCTACTGTGACGGTGACCACCCGCCCGGCTTCTCTACGGTGACGATGACCAACCGCCCGGCTTCTCTACCGCGACGGTGACCACCCGCCCGGCCTCTCTACGGTGACGGCGGCCACCCGCCCTGCTTCTCTACCGCGACGGTGACCACCCGCCAGACCTCTCTACCGTGACGGTGACCACCCGCCCGGCTTCTCTACGGTGACGGTGACCACCCGCCAGACCTCTCTACCGTGACGGTGACCACCCGCCCGGCCTCTCTACCGTGACGGTGACCACCCGCCCAGTTTAAGGGCACTTAAGAGATCCACAGTGAGCTCCTCTGGAAAAACTGAACTAACGTAAGCGTGTCATTTGTTTCGATTACAATGGCCCTGACAGGTCGCAGCAAGTAATGGCCTTTTGTTTTGTTTTGTTTTTCAAGGTAGGATCTTGCTGTAATCCAGACTGACCTGGAATTCACTCGGTTGTCTCAGGGTGGCTTTGAACTCAAGGCAATCCTCCTATTTCTGCCTCCCAAGTGCTGGGATTAAAGGGGTGCGCCACCATGCCTGGTTTGGAGTCACATTTTGTTTGTTTTGTTTTCCCAGATAGGTATGGCTCTAGCCTCAAACTCACAACAGTACTCCTACCTCGGCCTCCCAAGAGCTGGGATTAAAGGCATGAGCCACCGCGCTGAGCTTTGGTCTCACTGTTAAGGGGAGGAAACTGAAGAAAAGTGAAGGGAACCAGTCAGTGGAGAAGCTGGGCTGGGCTTTATTATTGTTATTATTAAATATCTTATTTATTTATTTGAGAGAGGGAAAGAGGGGGAGAGAGAGAATGGGCGCGCCAGGGCACCCAGCCACTGAAAATGAATTCCAGACACATGCACCCCCTTGTGCATCTGGCTTATGTGGGCCCTGGAGAATGGAACCGGGATCATTTGGCCTTGCAGGCAACCGCCTTAACCGCTAAAGTTATCTCTCTAGCCCAGGCTGATCTGTAATTCACTCTGTAATTTCAGGGTGGTCTTGAGCTCACATTGATCCTCCTACCCATGCCTCCCTGAGTGCTGGGATTTAAAGTGTGCGCCACCACACCTGGCTTCAAGTTGAGTTTTTGTTGTTTTCCTTCAGGCTCAAGAGTTAAAAATGCCATGCCTTAAATAAAAATAAAAAGCCAGGCATGGTGGTGAACATCTTTAATCCCAGCACTTGGGTGGCTGAGATAGGAGGATCGCTGTGAGTTTGCAGCCACTCTGAGACTGCACTGAATTCCAGGTTAGTCTGAGCTAGAGAGAGTGGCCCTACCTCGAAAACCAAACAAACACCACAAGCCTCCTTCCTTCCTGCGTTCAGATCTTTCTGATGAGAGGTGTTGGGCATCTCACCCATACACCTGGATGGAATGGAGCGAATGGAGGCTCGGCAGGGGAGCGTCTAGAAGGAAGGGAGATAGATATTCTACAGACACTGGTGTCTGTTCCTAGGCTTAGTGGAAACAACAGACCTCAAAACAGTGGCATTTCCTCCGGAATCTCCTGTTGGGAGAAAGATAAGGTAGAAGCCTGCTGCAGATCCCAGGGGAAAACTGTGTCTCCCTCCCCACCCCCCAAGAGATTTCACACTCTGTAGCTCGCTACTCTTTAGATCATCTCTCAGTGGCGACTGGCCAGCCAGTACTGGGGGGATGGAAGGTGGAGGGGACCATACCTTGACCTGGACTGCTGAACTATGCATACCTCTGGTCCTCTTATCCCCCCCCCCCCAAGCCCTCTATTAAAACCTAAACCTCATGTCAAGGAATATGAGTGTGGGGGGGGGAAGGGGGGCCACTGGGTCTCTGTTCAATAGCCACATTGAATAAATCTCTCTCTTTATTTTTGTTGCTGCTTTTTTTAAAATTTAATTTAATTTATTAGTTTTCTTTTCAGTAAATACAGGCAGTTTGGTACCATTATTTAGGCTCATCTGTGATCTACCCCCTCCCATTAGACCCTCCTTGTTAATGAAAATGGGTCGTGCATTGTGGAGTTAGCCCCCAGTTATTTGGTATGTCTTTGTAAATCATGACCCAACATGTGACTCTGACATTCTTTCCGCCCCCTCTTCCGCAAAATTTCCCTGAGCCATGATGGTGCTGCTTTTTACTATTCATTCCATTTGTTGTTTTGCTTTTTTTTTTTTTTTGTGGTAGGGTCTTGCTCTAGCCCAGGCTGACCTGGAATTCACTCTGTAGTCTCAGGTTGGCCTCAAACTCACAGCGATCCTACCTCTGCCTCCCAAGTGCTGTTATTAAAGGCATGCGCCACCACACCCTCCTTTTTGATTCTTTTTATTACCTAGAACAGTGTTTGGGGTGGGGGATTCTAAGAATTTTTAAAATTTGTTTTTCTTTTGGGGGGCGGTTTCCGAGGTAGGGTCTTGCTTTAGTCCCAGGGGCGGCCTTGAACTCACGGCAATCCTACTACCTCTGCCACTCAAGTGCTGGGCTTAAAGGTGGGCCACCATACCTGGCTCTAAAATTTGTGTTCTTATTTGGCCTTCATGCACTTGGGGAGGGGGGGAAGGGTGCCCTCCGGAACCTCCTGTCACAGCAAACAAACTCCTCCAGATGCTCACTCAACTTTCTGAGTCTGGGTAACATTGGTGGCTTAGAAATTGAACCCAGCCAGCAGGCTTTGCAAGCAAGTGCCTTTGGTGACTGAGCCTACTTCCTCAGTAACTAGGATCTCTTCTTAAATGGAATTGTACTGTCTTACTGTGACCCAGCTAAGTGGCAAGTATAAAACATTTTTTAGCCTGATGTGGAGGTGCATGCCTTTAATCCCAGCACTCCCGAGGCTGAGTTAGGACTATCGCCAGCCTGAGACTACATAGTGAATTCCAGGTCAGCCTGGGCTAGAGTAAGACCCTACCTCTAAAAAACAAAACAAAACAAAAAAAAAAAAAAACAAAACTTTTTTTAAGTAGACAAAATGAGCTGGTTAGCATCTCCAAACTCCCAGCCTGTGCCCCTCCCCACCTGACCACCTTCCCAAAAGCACATGGAAAGGAAGGCTTTGTTTTGGCTTCCAGTCTCAAGGGGAAGGTTCATCATAGCAGGGAATAGCTTGCCAAAGTACAGGCTGGGCATCACATCTTGTCCCATTATCTGGGAGGTAGCAGCAAGAGCGTGCTAATTCTAGAATTTACCAAACATGAAATTTGGACTGCCTGATACTCACTGGAGAGAGTGATGGGAGTTTATGTTCAAAATATAATTTGGGTTCCAGGCGTGGTGGCACATACCATTAATCCCAGCAGTCTGGAGGCAGAGGTAGGAGGATCACCATGAGTTTGAGGCCACCCTAAGACTACTTAGTGAATTCTAGGTCAGCCTGGGCTAGAGGAGACAAAAAAAAAAAATTCAAGGTGGGGGTTGAACCCTCTTTAAACAGGTCTTTTCTCCTTTAGGTGCTGACCTCTGAAGCCAAATGCAGTAACTCTCATTCCAAGTGAGGAAACTGCTCTGCTTGGCTGTTGATAATGGCCAATTGAGCTTATTTCCCAACATAGTGATCCTTGGCTCCATCCCCAGATTGCCTAATCTTTAGAAAAGTGTTTGCAAGAACCCTCAAATGGCCAACTGCTCCTTGACACAGGAGGATTATTAGATGTTCAGTTGCTTTGTGGTGTAGAAACAGTGGGATTGACACAGGAAGAAATTGATCTTGATCTGCACCTTTTTTTTTCTGAAGTAAGGATCTCACTCTGGCCCAGGCTGACTTGGAATTCACTATGTAGACTGAAGATGGCCTTGAACTCACAGCCATCTGCCGGGTCCGGTCCCGCCGGTCTCTCCTTGGGGCTCAGCGGGATGGTGAGTGTCAACGACCCAGACCCCTCCTAGTCACCAAAGAGAAACACACTGAGTCGGGAGATTGTGGAAGCAGGATCTCACTTTATTGTAACAGGCACATGCTTATATAGCGTTGAGAACAAAGGTGGGGATCTCAGGAAAGGATGAGGTGTAAGGGCCAATAGCATATTGTGACTTTTGAAATGATTGGTTCTAAGTGCAGGAACTCTTAACTTTTTTGCAGAAGTAACAGGCCAGAGGCAATTTGGCGCCCTGATGAGTCCTAGCTGGCCAGAGACAGGTCGCCAAACTTTAGCTAGGCTCAGAAAGTTGCACTAGCCCTTGCAACCGGGCCTCTCAAGGCCCAACAGTCATCTTCCTACCTCTGCCTCCCAAGTGCTGGGATTAAAAGCGTGTGTCACCACACCCGACTCTGTACCTTTACTTTTTTTTTTTTTTAATTATTTTAGAGAGAAAGAGAAAAAGAAAATTGGTGCACCAGGGCTTCAGCCACTGTAATTGAACTCCAGATGCTTGCACCGCCTAGTGAGCATGTGCGACCCTGAGCTTGCCTCGCCTTTGTGTGTGTCCTGGCTAATGTGCGATCTGGAGAGTAGAACGTGGGTCTTTAGCCTTCACGGGCAAGCGCCTTAATTGCAAAGCCGTCTCTCCAGACCTGATCTGCAGCTTTAGTCTACTCCTAAACTCATTTCCTGTTAGGGTTCTGGTCCTGAGACTCTTAACAGTTTCCATATGCTGTACTGTGTCCACAAAGGACAGGATATGTTGGCCTGGGACAGAGCGAGACACTACCTCCAAAAAAAAAAAGGCAGGCTATGACACTCAAAGTAGTTGGGTTGGAAAGGTGACCCAGTGGCTACAGGTGTTTGCTTGCAAAGCCTGAAGGCCTGGGTTCAATTCCCTAGTTTTGAAGTAAATAAACCAGATGCACTAAGTGGCACATGCATCTAGTTTATTTGCAATGGCAAGAGGCCCTGGTGAGCCCATTCTTTCTCAGTCTCTCCCCCTCCATTTTTCTCTCTGCTTGTAAGTAATAAAGAAAAATAAAAATTCTTAAAACTATATATAAGGTAGTTGTAAATAAAAAATAACACAAGGCTGGTGAGATGGATTAGCAATTATGGTGCTTGCCTGCAAGGCCAAATGACCCCAGTTCAATTCCCCAGTACCCACGTAAAAGCACATCCCTATGGATTTGCTTGTGTGCTTTCTATCTTTCTTCTTTCTCTCTCTCTCTTGCTTGCAAATAAATAAGTAAAGACGCAAATACATAAGCCAGATGTGGTGGTGCATACCTTTAATCCCAGCACTCATGAGGCAGAAGTAGGAGGATCTCCATGAGTTTGAGACTACATAATGAATTCCAGGTCAGCCTGGGCTAGAGCAAGACCCTAACTTGAACCCCACCCCCCCCAAAAAAAAGAATTTCCAGGGTCTTGTCGAAGAGTTGGTACCAGATGAACATGAGAGGGGTGAGGATCATCTGCCAACTGCAATTGCACAGCAGCTGTGCAGGCTACCACCTTCAGCGTTCCAGATGGTTCTCTCTGAGCTTCCAGTCATTAGTCTGAGAATTGTAAGTGCTCAGAGCTTGGCTGAGGATAATGTGGAATGAGACAGATATCAACATCAGCATAGTAAAATATCAATTAAAATGAGTTTAGGTCAGGCGTGGTGGCACAAGCCTTTAATCCCAGCACTTGGGAGGCAGAGGTAGGAGGATCACTGTGAGTTCGAGGCTACCCTGAGACTACGTAGTGAATTCCAGGTCAGCCTAAGCTAGTGAGACCCTACCTCAACCCCCCCAAAAAAGTAAATAAATAAATAATAACAGGGAAGAAGAGAATAAAAACCAGAAATGGAGAAGAATGGGCAAATACTAATTAATAGTAATCACTTTAAGGTATAGCCAAAGAATGTTAGGGACCAGTTCCATAACGGGAAACCGGTGGCCATGGAGACTAAGCAGGAAGAAGGGGGAAAGTGTTCACAGAGAACACTTGAATGTATTCTCATGCAATATATGGAATCCAAAAGTTTCTTAACACATTTCCCCTACAAGTCACAATGCTTTTTCATGCTCTTTTCTTTTCTTTTTTTTTCCCCGAGGTAGGGTCTCACTCTGACCCAGGCTGACCTGGAATTAATTATATAGTCTCAGAGTGGCCTCGAACTCACCGTGATCATCCTACCTATGCCTCCCGAGTGCTGGGACTAAAGGTGTGTGCCAGCACATCTGGCTATATGTTTATTAATAAAAGCACCACACTGGGGCTGGAGAGATGGCTTAGCAATTAAGGTATTTACTTGTGAAGCCTAAGGCCCCAGGTTCAGTTCCCCAGTACCAACATAAGCCAGATGCACAAGGTGGCACATGAGTCGAATTTATTTGCAGTGGCTGGAGGATCTGGTGCATGCATTCTCTCTCTCCCTCTCGCAAATAAATAAATAACAAATAAAAGTACTACACAGGGTCTGAGAGGTGTTACCTGCTAATGTTCTCTCCCCCAGTAGGTCTTTCTGTTCTCAGCCTGAAGTGTCTTTAGTGAACTGGGGCCAATTCTGTTTTTCCCTCCCCACTCCCCAGGGAAGTATGACATCCAAGACAAAAGAAGATCTTTTCCTCCTGACAGACCACCACCAGGACCCTACTGCAGGTGAGGCCACGTGGGTCACTGAGCAAGAGCTTGCCCCAATCCGCAAGCTTTTCTGGGACTGTGACAGGTATGCAAAGAAGGGACATTGGAAATGACTGTCCACGAGCCCCTGGGCAAAGGCTAGTCAATTCAAACCCTAATTTAGAGTCCAGATTCTCCATTGCTGACCTCTTGGAACTGACCACTTAAGACTGACACTGTCCTGGTTCAGAAGAAGCTCTGGAGGCTCTCACCATCAGCCAGGCTGAACACAGGGCAACGTTACTGTTCCAGGCAGGCTGGTTTTTTTCCTGGTTGACTGGAGTTGTACATTCAGCTCTGTTCTATCCGTGTTGTGGGGGTTAATGGCGCCATTTCTAAGCCTTTCATCCCAGCATTTGGAAACTGAGGTAAGAGAATCACTGTGAGCTCAAGACCAGCCAGGGATTACAGAGCGAGTTCCAGGTCAGCCTGGGCTAGAACAAGACCCTGTGTTGGAAAAAGAAAAAAGGAACAGCCATCTATTGGCCTGGCTAGTTTAGCCCCCACTCCAAATCTAGAAAGTTCCTATCTGGCTCAATCTGTAAGCTTTTCCTTTTCCAGAAACCCACTCTTGTCATCACTTGGGCAAGAGCTCTGCCTTCCTTCTTGTGCTTAAATTCTGGGCTTTCCCATGTCTTTGACCCTCGCTCATGCCTTCTGAGTTCTAGCTCCAATCTAAAAAAAAGCCTGTAAGCTTTACCTTCTGGTCACTGACTAGGTAGTTTTGGGTGACTACTGATTTTATGGCACCTTAACTCCTTGGTTATAGCCTAATCGAGAGTGGGAGAGGGCTGGAGAGACGGCTTAGTGGTTAAGGAATTTGTCTGCAGAGCCTAAGGACCTAGGTTTGTTTCCCAGTAGCCACATCAGTGAGATGCACAAGAAGGGCACACACTGGAGTTAATTTGCAGTGGCTCTGTCCATCTGCCTTTCATTTAAAGAAGAAAAAAAGAGCTGGGCGTGGTGGCGCACGCCTTTAATCCCAGCACTCGGGAGGCAGAGGTAGGATGATCACAGTGAGTTCAAGGCCACCCTGAGACTACAGAGTGAATTCCAGGTCAGCCTGGGCTAGAGTGAGACCCTACCTCGAAAATAAAATAAGGTAAATAAATAAATAAATAAAATCAAGGCATAGTGGCACACGCCTTTAATCCCAGCACTCAAGAGGTAGAGGTAGGAGGATCCCCATGCCTGGGCTAGAGCAAGAGCCTACCTCAGAAAAACAAAACAAATTTAAAAGGAAAGTACAGCAGGGCTGGAAGGATGGCTCAAGCTGTTAAATGCACTTCCTATGCAAACTTGAGGGCCTGAGGGGACCTGATACTGCCAAGCTCCCACCTAAACAGCTGGGCTTGGCCTTGCACACCTGTAACCCCAGCTACATAGGGGAGCAGAGATCTGAGAATCTGAAGAAAAAAAAGGTCCCACCACTTGAGAGGCAGAGGTAGGAGGATCACTATGAGTTTGACACCACCCTGAGACTACATAGTGAAATCCAAGTCAGCCTGAGATAGACACCTTGCCTTGAATAATAAAAATAAATAAATAAGTAAATATTAAAAAATAAAGGAGGCTGGAGCGATGGCTGGCTTATAGGTTAAGACACCTGCTGGCAAAGCGAAAGGACCCATTTTTGATTCCTCAGGACCCATGTAAGCCAGATGCACTTGGTGCATAGTCTGGAGTTTGTTTGCAGCAGCTCCAAGTCCTGGTGCACCCATGCTCTTTCTGTCCCAGACACACTCTCAAACAAATAAAAATATTAAATTAAAAAAAAAAAGCCAGGCGTGGTGGCACATACCTTTAATCCCAGCACTTGGGGAGGTAGAGGTAGGAGGAGTGTGTGAGCTCAAGGCCATCCTGAGACTACACAGTGGATTCCAGATCAGCCTGGGCTAGAGCAAGACCCTATCTTGGAAAAAAAAAAAAAAACCAAAGAGCCAGGAGTGGTAGCTCACACTTTCCACACCCTTAGTTAACTACTAGCACACAGAAAGTTGAAAATTGCAGGTCAGTGTGACTAACTCCAGGTTAACCTGGGCTAGAGTGAAAACCTGCCTCAATAAAAAAGAAAAAAGCTGGGTGTGGCGGTGCATGACTTTAGTCCCAGAACTCATGAGGCAAAGGTAGGAAGAGAACAAGGCCACCTGAGACTACATAATGATTTTCAGGTCAGCCTGGGCTATACCATGGCCCTACACCTCCCCCCACCACCAAAAAAAAAGGGCTGCAGAGATTGCTTAACAGTTAAGGTGCTTCCTGTGAAGCCTAGGAACTCATGTTCAAATTTCCAGGTCCTAAGTAGCCAAATGCAGTAATGCAAGCACACAATGTCACAATGTACCACAAGGGGGCAAATGCATCTGTAGTTTTTATAGCAGCTGAAGGCCCTGGTGTGTCTACTCTGTCTCTCTCTCTCTGCCTTTTTCTCTCTCTCTCTTTCAAAAATAAACAGACACAGGCTCAGACCAAGACCAAGCAGAAGAGCAATGTAATAGATCACCTGACATTCCCCTCCAGCCACTGCAGGAGAGTATATGGGGTTCCACATCATACACCACACCACACCCACAAAGACATGCACACATACAAGGAAAAAAAAAAAACAACACAAAAAACAGTTCAGCAGAAAACTCCTATCCCAAATGGGGAAGGGTTCCACACAGGTAATTGGCATGATAACTTGGATCTGGTTTTCTTATTACCTTGGGGATAAAAATTAGGCATTGAGTTAAGTTTACTGCTTTAAATTTTTTATTTTATTATTTATTGCGGCAAACTCCCTGACCAGCAGGAGAAGAACGACCAGCAAACAAAGATCCTTCTCGATCACACTTTATTGGAGAGCCTCTTGGTTAACAGGAAAGTTGATGGCGAAGGGGCCGGGGCGCAGGACTGTAGCTGCTTTTATAGGGTGTAATACTACAAGACACCTACGGATTGGCCACCACCTGCTCACCCACCACCCAGGGCCACGGGATAGGCCCAGGATGCATTACATCATGTGCACGCGCAGCATCAAGCAAGACTGTCGCCAGGATATGACCAAGTAGGGAGTTGTGCATCACAACTCTCAGCAGGAAGTCAGCGCCATCTTGTAATGGCGTCTGTAGCCGCTCCCTGCAATTTATTATTAACAATTTCCATGATTATAAACAATATCCCATGGTAATGTCCTCCCCCCCCCCCCGTTTTCCCCTTTGAAACTCCACTCTCCATCATATCCCCTCCCCCTCCAATCAGTCTCTCTTTTATTTCGATGTCATGATCTTTTCCTCCTATTATGATGGTCTTGTGTAGGTAGAGTCAGGCACTGTGAGATCATGGATATCCAGACCATTTTGTGTCTGGAGGAACATGTTGTAAGGAGTCCTACCCTTCCTTTGGCTCTTACATCCTTTCCACCACCTCTTCCGCAATGGACACTGAGCCTTGGAAGGTGTGATAGAGATACTGCAGTACTTAGCACTCCAGTCACTTCTTTCCAGCACCACGAAGCCTTCTGAGTCATCCCAAGGTCACTGCCATCTGAAAAGAGAAGGTTCTCTACCAAAAGTGAGAGTAGCATTAATTATATAGGAATGAACATTAAGAGAAGTGTTTACTGGGCAGTTTGATGAGCACAGTATATACATTTAGTCAGATAGCAGCAGATGTTACACCTCTAGGGCTCATGACTACCCCTGTTGTAGGTTTTCAGTATCACGGATGTATTCCCTCCCATAGAGCAGGCCTCTAGTCCATTTAGAGGGCAGTTGGTTTCCACAATGATAGACGTGCCACTATTGCACCCTTTGGCTCATTTGGCCTTGCTGGCCAAATATAAGCCTTTGCAGTGTCCACTGTTGAGTATCTCTACTGGTGGTTTCTCTCTCTGCCATTGAACTGCATGTAGAATGGCTTCTTCCAGCTTTCTGTCAGCTGGTCTACATGGAGGAGGTTTTCAGCTCAGCTCTAGCAGAATTTCTCAGTGACCTTGCAGCCCACATATGTGGAGTTTTCAGCAATAGGGTCTTAACCATCTATTCCTGGTGGGAAACCAAGGGTCTCAGTCATGGCCTGTAATGTTTTTTTTTTTTTTGGGGGGGGGCATAGCAAAGAAATATTAACCAATACAAGATTTAAAACAACCAGGGCAAACATCAAACTCTGTAGCTCCAAGACCAACAACTCTAGTCGGTCACAAACCTCCAACTCTGATAATTCTAACCAGTAACAATTCTCTGGGGTTCCAATTCTGCCCCTCCATCTAGGCTACTCAGAGTCCAGGAAACATCTGGGCTGGCAGCTTTCCTTAGCAGCCGTCTCGTGGTCCCGGCATCTCCACTGGGTCTCCACTGCAACCCACGGTTCATCCTCAGGGCTCCATCAGGCATCCAGCAAACCTGCTTCACACTGCCCACAGCCGTTTCCAACACACAAAAACCATGTTGCAAATTCAATGACCCTCTCTTTCCTGAATTTCTTATACTCCATAATACCAGGTAGCATGCCAATTTGTTAATCCAGAAGGGAATAAAGCACATTTTGAAGAACAGGACACTCCTTCAACACTCAGGCCCCTTCAAGACTGCATTTTTTCTGTTGTCATAAGGAAGATCAGCTGGCCCAATTTCAATGGTAGTAATCTTTCATACAATTGTAGCTGAACAGACAGTTTTGGCCCAAAAATTTCTTTTGGTGCCAAACCCCTCTGCATACAGCAATCCATTTCTACACAGAGCAACCGTGCACAACTTCTCAGGACATGGGCATAACAGCAAGCCTCTCACACAAACTGCTTCAAGCCCAGTCCAGACAAAGCTCTTTCTCGCCTTCACAAGCCAAACCTCACAGTGCATAGTTCTTACCGCATTCAGGTCTGTAAACTCTGACCAGAGTAGTCCGTCAAGCTGCACTTGCAGCATGGCAAGGCGTCTCTTAGGCCAAGGTTTCAAAATCCTTCCACATTCCTCTTGAAAATCAGCTCCATAAGGCCAAAGCCACACAGTCAGGTGCCTAGCAGCAACACCACTCTTGGTACCAACATTACCGGTTCAGTCAGATTCGCATTGCTGGCAGAAATCACCCAACCAAGAGCAGCTTTAAACACGATTTTACTTTTTAACTATTGTACATTTCCCTCCAAACATGTCAGTCACTTCCACAAAGGGTGCGTTGTTTACTTCTTTGGTCCGGCTCGGGCGGCGGCGGACGGGCGCCCTGGCGGGCGGGAAGCGAAACAGAGATGCGCGGGGCGGGCGCGGGGCGGGCGGCGACAGAACCGGGCGGGCACAGGACCCG
This sequence comes from Jaculus jaculus, assembly GCF_020740685.1. Lineage (NCBI taxonomy): Eukaryota > Metazoa > Chordata > Mammalia > Rodentia > Dipodidae > Jaculus > Jaculus jaculus. Next base: position 108,290,009 of record NC_059110.1, read on the forward strand.
GCCCCCGAGCGGCCGGCCCACGCGCCGAACAAAAGCCCGCGCAACCCGCGCGCCGCGCCGCCCGAGCCCAGGGCCTCGGGCCGCCGCGAGCCCGAGCCGGCGAGTGTGCGGGGCGGGCGGCGTCCTCGCGCCCCGCCCGGTCCTAGTGCCGCCCGCCGGGTCCTAGTGCCGCCATGGCCTGTGATGTTTTGGGAACATCAGGGACCTCTCTGGCCAACAACTCACTGGAAGGTATCCCGTCCCTGGCACTGAAAATTTTCTATTAACAATCGATGGTTCCTGAGTGTTCCATTGTTCAAAAAACTAAGATTCCATATGATTTATTTGCATCCTCTTAGATTTTTATTAGCCCTCCCTCCACCTTTTCCTTTACTCAATCTCTTCCCCTGACCTCACTTGGGCCTTTTCAACCCCATTAATCTATTCTTCTACTTACATACATACAATACCATCCTATTAAGTACGCCCCACCCCCCCCCCTTCCTTTCTCTTCCCTTTATATCTCTTTTCTAGCTACTGGCCTTTGCTACTAGTTTTCTTCCTACTCACACAGAAGTCCAATCATTTGCAGCTAGGATCCACATATGAGAGAGAACATGTGATGTTTGGCTTTCTGGGCCTGGGTTACCTCAATTAGTATAATCCTTTCCAGGTCCATCCTTTTTCATGAAAATTTCATAACTTCATTTTTATTTACCACTGAGTAAAATTTAAATATTTTTTAAAAATATTTAAGAAGTGGGCTGGAGAGATGGCTTAGTGGTTAAGCGCTTGCCTGTGAGGCCTAAGGACCTTGGTTCGAGGCTTGACTCCACCAGGACCCACGTTAGCCAGATGCACAAGGGGGCGCACACATCTGGAGTTCGTTTGCAGTGGCTGGAGGCCCTGGCGCGCCCATTCTCTCTCTCTCTCACTCTCCCTCTTTCTCTCTCTGTCTGTCACTCTCAAACAAATAGAATAAACCAAAAAAAAAATTCAAAAATATAAAATATTTAAGAAGCTAGGCATGGTAGCACACACCTTTAATCCCAGCACTAGGGAGGGAGAGGTAGGATTGCCATGAGTTCAAGGCCACCCTGAGACCACATAGTGAATTCCAGGTCAATCTGAGCTAGAATGAAACCCTATATTAAAAAAAAAAAAATTCCCAGCTCCATTCTGAACTTTTTTTTTTTTTTTACGTTTTATTTATTTATTTCAGAGACAGGGAGAAAGAGGAAGTTAGCAGGAGAATGGGCAAGGGGAGACAGAGGCAGGGGAGAGAGAGAGAGAGAGAACTCCACATTCTTTCCCCAACCTGGACCAACTTTGTTTTTAATCAAGAACTTGGTTTGTGAAAAGAATACATTCCAGAAAAGTGTTACAACGTGAATCCCATTTTGCAGTTATTCCTATATAAGTCTTATTTATTTATTTATTCATATTCTTATGTAAGAGACATTCTCTCTCGGTGTCTATTTGTTTCTTTCTCAGAAAGTAAATCAATATATTCTTTACTTATTTTGAGAGAGAGAGAGAGAGAGAGACAGATAAAAGAGAATGGGCATGCCAAGGCTCCAGCCACTGCAAACAAACTCCAGACACATGGGCCACCTTGTGCATCTGGCTTTCTGTGGGTCCTGGGGAATTGAACCTGGGTCTTTAGGCTTCACAGGCAAGGGCCTTAACCACTAAGCCGTATCTTCAGCCCACGTGCCATTTTTTGCATCTGGCTCTATGTGAATTGCTGGGGAATTGAAACTGAGCTGACAAGCCTTGCAAGCAAGTGTCTTTAAGCACTAAGCCATCTTCCCAGCCAGTGAGTTTATTTTGAGCCAAACACTAGGAACTATGGTCTGGGCTGCCCTGAATAACACAGTCCAGTGTGGAAGCAGTTCCGTACACAGTGGCACAACAAAGGAAAGTCATCAAAGAAGTTTCCAGCACGTAGGTGGGGACATTAGGCAGACAGGTAATAGCAAATCAGGGAAAGATCAGTTACAGGTCCTAGCTGTTATCTGGTCACATTCCTAGCTTCTGGGGTGGTGGAAGCTAGTGGTTTGTTAAGTTAATGTATCCCCAAGGTTTTTATCTGATAGTTAAGAGAGTGTTAGGTCCACACTGGGTGAGCAATGTGTGGTTTTTATGGGGAATAAAGGTAGCCCAAGATAATTTGGTTCTGAATCTGCAACCCCAATTCTCCAAGATCACAAAGTTCTAATCAGTTAATATAATACTATAAAATTTTGCATAGAGCTGGGCGTGGTGGCACACGCCTTTAATCGTAGCTCTCTGGAGGCAGAGGTAGGAGGATCACCATGAGTTCAAGGCCACCCTGAGACTACATAGAGAATTCCAGGACAGCCTGAGCTACAGTGAAACCTTACCTCGAGAAAAAAAAGAAAAGAAAGAAAGAAAATTTGCATAGGTGTGGCTTTTTCCTATTCATACTGTTCAGGTGTCATGACACATCTTTTATCCCTGCATATTTTGCTTGTTTTGTTTTTTCGAAGTAAGGTCTTGCTCTAGCTCAGGCTGACCTGGAATTCACTACATAGTCTTGTAAGGGTCCGAGAATCACTGAAGAAAGACCCAAGACTCAAACAGTATGGAAAAATGAAGAACATTTACTCTGCCGAATCAGCCAGCATGCGGGGATCAACCACTCATGCAGAATGGCAACCCTGAGAGGAGCTCACAGGCTCCCTTTAAGCACAGCTAGAGGAATTTTGGCGGGCTTAGTCTTTTCTAAGATGATTGGCTAATTTGAAAAGTAACTGTATTTGTATTCTTTTGATTGGTCCTAAGGTTTTGACGTATTAGGTAATCTTTAAAATGATTGGCTAGGCAGGCAGCATGTCCAGGAACTGACTCAGCGTCTGGGCTGCTATTGTCCAGGCCACATGTCAGGACAGGCTCTCTCCAGAAGTCCTGCCCGCCTTTCTGGGAAACTGAAACTTAGGCCTAGTTAGAGTGGCAGCTCACTGAAGCCTGTCATGGTGTCAGTTTGGTCCCTTCAGTCTCAGAGTGGCCTCGAACTCATAGGCAGGAAAAGTGCTTAAATATATGTCGTAGTGGGCTGGAGAGATGGCTGAGCGGTTAAGCGCTTGCCTGTGAAGCCTAAGGACCCCGGTTCGAGGCTCGGTTCCCCAGGTCCCACGTTAGCCAGATGCACAAGGGGGCGCACGCATCTGGAGTTCGTTTGCAGAGGCTGGAAGCCCTGGCGCGCCCATTCTCTCTCTCTCCCTCTATCTGTCTTTGTCTCTTGTGTCTGTCACTCTCAAATAAATAAAATAATAATTAAAATATATATATATATATATATATATATATATATATATATATATATATATATATGTCGTAGCACCGAAGACAGCAGGGTGACATTACTGCTGCTCTCAGAGCTGTAAAAATGACTCTGTATACAATAAGGCATGGGAAGAAAAGTAATCCCTTTGATTAGTGACTGGGTCACACTCTTTTTAATCTTATTAGATTTTAAATATCTGGTTACTATACTTTGAATCTAAAAATGTCCTTCAAAGGCTAATGTGTTAATGGCTTGGTAGCCAGCTTGGTTGAGCATCTGAGAGGTGTTTGGATCATGCAGGCTCTAACTTCATCAACGAATAGATTATCCCACTGACAAATTCACAGGTGAATATAATATTAGGAGGCGGGGCCTAGTTGGAGGAAGTCACTGGGAGCAAGCCTTTGAAGAGTGGGTCTTGTCCCTCGACTTTCCCTCCGCGTTGCTCTGCTTCTCGGCCTCCATGAAGTGAGCTTATGCCTCATGCGCCAACCAGTGTGTCCTACCATCATTTTCTATCTCGCTGCAGTCTAACAGCAAAGAATCCAGCTGTCCATGGATTGAAACATGAACCCAAATAAAGTTTTCCTCCCTTAAGATGTTAAGATTTTGCCACAGTAATGAAAACTGACTAACACTGGATTACATTATTTTTTAAATTTTAATAGCCTTTTAATATCTGATACTTTATATTCTGTTTATAGTTATTCTTATCTGATTCATCTCTAGGAAATTTTCAGCTAAAATATTGTCAGTTTCTAAAATAAAATCTTTCCTTTTAAATAAAAAAAAAAGTAATCCCTTTGAAACAAGACTTAAGAATAAAAATGCTGTCCACAGTGGTCTGTATTAACAGTGTGCATATAAGACAAGAACATGTACAGATCCGAGCACCCTAGAGCTCTCTGTGTATCCTCAAGGAAAGAATCATTTACACAGTCATGGTTCGCACTAAGTTATAAAAGATCAATTTACACGTCCCCTCAGTATCCAAGTAGTGAGGTATACAGCTTAACGCCATCATTAAAACTGACCTTGGGATGACTCAGAAGGTATCATGGTGCTGGAATGAAGTGACTGGAGTACTGAGAAACATCTCGATCACACCTTTCAAGGCTCAGGGTAGAATGAGGAAGAGGTGGCAGAAAGAATGTAAGAGCCAAAGGAAGGGTAGGACTCCTTACAATGTGCTCCCTCCAGACATAAAATGGCCTGGATATCCATGACCTCATAGTGCCTGACACTACCTACACAAGACCATGATAAGAGGAGGAAAAGATCATGACATCAAAATGAAAGATTGATTGGAGAGGGAGGGCATATGATGGAGAGTGGAATTTCAAAGGGGAAAATGGGGGGGGAGGACATTACCATGGGATATTGCTTATAATCATGGAAGTTGTTAACAAAAATAATTTTAAAAAAACTGTCTGCAAAGGGCTGGAAGGATGGCTTAGCATTTAAGGTGTTTGCCTGGAAAGCCAACGGACCCAGGTTTGGTTCCCCAGTACCCATGTTAGCCAGATGTACTAGGGGACACACGTGTCTGGAGTTTGTTTGCAGTGACTGAAGGCCCTGGTGTGTCCATTCTTTCTCTTTCACTCCCTTTCTCTGTCAAATAAATAAATATATTTTTTTTAATTAAAAAAAAAAAAGTCTGCAAAGAGAGTGTGGTGGCGCACGCCTTTAATCCCAGTTCTAGGGAGGAAGAGGTAGGTGGATTGCTGTGAGTTTGAGGCCACCCTGAGACTCCATAGTGAATTGCAGGTCAGCCTAGGATAGAGTGAGACCCTACCTCAAAAAGTCCTCCCCCCCCAAAAAAAAAGTCTACAAAAGCAATACTTAGGTTAGGTAGTTTGGGTTACAGGTCCCAAAAAGATATCACTGTCCAGACAACAGAGTCCAAGGACTGAATACCAAAAAGACTTGACTCACTATGACTTGCCAAGATGTGGGATGACTACCAGCTCCTCTTTTTTTTTGGTTTTTCGAGGTAGGGTCTCACTCTAGCTCAGGCTGATCTGGAATTAACTATGTAGTCTCAGGGTGGCCTCAAACTCATGGCAATCCTCCTACCTCTGCCTCCCGAGTGCTGGGATTAAAGGCATGTGCCACCACGCCCGCTTTGAGGGATTTTATTACAGGGAGAGTTTCGAGTTTAGGAGGGCAGGTTAAACTTAAGAGAAGGAAAGAAATGTAGAAGCTATGCCCACCTAGGACAGGAGTAAGGCTTCCTGAAAAATGGGAAAGCCCCTAGAGACCCAGATTGGTATCTTTTTTTTTTTTTTTTTGAGATAGGGTCTCGCTGTAGCCCAGGATGACGTGGAATTCACTGTGTAGTATTAGTGTGGCCTCGAACTCACGGAGATTCTCCTACCACTGCCTCTCAATTGTGGGATTAAAGGTGTGTGCCACCAAGTCCAGCACCCAGTTTGGTATATTTTTTATTTATTTTTTAAAAAATTATTTATTTTTTTTATTGACAACTTCAATAATTGTAAACGATATCCCATGGTAATTTCCTCTCTCTCCCCACTTTCCCCTTTGAAACTCTGAACTCTTCCTTCCTTCCTTCCTTCCTTCCTTTTTATTTTAGAGAGAGAGAACTGGCCCAGGGCCTCAGCTACTGCAATCCGGACACTTGTACCACCTAATGGGCTTGTATGACCTTGCACTTGTCTCACGTTTGTGCATCTGGTTTACATGGGATCTGGAGTGTTGAACATGAGTCCTTAGGCTTCGCAGTCAAACACCTTAACTGCTAAGCCATCTCTCCAGCCTTTTTTTTTAAAAAAAAGCTTTTGACATTGTGATGGTTCAGATATTGTCTGAGTGATTTGTTTGACCAACAGGTTATGGGTTAGCATTTATTTTTTTAAAAAGATTTTATTTTTATTTATTTATTAGACAGAGAGAGGGAGAGAAAGAGAAGGAGTGAGAATGGGTGTGTCAGGGCCTCTAGCCACTGCAAATAAACTCCAGACACATTTGCCACCATGTGCATCTGACTTACGTGGGACCTGGATAATTGAACCGGGGTCCTTAGGCTTTGCAGGCATGTGCCTTAACTGCTAAGCCATTTCTCCAGCTTTGCTTTTTTTTTTTTTTTTTTTTTTTTGTGGTAGGATCTCATTGTAGCTCAGGCTGACTTGGATTTTTATTTTTTAATTTTATATTTTATTTATTTGACACACAGAGAGAAACAGGCAGAGAGAGAGAGAGAGCCAGGGCCTTTGACTGTAAATGAACTTCAGAGGCATGCACCACTTTGTGCATCTGGCTTATGTGGGTCCTGGGGAATTGAACCTGGGGCCTTTGGCTTCTCAGGCAAGTGCCTTAACCACTAAGCCACCTCTCCAGCCCCGACTTGGTATTCACTATGTAGTCTCAGGGTTGCCTTGAACTCATGGTGCTCCTCCTACCTCTGCCTCCCAACTGCGCCACCATGCCCAGCTTGAACTTATAGTTTACTCCCTCCATGGTTTTTTCCCAGGCCCACCACATGGGCTCTCAAGCCTCGTAAGTGTATTGATTTTCCTTCCCTTGCTTTTGTACTTTCCTAAATAAATAAAATAATCTAATAATTATCTTATTTTACTTTTTTTTTTTTTGGTTAAAAGTAAACATGAGGGCTGGAGCGAAGGCTAAGCAATTAAGGCACCTGCCAGCAAAGCCTAAGGACCCCAGTTTGATTCCCCAGGTCTCACATAAAGCCAGATGCACTAGGTGGCACATGTATCTGGAGTTTGTTTGCAGTGCTGAGTTTGTTTGCAGTGCTGGAGGCCCTGATGTGCTCATTCATTCTTTCTCTGTTAAATAAATATAAAATATAAATGTGTGTGTGTATGTGTATACACACACACACGCGTTTAAAAAAAATTATTTATTGGTTTTGTGAGGTAGGGTCTTGCTCTAGCCCAGGCTGACCTGGAATTATCTCTGCCCCCTAAGTGCTGGGATTAAAGTCGTGTGTCACTACGCCTGGCTAATATATATATACTTAAAGTAGACATGAACCCAGGGTTTGGTGTTCAAGGATTCTGCTGAACCCCCAACACCCCATTTCAGAAGGACCTTGTTACCTCTAAACTGCTTCAGCCTGATGCCTAACTTACATCTCTGAGAGCAGATGACACCCTGGTTTCTGCAGCCTGGGGCGCGCTGCTTCACTTTCTAAGAACGGAGCCTTGTTTATCTTGTCCTCCTTTGTCTACGCCTGCGTTTGCCTTCTAGACAATGAGTTCTAGGTTTAGTGCTCTACACTTTAACCCTGAAGCTAAGCCCAGACAGAGCAGAAAAAGACAGGACCACTCTCAAAATCTGTAACAAAGGAACCCCGGCTAAGGTGGTTGGTAAGACACGTCTTGACTGACACTGCTTGTGTATGCAAGCCTAATTTAAATCGAATCCTCAAGTCAGGATGCGTGTGGTGAGTATGCATGCATATTCGTTTCTGTGTGGGTGCTTGTTTGCGTGCGCGTGGAAGCCAGAACGCAGCCTTGGGTGTTATCCTCAGGAATCAGTCCATCCCTCTCCTTTGAGACAGGGGAGGTCTGGCTGGTCAGTGAGCTGCAGGAACCTCCTGTCTCCACCTCCTTAACCCTGGAATTATAGGCATTTACCATTTACATGTATACTGAAGATCAAACTCAGACTTGCAAACATTTTACCCACAGAGCTACCTTCCCAGCCTAGCTTTTCTCTACTCATTTGGCTGTTTTAATTGGCTCACTACGAATGGGCGGATGAGCCTGGTTTATTTGAGCTGTCACAGTCCAGTCACAAGATTAGCAAGAGAGGGCATACCTCTCCACTCCCCACGCCCAGTGCTGGAGACAGCCCAGGGCCTCCCACCATGCTAGACTCCTATTTCTAGAAAACCCTTTTCAAGGCTCTCCTTTTATCACTTAGCTAATAGAGAAAAGGCCACCTGGTTAAATTCACAGTACGAGGGTGAGAAACAGAACCCATTCCTTGTGAAGACTGTCAAGAGTCACAAAAAAGGCGGAGTGCAGCAGCCATTGGAGAAATCTGTGGCCATTTCTGCAGTCTACCACATGGCCAGAGGGCAAAGACTAAATCAAAGGTGTGGTTATCACACCCTTTGTAGCAGGAGTTTGAAAGGATTAAGGTGGTGCCTAGAGATCTGTTCAACTAGACAAAAAGGTTCCTAGCAGGATTAACTATGTGGCCCCACAAAAGCCTGATATGTAGTTTGTTAAACTCTGTATCTTATATTAAGTCTGAAGAGAAAAGCTTGAAAGAATTGTGGGCATGGCTTTTGGCCCATGAAATTGCTTGAAATCAAATAACCAGAAAATGTTCAGTTTTGAGTGAATTATTTTGGCATAGTGCCCCAACCTGGACTGAAAGAGACTAATGATGTAAAATAATCTCCATGCCTTTCTCCAGACAGGAAGGTTTGCAGCCAACACAACAATGTATTCCTCCATGGTCTCTTCTAAAGTGACTGAGGAAAGCCAGGCATGGTGGCTCGTGCCTGGAATCCCAGCGTTTGGTGAGGTGAAGTAGAGGAATGCCATGCCACGCATTTGAGACAACCTGGACTCCATAATGAGTTCTACACCAGCCTGAGCTGCAGAGCAAGTCCTCATCCCAGGAAATAATAAAAAGCAAGAAAAAGGCCGGAGAGATAGCTTAGTGGTGAAGGAGCTTGCCTGCAAAGCCAAAGGACCTCGGTTTGATTCCGCAGGACCCACATAAACCAGATGTACAAGGTGGCGCATGCGTCTGGAGTTCTTTGCAGTGGCTGTAGGCCCTGGCGTGCCCATTCTCCCTCTCTCTCAAGTAAATAACTTTAACTAAAATAAATGAAAAATTAAGAAAAGACACCATAAAGTGATCAAGGAGGAAGATGAGAAAGGATCTGCCTCCTACCAAGTGCTGGGATTAAAGGCATGCACCACCACACCTGGCTTTTATTTTTATTATTTTTATTTTTTTACAGGATCTCATTGCAGGCCAGGTGACTAGGGAATTTCACTATAAATGCATGGTGATTCTCCTACCTCAACCTCCCCAGTGCTAGGATTAAAGGTGTGAGCTACCATGCCCCAGCTATGATCTGGGGATACTAAGGGAATGTGAGGTCCGTTCAGGTAATAGACTGCAGTGAGAACTAAACATTCTTGCATCCAGTAGTCACTCCTCTGGATTTATACTATTTGTGTTCTGGTGATGGGGCAGCTTCGTGGGGAAGTTGTCCTTGGCAGAGGTCTTCTTCCTCGTGCTTTTGAAAAGTCTCCTCCCTTCTACCTGCATCTAAAAAGAAGGTCTAAGTAATCTTCAGATTTATTTATTTATGAGAAAGAGAGAGAGAATGGGCACACCAGGGCTCCAACCACTGCAAATGAACTCCAGATGCATGTGCCATCTTGTGCATCTGGATTGAACCTGGGTCCTTAAGTTTCTCAGGCAAGTTCCTTAACTTCTAAGCCATCTCCCCAGCCCAGTCTTTAGATTTTTGGACCCCAGAACTCCTTTGTCGATGGGTGGGTGTGGTATGTGGGTATGCCAGGCACCCACATTTTATGGTACGTGTGTGGAGGTCAGAGAGCAACCTTGAGGTATTGGTTCTTGCCTTCCACTTGTCACTGCATAGCTAAAATCTGCTTGTAAGTTTCCAGCTTCTCCTGACTCTGGCCTCCCCTTGCTGTGGGAGAGAGAAGCACTACTTTGCGTGGGTTCCTGGGATCCAAGCTTCGGTTGCCAGGCTTGTGCGACACTGCATCTCCCCAGCCCTGGAAGCCAGGATTTCTGTGGACCATTCTAACAGCCCCTGATTAGTCTTCAGTCCAAACACATGGCATGCAAATTGGTTTAAAGGTTTAACTTTCAGAAAAGTAGCAGGTGGTTGTGGAAGGAAGCCTTCTGGCTATTACACTCACGAATTCTCAGTAGCTGGGGTCACCTGCCCAAGATTGAGCCTATCAACATTTCATGAACAGTAAAGGGGCTCAGGAGGCCCCACCCCATCTGGTATGTGAATGGCAGTTAATGATTGCTGGGAGAGGAAGAGATATTTTGTTCAGTGATATAGATGCTGGTAAATTGCCCTTGCTTGGGAAAATCACCCTCCACCCATGCTCATGAAAGCAATCCTAATTGAAAAGTGGGACAGCTGGGTGTGGTGGCACACACCTTTAATCCCAGCACTCGGGAGGCAGAGGTAGAAGGATCGCCATGAGTTCAAGGCCACCCTGAGAATACAAAGCGAGGTCATCCTGGTCTAGAGTGCAACCCTACCTCAAAACACAAAAAAACAAACAAAAAAGCACACACATCAAAGTAGATGTGGACTAGTTGGGAAGAAGGGGTTCAGCAGGAGGGAAAGGACAATAGAATTTTTTTTTTTTTCAAGGTAGGGTTTCACTCTAGCTCAGGCTGACCTGGAATTCACTATGTAGTCTCAGAGTGCTGGGATTAAAGGCATGCACCACCATGCACTTTTTTTCTTTTTGGTTTGTCGTGGTAGGGTCTCACTGTAGCTCAGGCTGACCTGGAATTTACTCCGTAGTCTCAGGGTGGCCTCGAACTCATGGCAATCCTCCTACCTCTGCCTCCTGAGTGCTGGGATTAAAGGCATGCGCCACCATCCCTGGCTTCATATTATATTTCCCCCCTACTAAATGTCTAGTACTATTATACTAACTATAAAGTTTAGCATGTGGCTAAGTAGTAACTGTTTTGCTTGGTTTTGTGATTAGGAGCCATGCCAGACAAACATTCTCTACTGAGTCACACCCAGCTCTGGATTTCATTTGTGACCTTAGCAATAACCAGTGTGGAGTGCATTTGTACCAAAGATTTGAATCAGAGTATCTTAATGGCATTATTAAAATGTTTGTTATTTAATGTCTCTTTATAATCAAAATAGGATGTTAAGTATTATACTTCTTGGAGCACACTAGTATTTTTTTTTTTTAGTGACAGATTTACTTGATTTTCTTGAAATCCTTATGTAAATTCTACTTGATGAATAAATTTTTCTTGTTTAATCTCATCTTCCAGGTCAGCCTGGGCTAGAGTGAGACACCACCTCAAAAAAAAACAAAGTCAGCCAGGTATGGTGGTCCATGCCTTTAATCCCAGCACTCAAAAGGCCTTGGCTACAGACTGAGTTTTAGATCAGCTTGGATAAAAGTGAGACCCTGTCTCAAAACAATAACAACCTCTAAGCCATCTCTACAGCATGCCACCTTTTTTTTGCGAGGGGAAGTTTCAATGTAGGTTTTTACTCTAGCCCAGGCTGGCCTGGAATTTACTATGTAGTCTCGGTGTTCTTGAACTCAGAGATCCTAATTTTGCCTCCTTAGTGCTGTGATTAAATGCTCCTTCCACCATACACCACAGGCTTTTTTTTTTTTTTTTAATTTTGTTTTTGGAGGTAGGATCACAATCTAGCTCAGGCTAATCTGGAACTCACTATGTAGTCTCAAGTGGGTCTTGGACTAACAGGGATCCTACTACCTCTGCTGGGATTAAAGGCATGCGCTCCCACATTAAGCTGCATATTAAGATTTTATGGGGAGAAGGATCACCTTGAGTTTGAGGCCACCCTGGGACTATACAGTGAATTCCAGGATAGCCTGGACTAAAGTGAAACCCTACCTCAAAAACAAAAAAAGATTTTATGAGGCTAGAGAGGTAGCTTAGTGGTTAAGGTGCTTGCCTACAGAACTTAACAACCCTGGTTCAATTCCCCAGTACGTAAAGCCAGGTACAGTGGCACATGCATCTGGAGTTCCTTTGCAGTGGCTGGAGGACCTGGTGCATCCATTCCTTCTGTGTTTCTCTTCTATCTATCTGTTTGCAAATAAATAAATAATACATATACATTTTTTAAAAGGGCTGGCAAGATGGCTTAGCTGTTAAGGCGTTTGCCTACAAAGCAAAAGGATCCTGGTTCAATTACCTAGGACCCAAGTAAGCCAGATGCACAAGGTGGTGGTGCATGCATCTGGAGTTTGTTTGCAGTGGCTGGAGGCCCTGGCATGCCCATTCTCTCTCTGCCTCTTACTCTCAAATAAATTAACAAAATATATTTTATTTATTTATTTATTTGAGAGTGACAGAGAGAGAAAGACAGATAGAGGGAGAGAGAGAGAATGGGCGCGCCAGGGCTTCCAGCCTCTGCAAACGAACTCCAGACGCGTGCGCCCCCTTGTGCATCTGGCTAATGTGGGACCTGGGAACCGAGCCTTGAACTGGGGTCCTTAGGCTTCACAGGCAAGCGCTTAACCGCTAAGCCATCTCTCCAGCCCACAAAATATATTTTAAAAAGTTGGGCTAGAGGGATGGCGTAGTGGTTAAGGTGCTTGCCTGCAAAGCCAAAGGACCCTGGTTCGATTCCCCAGGATCCACATTAGCCAGATGCACAAGGAGGCACATGCATCTGGAGTTCATTTGCAGTGACTGGAGGCCCTGGTGCGCCCATTCTGTCTCCCTCTTTCTCTGTCAAATAAATAAATGAAAATAAATGAAATAAATAAAAATGTTAAAAATATATATATAGTCTGGGCGTGGCACTCGGGATGCAGAGGTAGGAGGATCAATGTGAGTTCAAGGTCAGCCTGAGCTACAGTGAGATCCTACCTCCAAAAACAAAAACAAAATATATACAGGCTGGGAGTGGTGGTGCATGACTTTAATCCCAGCATTTCGGAGGCAGAGGTAGTAGGATCACCATCAATTCGAGGCCACCCTGAGACTACATAGTTAATTCCAGGTCAGCCTGGACCAGAGTGAGACCCTACCTCGAAAAACCAAAATTAAATAAATTATATATATATATATATATAGGCTTTAAAATGTTTCATATTTATTTATTTATTTGAGAGAGAGAGGGAGAAAGAATGGACACACCAGGGCCTCCAGCCCCTGCAAACAAACTCCAAACACGTGCGCCCCCTTGTGCATCTGGCTAATAATGTGGGTCCTAGGGCAGCAAACCTGGGTCCTTTGGCTTTGCAGGCAAACGCCTTAACTGTTAAACCATCCCTCCAGCCCTGTATAATTTATTTTAAAAAAGATTTTATGGGCTGGAGGGATGGCTTAACAGTTAAGTGTGCACGCGTCTGGAGTTCGTTTGCAGGGGCTGCAAGCCCTGGTGCCCCCATCCCTCTCTCTCTTTCTCCCTCTGTCTGTCGCTCTCAAATAAATAAAAGATTTCGTGTCATGGCCTCTTGCCACTGCCAAGGAACAGACACTCGTGCCACACCACTCTTTGTGTCCTACCTATGGGCATGACTTGGGAATTGAACCTGGGCCAGTAGGCTTGGCCAGGCTCCAGCTACAGCCTACCTTATTTTCTATATGCTTGTGATGAAAAGCCTAATAACACAGGCTCAATTTTTCAGTACCCATGCAAAGCCAGATGCAGAAAGTGGCACATGAATCTGGAGTTTGTATGCAGGGGCTGGAGGCCTGGACATACCTGTTCTCTATCTGAAAAATAAAAACATTAAAAAATTCTGACATGGAGGGCTGGAGAGATGGCTTAGCAGTTAAGTGCTTGCCTGTGAAGCCTTAGGACACCGGTTCAAGGCTTGATTCCCCAGGACCCACGTTAGCCAGATGCACAAGGGGGCACATGTGTCTGGAGTTCGTTTGCAGTGGCCGGAGGCCCTGGAGTACCCATTCTCTCTGTCACTTTCAAATAAATAAACATAAAAAGATTAAAAAAAAATTCTGACATGGAGTATTTTTTTTCCGTATCCTCAATGGCCATTTCTGATTTGCATAGTGAAAATAAAATACAATGGAAGCCGGGCATGGTGGCGCACGCCTTTAATCCCAGCACTCAGGAGGCAGAGGTAGGAGGACTGCCATGAGTTCAAGGCCACCCTGAGATGACAGAGTTAATTCCAGGTCAGCCTGGACCAGAGTGTGACCCTACCTCGAAAAACAAAACAAAACAAAAAAAAACAACAATGGAAGACAAGCTATATTGTGATCTGAATTTAAGATATCCCCTAGATAGCTTTATATATCCCTAAACTGGGGGCACTGTTTGGGAATATTATGGAGTGTTACTAGAGGAAGTGGGTCACTAAGGTGTATTCCAGGTCAGCCTGAGCTACAGTGAGACGCTACCTCAAAAAAACCAAACAAAACCCCAGCTGGGTCTGGCAGGATATGAAGCAGTCTGGTGGCGGCTGCACCAGGCATCAGTCAACATTCCAGGCCAGGCCTGGGCAGTGGTGGCGCACATGGAGGCAGAGGTGCGACCACCCTGAGACTCCATAGTGAAGTCCAGGTCAGCCTGAGCTAGAGTGAGACCCTACCTTGGGAAAAAAAAAAAAAATTAAGGCCAGTCTGGTCTGTATGTTCCAAGTCTGATTTTACTTTATTTTTGTTTGTTTTTCGAGGTAGGGTACCACTCTAGCCCAAGTTGACTTGTGTAGTCTCATGGTGGCCTTGAACTCACAGTGATCCTCCTACCTCTGTCTCCTGAGTGCTGGGATTACAGGTGTGTACTACCATGCCCGACTCCAAGCCTGTTTTCTTTTCTTTTTTAAAAATATTTTATTTACTTATTTGAGAAAGAGGGAGGGGGGGGTAGAGAGAATGGGCACCCCAGGGCCTCCAGCCACTGCAAACGGGCGGACTCCAGATGCATGCGTCCCCTTACGCATCCTGCTTATGTGGACCCTGGAGAATGGAACTGAGATCCTTTGGCTTTGGCAGGCAAACGCCTTAACTGCTAAGTCATCTCTCCAGCCCCCAAGCCTGTTTTTAAATGTCAGTAATACAACTAACTTTACACATTTCCAACTAAAGTCCCTAGAAAGCAGAATTCTTTTGCAGAGACTTGTGCATCTTACCTCAGAACCAACCAACCAACCAAAAAACCGACCCCCGAAACACAAACACATTTAACTTTCATATAAGTTTCCTTTTATTTTGAATTGAAACAGCAGAATGAATTGGTTTGTGGCTGAAACAACCTTCACAGGGAAGAAACCTGGAGTACTCATTCATTAGGAAAAAAAAACACAAGTCTTGAGTGAGCCAGCTGCCCACCTTCGCTAGAGTGGAGAGCAGGTGACGGGGAGGAGGACGGGCACAATCAAATGCGGGGTGGTGATGGCTCGCAGAATTCCAGGCAAGTACAATTTCCAAAGTTGTTGCAATTACAGAATAAGGTATCACACGGTTTTTTTTCCTTTTAAAATCACAATTAGCCCTCCGGCCCCTCCCCCATTTGCATTCAGAAAAAATAACTCCTTATTTGAAGGGACAGCTCAGGACTGTACCAACCCACTCTGCCTTAAGGAAATAGGAGCTCTTTTGATTCATTCTGATTTTGGGGATGAGAATCAAGGTTGTGAAGGAAAACAAGATGTCAAAGGGTGTTTATTCGCAATCTGCTCAAATTCATTCTGAACACCTTTAGTAGCAGTGGCTCATGTGAATTTGTACCTAAATGTCACAAATGGTAATCCCCCCACCAAAAGGAAAAGGTGAGTCAGGACCTAACTACTCCCAAGACACTGCTCCTGGGGGAGGGGGGCTGAAATCACTTGGCTGGGAGGGTTAGGGTGAGAAGCACAGGGAGGTCTCACTGGCAGGTCTGGGGTGGGGATGCGGCAAGCCAAGGGGCACACTGGGAAAGCTGTACCTGTTCATAGCCAGCGCATTATCAAGTGAAAAAAAATCGCCAAAGAGTAAAACTTATTTGTGGGACGTGGGGAGAACAGTTTAAGAAATTAAAATCCAGTGGTCACTGGAAAATATCTCCCTCCTTTAATTTTTTTTGTTTTTTTTTCTATTAATTTTTTTGATTTTTTGGAAATTATTTTTAAGGTAATGTTTATTTTCCTTTGGAAAAAGAAATCCCACCCCCCCAACCTAAGCAAGTGGAGTTGCCACTACCTAATTTATCTATTGTTTTGCTAAGAGGTAGATAAAACAAAAGTGAAATGGGGTTTCTATGAGGAGGTCCATTAGAGGGTGGGGAGGGGCTGGGTTGCCCAAAGGGGCTCCCCAACTACAAAGATGGCCCGAGTGAGCCTGACCGGGCTGGCCATCAGATTCTCCACGGGCGAAGGATACTGCTCCACCTCTTCTCTCAGAGCCAACTGTCTTGGCAGAGAAGGGGTACAGTGGAGTAGAGGATCTCGAAGACACCCCGTTGAAGAGGCCTTTGTTCCCAGGGCTGCTGGGCTTGGGAGACCAAGCCCAAGTGTTCACTGCCAGCCAGCCCCCTCTGCCCGATTCTTTCCTCACTATCTGGTCCATCCAAGCTAAAGCAGGGGAGAGAGGGACAGGCTAGTGGAAAAAGGGGTGAACCACGGGCGTGGAAGGCAGAAAGGGGGACGAAATATCCAACCCGACCGATGAAGAGTGGGGATCCTGGCAGGCCTGCCTGATCCCCAAGACAAACCTTTTGTGGCACGAGCCTCACCTCTCTTGTCCTGGCTGGGATTCCTACCCTGCCTTTAGTTCCAATCTTACTGTGAGGATTGAGGTAGTTAATCCATTTATACTCGTAGCATTCAATCACCTGTAGTTACTCAAAACGCACGCTCCAGGGGAGCTTCCTGCTATTCCACAAGAAAAAAAAAATTCATCGTGTCAGTCCAGATTCAACTATTAGAGGGCATCAGTAATGACGTCACCAGACTGTGGGTCAGGCTGGGGCTTAGGCCCATCCGCTCAATCCCTCCGCAGTCAGGAGGCCTCTTCCCTGTCCTGTACTCTCACTGAGATGGAGCCAAAGGAAAGAAACGGAAGGTTCATCTGGTGTTACTGTACGTCTGAATACAAGAGAAACATTCTGCATCTAAACCATCGAGTATCTGGAAAGAAAATGGCTTTTAAGTCCCCTGGCATTGGCGGGGATCTGTCTTCAATCTTCCTGCAACGCTGTGTCAGGCTGGGCTGTTTTCCTTCTACTGCCTTTAACAAGCAGGCAAAACAGTCGTGTGGTGTGACTGGCAAAGCCGCTGGGCTCTCCAGCATGAACGCTGAGGGGAAAGAAAGGAGACCCCACCCCTAGAGAGGAGGAGGACGAGGTGCCTGAGGGCGCCAGCTCCCCCGGGGCTCTGAGGTAGTTCGCAGCACGGCTGGTTCCCAGTTTGGCAGAGGGTATGTCTGGGGAGGGAGGAGGGGAAGGCACCCATGAGAGCTAACTGAGGCCCCTCCTCACTGCCAGTCTGCCAGGCCTGAAGGGAACCCCACGGTGCCATCTCTGCAGTGGGGGCAGGGGACAAGAGCAGTCCCACAAAGAGGAGCCTTAAATATCTCCTCCCTTCCCAAAGTGCAACTGGGAGCCAAAGGACCCCTTTTTCTCTGCTTTCTAACCCTTGGCAAGCACCACTCCCAAGTCCCCCAAGGAGCTTCAGAAGGGAGGGGACCTGTCTTTAGTTCACACTGTCTCCTGGTTGTCCTCCCCCTCACAGAGGGCCCAGGGAAATGCATCAAGATGGCTGGCCACTGCTTGATTCAGAAATAGCCTATCAGCCTCTGTCTGTCTCTTTGGCACAGAGGAAAACGGACACATAGAACCAGCTGGAGCACCCCCTCCACTCCAGTGTCCTCTGGGTTTTATATAGGGTGTTGTCTGCCAACAGTGAAGAAAAATAAGAATAGCCCCCAACTTCCCCCAGAAGTGGAGAGGCTCAGGAAAAAGGAAACACAGGTGGATAAGAACCAGGAGGAGGGGAGGAAAGAGTGATACAGCGCCCTGACCTGAATAATGGCTCTCTCCTACCCAGACCCTCCCAGGAGCTGAGTCCGAGACTCAAACTGCAAAAGGCAACTGGGCCCCAGAGGGGATTAAAGCCATTGGGGTGTAACTGGCAGATGCAGCTTCAAAGTAAGTCAGTGAATCAAACCATTTTGGTTTTCTATGTGTTTCAAAGAATTTAAAAATAGATCCTAAAGAGATGGTCCTTACATAAAAATGTGTGTAGCACACACACTCATACACACATTATCTCAGCTCATGGAAACATTTCAAAACGTCACTTTTCTCAAAACTATCCAAATCTCCCAAGTGCTTTTTTTTGCAATAGTTAGTTATCTCACTACAGATGGGAAAAAGGAGGTGATGGGCAGGACAAGGAGCTGCCCTAAGATCCGACCTTTGGGTCACAGGTAGACCCAACAAGACAGGTCCTTCCTCCTGCCAACCTCTAGCCACCAACCTGTACTCTTTTGATTTCTGGTGGGCTAACTTTCACAATCTTCCTGCTGGGCAAATATCAGCTATGAGTGGAGCCTTGCCTAATCCAAGTAAGTTGTCCAGTCCCTTGCCACACTTCCTGGTCTCTTCTGGGAGCTGAGTCTGTCAAAGGAAAAGGACTTGGGCTTCAGGTATGAAGGAGCAGGCCCCGGAGGAATTGAACACTGCAACAATCACATCTCAGGTACTGTGGGACTTTTCCCCCCCTGATGATCATTTGAACCAGATAATCAAAGCATGCTTGCTGCTAGAAATCCGCTTTAAATCACTAAATGGCCGATGTCTGAATGCTGTCTGCTTCATTTGGGGATAAAGCATATAGAGCCAGAGATGGGAAGCTGGGAGACCCTTTGTGTGACCGGAACAGGTGGGAGGCTTAATTCTACTGGCCTGATACCATCCCTAAAGGCTTTCTTGCTTCTTCTCTTTGTACTAGATGGTCTGGGACCTACGAAGGGGTGTTTTGGAGAGAAAGCGGTAGGAGGATACACCAAGGCAGGAAGCTGTCTCAAGTACATCCCCCTATCCCTTGCCTCCCTTGGCCACCACACCAACCTAAGTCTGTAATTTCCTAACAATGGGTCCACTTTTAGAATCAATCACATCAAGTTCTAGAAGACAGGGAAATGGGGAGGGGCAGTTACCCAAGGATCTGCTTGCCCCATGGTCTATGAATGATATAGACGAAGAATAGCAAGATGGGATGGAAACGAAACAATAACCAAAAAATAAACATGCAAAGCATTACAGTGACCAACCAGTTGGTCTCTCTGAGGGCGAGAGGGTGGCCTTGTCTTTCTCCCACGAACGGAATCTTGGCTCCCATATTTATAAAGAAATAGAGGTTTTCTTTAAAGGGTATATTTTTTAGTTATCATTTCTCTCCTCGATAAAACGGAGGCAATATTTTAAAATATAAAAACTGCACCACTGGTGAGAAAAACTGGATGCCCATGGACCATGTGGTTAATAGGCACTGATGTTCTGCCCCCAGGGTCCAGGCTCTGTCTGCCAGGCAGGATACTCTAAAGGAGCTGCAAGGTCTTAGGTCAAAACCTGGCAAAGTTATGGGCTGTGCCCCTTGGGGTACTCTATGCCTGGGCATTCCTTTGCCACCACAGTCTCCTCCCCAGGGCCCAGCCCCCTGCTGCCCTTGCCTTTCCCACAGGGTCTGTTCTCCACGGGGAGTTCCTAAAGGGTTACTGGCTCAAGTTGTAAGAAATTATGAAACATAACTTTCTCATTTTTTCTTTTCATTAAAAAAATAAAATATTCAAGACTATCAGCTTCTCTTTTGCTTTTCTTTTTTTTTTATATAAAATATCAGCAAGCCGCAAAGAAAAAAAAAAAGGAAAACAAAAACGGGTATGGGGAACAAAAGGAAAATAACTGTTGAGGTAACTTCATACCTTGAGGTAGTTTACTTCGCGCACAGCACTGCCTGACTCTGCCCACATCACGGTCGTTTGTAGTCACTGTTGTTGTTGTTGCAATGTCGGGGAGAGGAACTCCATGCTTGGGCTTTTCCACATGCACAGAGGCCTTCCTCCCTTCCCAGCACACTTGATAGTATTGTCCAGGGTAGCTAAAGTGCATCACCTGGCTAATATGCATTAACAAATCAGTACAGTATGGGGAGGGGAGGCGCACCCTCCATTTAACTGATGGCTGCCGTGCTCCACAAGGGCTATACTTCCAATGGGATCTTACTGGACCTGGGAAATTAATAAATTAAGCATATTCACACCCATCTGTGCACAATGCTGCTGATAAATCTGAATTTTGTTTTTAGGCACACCTTTCATTGTGACAATTCATGGAGGTAGGAGCCATCAGTTAAACACTCCTCTAGAGTAAAAACAAGCAAACACGCTCCAAGTTACTGAGTTTGCCAGATGATGGAGTTGAACTTTCTCAGAAGCTTAGGGTTGGGTTCCAGGTCCCACCACCACCAAGGAAACAGTGCCGTGGTGGGAATACATCACAACCCCTGCCCCTGGGGACCAGCCCTTCTGAGAGCACACGGGCAGAGACGGGGGCACCTTTGGGCCACTCACGTCCTCCACGGAACTGAGCCTTTATCAAGAGGACTTTATGTCCCCTTCCCAGTGCTCATATCCAATCATTAAAATAGACTTTAAAAAAAATATAAAATTTGCCTGAGAATGGCAGGAATCAGGGACAGCAGTCAGCCCCTGCCCTGCTTAGCACGTGGCACCACCTATGTGCACGTGGACACGATATGGGTCCCATGGGGTTAGAGGGACATAAACATGACAGAGGGGAGTCTTGGTGGAGAAGCCCCAGCAAGGAAGAAATGTCCTTTATGCCAATTTTCCCAGATGGCAGTCTGGAATGTCACCCACAAGGGCATTCTTTATTTTTGTTTTGTGACACTGAGGATGGAACCCAGGGCCTCACACATACCAGGCAGAACCACTGAGCTCTATCCTCAGCCCAAAGGCACTCCTTTTAAACGTGGATTAGTGTATATTTTAATCATTGTCTTTCTTCCTCTTTTTAAATCTTGCTATTCATAATGGGGCTGCTTAAGGAAGGAGTGGAGTCTAACTATAGATTAGGATAGAACTCCATAGAGTCAATATTGTAGCAAAGCAATGAGCTAATTTCCTCCCTCCCTGCCCCATAGTTAACACAGATAAAATAGTGAAAATGAATATAGGAAGAGGTGGCATGTCAGGGCATTGAGAATGGAGGAATTTTAATCAATTAGCCAAGAAGGAAAAAGGTTGGAGAGATTTTAGGGCCAAGAAACAAACCATCCTTTGAGGTTTTTAAAAACCCGAAGGAAATTTTATTTCTCCTCCCACTGGGTTCTAATCCAACTTTTTTTTTTTTTGGGGGGGGGGGATGCTGAAGCACTTCCTTAATCCACGTTTAAAAGTGGCCTGAGTTAGAATTGCAATGGTGACATTCCAAGGGGTAAGCTGTGGTGCTTAAGGGTGAGAGATCAGGATTCCTCACTGGAACATCTTTCTCAAGACAGTGGGCAAACCTGATCTCCAGCCAGGCCCGGGGGCCCCCGATTCCCACTCATTCTCAGGGCTGCCAGCAGGAGTGCGGGCACTCTCCAGTTCGGCCTGCTGTCCTGGAGGCAATGGGATGAAAAGGGGCTGTTCACTTCCTCCGTGCCTGGGCCTGGCTGCTCTGTCCCTTCTGATGCTGCTGCTTAACCTGAGCCAGGATGTCTCTGATCTTCCGCTGAGCCATCTGCAGCAAGAACAGGTAAAGGGTGGAGGTGAGCAGCGAGCATGAGGGTGAACATGCCAACGACCCATAAAAGCGTCCAAGGGAACTCAGGGTAGAAGAAGGTACATGGGGGGGGGGGGGAGAGGGTGTTGTGAAGCCAGGGAGGAGAACCTGGTGCATGAGCCTGTTCATCAGGACTTAAAACCTCGAATGTATCACATAATAATCAGCTCTCCAGTGAAATGGATAAACCATCAAAGAGTATGTTTCCTTGAATTTCCTTCTTGAAAAAGTTTCTTGGGTCAGGTGTGGTGGCGCACGCCTTTAATCCCAGCAAGTGGGAGGCAGAGGTAGGAGGACTGCCATGAGTTCAAGACCACCCTGAGACTATGTAGTACAGTCCAGGTCAGCCACGGCTAGAATGAGACCCTACCTCTAAAAAAACAAAACAAAACAAAACAGGGCTGGAGGGAAGGCGTAATGGTTAAGGTGTTTGCCTGCAAAGCCAAAGGACCCAGGTTTGATTCCCCAGGACCCACGTTAGCCAGATGCACAAGGGGGCGCACACAACTGGAGCTCATTTGCAGGCTGGCTAGAGGCCTTGGTGGGCCAATTCTCTCTCTCTCTTTCAAATAAATAAATTAAAAAATATAAAATAGGGCTGGAGAGATGGCTTAGCAGTTAAGTGCTTGCCTGTGAAGCCTAAGGACCCCAGTTCAAGGCTCGATTCCCCAGGTCCCACGTTAGCCAGATGCACAAGGGGGCGCACGCGTCTGGAGTTCGTTTGCAGAGGCTGGAAGCCCTGGCGCGCCCATTCTCTCTTTCTCCCTCTATCTGTCTTTGTGTCTGTCACTCTCAAATAAATAAATAAATAATTTTAAAAAATATATAAAATATTTAAGAAAAAAAACAAACAAGTTTAAAAAAAAAAGTTTCTTGGGGCTGGAGAGATGGAATAGTGGCTCTGGCGTGCAAAGCCAAAGGACTCAGATTCAACTCCCCAGAACCTACATAAAGGCGGCTGCACAAGGTAGCACGTGGGTATGGAGTTGCTTTGCAGTGGCTACGGACCCTGGCATGCCCATTCTCCCCCTCTCTCTCTCATAAGTAAACAGGACTCATTTTAAAAAAGTTTATTGCCAGATGTGGTGGCGCACCCCTTTGATCCCAGCACTCGGGAGGTAGAGGTAGCAGGACCACTGTTAAGTTCAAGGCCAACCAAGACTATATAGCAGATTTCAGATCAGCCCAGGCTAGAGCAAGACCCTACCTAAGGGAGGGGGGAAAAAAAAGCCAGGTGTGATGGCACACACCTTCAATACCAGCACTCAGGAGGTAGAGGTATGAGAATTGCCATGTGTTTGAAGCCACTCTGAAATTACATAATTCTAAGTTATCCTGTGCTAGAGTGAGACCCTACCTGGAAAAACAAAACAAAACAAAACGGCTCTTGGAGCCTCATGGTGGCACATGCCTTTAAACCCAGCACTTAAGAGTCAGACATAGGAGGACTGCTGTGAGTGTGCGCAGCCTAAGACTACATAATGAATTCCAGGTCAGCCTAGGCTAGAGGGAGACCCTACCTTGAAAAAACAAAAGTTTCTTGGAAGGGGTGTAAAGACTGTATGAGCCACAGGTCGAGACATCATATCCAGAGACATCTTTACAACAACTGACTGCTGTTCCCATAATGTATAAACCCCAGCACCATGGGGAATACTGCAATACCTCAGGAGAGTCCCCAGCAGAATGGGGGCAGGATGAGGGAAAAGAGGGTACCAACCCATGATGTATCCATACAAAGTAAGTTCTTAATAGGCTTGTATGTGACATTTGTTTACAGTAGCCTGAGCCTGGTGTACTCATACTTACTCTCAAATAAATAAAAATTTTAAGGGCTGAAGAGATGGCTTAGCGGTTAAGCGCTTGCCTATGAAGCCTAAGGACCCCGGTTCGAGGCTCAGTTCCCCAGGTCCCACGTTAGCCAGATGCACAAGGGGGCGCACGCGTCTGGAGTTCGTTTGCAGAGGCTGGAAGCCCTGGTGCGCCCATTCTCTCTCTCTCCCTCTATCTGTCTTTCTCTCTGTGTCTGTCGCTCTCAAATAAATAAATAAATAAATAAAAACTAAAATAAAATAAAAATTTTTAAATGTCTCTTACAGAAGAAAGTGGGCTGCAGAGTTGACTTTGCGGTTAAGGCACTTGCCCGCAAAGCCAGAGGACCTCGGTTCAATTCCCCAGGTCCCACATAAGCCAAATGCACAGAATGAATAAAGTTTTATATAGAAATAACTGCAAAATGGAGCTGGGCATGGTGGTGCATGCCTAAAATCCCAGCACCTGGGAGGCAGAGGTAGGAGGATCACCGAGAGTTTGAGGCCACCCTGAGACTACATAGTTAAATCCAGGTCAGCCTGGACCAGAGAAGTGCTTACTTCTCTTAATGTTCATACCCTTATATTAATGCTACTCTCACTTTTGGTAGAGAACCTTGGGATAACTCAAAATGAATCATAGTGCTGAGAAGAAGTGATAGAGGAGTGCTCAGCATTGCAATATCTCTATCACACCTTCCTAGGCTCAGGGTCCACTGTGGAAGAGGTAGCAGAAAGAATGTAAGAACTAAAGGAAGGGTAAGAGACCCCTTACAAAGTGTTCCTCCAGACACAAAATGGCCTGGATGTCCATGACTTCACAGTGCCTGACACTACCTACACAAGACTATCGTAACAGGAGTATGATGATGATATCAAAATAAAAGAGAGACTGATTCAGAGGGGGAGGGGATATGATGGCAGAGTGGAGGTTCAAAGGGGAAAATGGGGGGAGGGAGGGAATTAACATGGGATAATGTTTACAATCATAGAAGTTGTTAATTATAAAAAATAAAATAAATAAATAAATATAATAAAAACTTAAACGTAACAGGATCAACCATGAGTTCGAGGCCAGTCTGGGGTCCTTACAAAATTTTTTTGTTTTTGTTTTTTGGTTTCTCGAGGCAAGGTCTCACTCTAGTCCAGGCTGACCTGGAATTAACTATGTAGTCTCAGGGTGGCCTTGAACTCATGGTGATCCTCCTACCTCTGCCTCCCGAGTGCTGGGATTAAAGGCGTGCGCCACTACGCCCGGCACAAAATTTTTTATTTATTGCTCTCTCTGACCAACAGAAATTGTTCCTGTGCTCAACAAATCTGACACTGCACACCCTTGGACATGTATTTTCTCTTACAAACCTCATTTTCCTCATTTACAACATGAGGATGTAGTGTAGATTGGGCAAGTTAACAGAATTTAACATGTGTGAAACAATGTTGGATCAGCCCCCATTAATCTTAGCTATTATCCATGTGTCTCCCACTGATGCTACTCAAAGGGAGATCACAGAAGGTCATCGGTACCAGTCACGTGGGAGAGAAGGCATATGGGGCTCAAACTCAAGCCGCAGTTCTGCCCCTAATAGCTCAAGCAGCCTCCAAGAGCCACAACCTGCTGGGGAACTGCAAGAACCTGGTTCAGTTCTCACAGACTGGCTTTCAGTAAAGTCAGTCACCTTTTCCTTGCCTTGTTCAGTGAGATTTGAACCTGAGACAGTCCTTGCTTTCCAGACTGCAGGACAACCTGTGACAGGTAGGGAGGGGACAAGAAGTCTAATAATGCAGCACATACCTGTAATTTCATCACTTATGACACTGAGCCAGAGGGATCATTGAGTTGAGTCAGCCTTGTGAACATAGTTAAAACAACAAAAGGGGGTAGAAGGAGGAACCAAGCAGGAAGTGTCATTCTGGGAAAGGACAGCACATGACAACACAATCCAGGATGTCACTACTCTTATTATTACGAGCACGGCTAAATAAATACTACCTTCCTTTCATATCTAGTGCAAAAAGGGCTTAGCAAAGGTCTGGAGAACCAACAAGACTACGAATGCATAATGTATAACAACTGATACAATTATTACAGAGTATGAAAAGGAAGAAACTTTCCACACACTCCTCTTCTGAACCAGAATAAGGGGACAGGTATAGCCTAGGGCAGGCAGATGTGAAGAGGTCGTCACAGGACCCATGCTAGGCATACATCTCAACCTTGTGAGTTTTTGAGTCTCTGCTCCTGGCCCCTGAAGCTGTCCTGAGATGAGGGAGCATGGTACTTACCTGGCTGGCATAGAAATGCCCGATGATCTTAACAATGACTTGGTCATTCTCATCTGGGGTCTGGTCCCTTGGCACAACCACTTCAGCTGCTGTCAAATTCTGCAACTCATTCACCTAAGGGTGGCCAGAGAGGAGTTCAGAGTACGATGAAAAAAGTGTAGGTGAGGACTTGGGGGCAACTCAGCGATAGGGTGCTTTATCTAGCATATGTGAAGTGAGGGGTTCTGGATTCAAGTCTCAGAGCCACAGAAAGAGCACAGCTGGATGGGAGGTGAGAGACTGTGAAGGATCAGATTCTGAGCTCAGAGAGTGGAATGAAGTCAGTGGATGGAGGAGGAGTCGTGTGCTTAACCAGAGCAGGGGAGTGGAGGGCAGGGCAGAGCTGCCATGTGTGCAGACTAACGCGTGAAGCACTTAAGTAAGATCGGGGCTCACCGTTTTGCCACCTTTGCCGATGACCCGGCCAGCCGCTGAGGCTGGCACCCGTATGTGGGTCTCCAGCTTTACTTCTTCCTTGGGACCAAAGAAATTCTCCTCTTTGAGTTTGCCATAGATCCTTCCCTGAGCCTGGGAAGAGGAAGTCGTTAGTAGTGCTCCGTACACGTGGCCAGAGGGAAGGGTGAGCCCTGGTGCAGTGCCCGGGCCCACTCGAGTCCGCAGATTCGAGCACAAAGGTCACAAGGCCCTAGTGGGCGACCTGCCCGTGGCCCCCTGCTGATTTGTCTTCTACCTAGAGAAGTGACTATGCATTGTAAGTAACTGAGTATCACAGTACTAGGGAGACAGTGGTAGGAGGATCACCATGTTTGAAGCCAGTCTGGTCTGGTCTACATAGTGAGACCCTCAACCTACCCCAAGACAAAAGAAAGCAACTGAGGGCTGGAGAGGTGGCTGAGTGGTTATGACACTTGCCTGCAAGCCTAAGGACCCAGGCTCAATTTTTTAGTACCTACATAAGCTGGATGCACATGCCTGGAGTCTGCACCAGCGACAGGCCTTGACAAGTCCATTATTTCTCTTTCTATTTGTCTCTAATAAACAAAACTGAATAAATACGTCCCAAGTAATGTAATCCCTAAGCTAAACACCAATACATTTGTTTGGATGTGGCACTAGTCAACATCTATCTCAAGACCATGAAAGTCATGCAGAGCGTGGCCCTGCTGGATACTCTCCAGGCTCTAGCTTAGAAAGCCAACCGGGGGCTGGAGAGAAGGCTTAGCGGTTAAGCGCTTGCCTGTGAAGCCTAAGGACCCCGGTTCGAGGCTCGGTTCCCCAGGTCCCACGTTAGCCAGATGCACAAGGGGGCGCACGCGTCTGGAGTTCGTTTGCAGAGGCTGGAAGCCCTGGCGCGCCCATTCTCTCTCTCTCTCTCTCTCTCTCTCCCTCTATCTGTCTTTCTCTCTGTGTCTGTCGCTCTCAAATAAAAATAAATAAATAAATTAAAAAAAAAAAAAAAAGAAAGCCAACCGGGTCTTGTCAACTGTCTACCTGATAAGAATTGTCTGTTCTGAAACCTAAGACTCCAATAGGGATGTAAATGAGAGAAGGGGAGTTGGCATGCAATGCATAATGTCAGATCCCTTCATTCCTGTTTTCCTGCGGACCTTCAGGAAGTGAAGAGGCAAGTGGAAATGAATAGACATTAGGTGTGACGGCACTCTGAGCAGTTTTGCAGCTGAGAATCTTGCAGAAAGGCTTAAAGATTGTACAAGAATTTAACAGCTAACAAAAACTGTCCCAGCCTTTCTCTTGCACTTAGAAAAGCTTGGAAAAGCAATAGAGATCAAACCTTGAATTGGGCCTCTGGGGGTCCGGTGATGATAACCATTCGAACTTTGGAGTCAGGTGTTTCGGGTGGAGCAATCTACAAAGCAAATAGCTGATCACAAATGGACCCTCAAGGGGAAGACCCTGCCTTCTCCATCCCATCCAGTTCCTTGCCAGGATCCTACCTACTGCCCATTCTGAGGACTGGAGAGGGAAGGACTAGGAACCCTAAGTTCCTGCCCACCATGATGAAATGTGGGCTCCCGATGGTGGGTAGAAGGACTTCTTCAGGGCCGGGAACGAGGCCAGCTGAATGTCAAAAGTGCTTGCCTTGCAAACATGAGTTCGATCCCTAGTTCTTTCATAAAATGCCAGGTAACCTCAGTGCTGGGAAGATGGTTGGAGAAACAAGGATCCCTGGAGTTTACTGGCCAGCTAGTCTGGCCTAAACGGTGAGCTCCATGCCAATGAGACCCTGTCTCAAAAGGAGGTGGATGATGTCCCCGAGATGCTCGTCCTCTGACATCACCCCCCCACACACACACACAGATCTGCCTCAGTGATGTGTTCTCAGGAGGGCTTCCCTGACCCTCCTCACTTCCAGTCTCGAAGGGGTTCGGGACAGCACTGCCAGTCTTGCTTCCTGTCCAGCCTAGAAACCTGACTCAAGCAAACCAAAAGCCAGAAGGCTCCCGGCCCCATGTGTGAAGGGCTCCTGACTTCAGGGGAAGAACTCTCGGAAGGGATGGAGGAAGCGGGCCGCTTGAAACTCACCTTGATGGAGGCGCTGGCGAACCGCGACAGCTGCTTGATGTGCTGCCCCTTCTTGCCGATGATGGCGCCCACAGCCTGGGCGGGGATGAACACCTGTACCACCTCCTGCTCGGGAGCCTGCTGCGGGGACAGAGCCTCCTTATGAGTTTGGGGTGAGTCCCAGGAGCCCCGCCACCCTGGCCTACAGAGAGATGCCATGAGCTCACTAGCCCTGTCTAAGCCCCACTAAGGGAAGAGGCCGGGCAAAGGCACGAGAGAGGGAAAAGTGCCGCCGCCGCCTGGACTCCAGACGGACATCCGGGAGTCAGAGCTGGGAGGGGGAAGGGATCCCCTGAGATCTATCCCCCAACAACTTTCGCTGGGCAGTTCATTTAAGGGAGGCAGCTCCTAGTCTCAGGGTTCCCCCTTCTTTGACCAGAACTTCCACCTACCATAAAGGAGCTGTAAGGAGCAGCCCCAGTAACGCTGCTGGGCGGTGGTGGGACAGCACTGGGTGAGGCTGGGAAGAGACCCACAGCAGCCAGGTTGAGGCCAGGAATCAGGTGAGACTGCAGCTGGGAGAGAAGGGGAGGAGCTGTCAGCTCACTGACAGGTCTACTGGGCGCCTGGTGTGTAGCTGCAGATGAACTAGGAGGACAAGAACCCTTCTCCACAAAACCTTCCTGACACTGTGGCTTTCCTTGGAGTGTGGAATTGTTCTCACTGGACTAACCTGGCACCTCCAATCAGGAAAGGCGCCCGCCATTCCTCCCTGGCAATATGACATTCTCCTATGGGAAGCCAGGAGAAGAGTGCCCTTTGTGCCTGGGGGATCTAAAGCTACCTGTCACATACTCCACCTTCCATGCCTTTAAAAGGCAGATGAGGGCTAAAGAGATGGCTCAGCGGTTAAGGAGGTTGCCTGCAGGGCTGAATAGCCCGAGTGCAATCCCCCAGCTCCCACATAAAGCCAGATGCACAAGGCAGTGCATGCATCTGAAGCCCGTCTGCTGTGGCTGGAGGCTCAGGTAGGATAGCTCTGAGTTTGAGGCCACCCTGAGACTACATAGTGAATTCGGGCCAGCCTGGGCTACAGTAAGACCCTGCCTTGAAAGACAAACAAGCAAACATATCAGATGAACTGGGAACAGTGGCACAAGCCTACAAACCTATAATCCTGCACTTTGGAAGAGGAGGCAGGTTAGAGCAGGTCCCTTGGGAGATATATGAGAGAGAGAGAGAGAGAGAGAGAGAGAGAGAGAGGGAGAGGGAGGGAGGGAGGGAGGGAGGGAGGGAGGGAGGGAGGGAGGGAGGGAGGGAGGGGAGAGAGAGAGAATGGGCATTTGGGCACGTCAAGGACTTGAGCCACTGCACATGAACTCCAGATGCATATACCACCATGTGCACCTGGCTTATGTGGGTTCTGGAGAGTTGAACCTGGGTCCCAAGGCTTCTAAGTGCCTTAGCTAACTCATACCTCCAGCCTCCCTTGGGCTATATATTGAGACCCTATCCCAGAGAGTAACAAGAACACCAGATGAAATTGTGAAGCATCTTTCTACTCAAGTGCACAGTTACAAATATTCTGGACATTCTTTACAAAAAAAGGACAATCAGCCAGGCGTGGTGGCATATGCCTTTAATCCCAGCACTCGGGAGGCAGAGGCAGGAGGGACACCATAAGTTCAAGAACACCCTGAGACTACATAGTGAATTTCTGGTCCCAGATTAGATATCAACGACAGGAATCCACAAAACCCACAGCTACCAGATGCAGGGTCCTGCTGATTAACTACAAGGTTAAGTGCACATTTCTGGTGCTGAGGCTGTAATTCAGTTGCAGAGTGCTTGACTCATGTGATAGTTAATCTTGACTGTCAACTTGATGGGATTTAGAGTAACCATGGAAACCACGGAGTGCATGGTGGGCATGTCAGTGAGGGTGTTTCTTCATGGAGTTAATTGAAGAGGAAAGACAAATCCTAACTGGGGTCCCAAACTGAATAAAAAGGAGAAATCAGATGGGGAGTGGTGATACACACCTTTAATCCTAACACACGGGGTCACTGTGAGGCCAGTGTGGGACTAGAGTGAGCACTAGTGCCCGCCCCCATGTACATGTGACCATGTGACCAGCTGCCTCATGCTCCACCCACCATGCTTCCCTACCGTGAGGACTGCACCCTCAAATTGTGACCTGAAATAAACCATAACTTCCTTAAGTTGCTTTTGTCCCAGTAACAAGAAGAGTACACCTACAACTGGAAAGATTGCTCAGTGGTTAAAGTCACTTGTTGCAAAGCCTGACTGCGCAGCGTCAATTGCCTGGTAAAGGCAGATGCACACAGTGGTGTATGCGTTGGGAGTGTACCGAGACCGTGGTGCATCCACCCGCACTCAGTCAGAAAGCTTCTGTCTTCCTCTTAATGAGGGCTGGAGAGATGGCTCAGCGGTTAAAGGTGCCTGCTTGCAGAGTTTGACGGGCCAGGTTTGATTCCCTGTTGCCCTCATGGAGTGAGATGCACAAAGTGGCATATGCATTTGGAATTTGTAGTGGCAGGAGGCCCTGGCACCTCCATATTCACTCATTCTGTCTCGTTCTTTTTATAATTAAAAAAAAAAATATTTGAAAGCAGAGAGACAGAGACAGAGAGCGAGAGAAGAGAAACAGACAGAGAGAATAGGTGTGTCAGAGCCTCTAGCCACTACAAATGAACTCCAGAGACATGTGCCCCTTGTGCATCTGGCTTACATGGATCCTGGGGAATCAAGCCTAGGCCCTTTGACTTCACAGGCAAAACACCTTAACCAATAATCCCTTTCTCCACCTTTGTATCTCAAATAAATAGATAAAAATGCTTGGGAGGTGGGCGTGGTGGCACATGCCTTTAATCACCAGCACTTGGGAGGCAGAGGTAGGAGGATCACCGTTCAGTCGCGGCTACCCTGAGACTGTACAGTGAATTCCAGGTCAGCCTGGGCTAGAGCAAAACCCTACTTCAAAAAATGAGTGCTCGGGCTCCCGCACAGGGGCTGGGCTGGACGGCGCACCAGCACGCTGCTCGCCTAGCATGTGCTGGCCGAGGTTCCACGCGCAGCTCTGTACAGAGGGAGAACAGGAACCCAGAGGGACCGCTGCATCACACTCACGCTCATGGCAGCCACATCGTTCTCATAGGCCTCTCGAACTTTCTTCATGATCTCCTGCTCAGCCCTGCAGCAGTTTTCGATGGCTCCCTTCACTGTGATGGTCCTCTCGGGGTTATAGAGGGTGAGATCCTGAAGTCTGGCAGGAGGGAAGAGGAATGTCAAGGCACAGGCCCACTGGCTCTGAACACTAGCCTCTGAAAAATTAAAGTCTCCATCTCTCCAGTCTTTGGGGTCCTCTCCACTGTGGTGACCCAGGCAAGAAGGAGATGAGAATGCCCAAGTAAAATCCGAGGTGGTATGAAGCCAGCCATCAGGAAGGTGGTGGTTGCCCTATCTGCAAAGATGGCTAGAGGCCATTGTCGCCTGTGCTTTCTGCAGGCTGGCCTCAGGAAATGGGGAAGTTACGATGCCTACAGACGACTCGGCCCATGCCCTTCTCAGGTCGGCAGCTATGCTCTGAAGGCCAGCCCCTAGCTGCAAGCTCTCCTGAAGAAGCAGAGGGAGAGAGCTAGCTGTGGCAGAAGAGAACACAGACAGAGGTCGCAGGGATAGAAGAATACCAGCTAAGAAAACGCTTATCCCTTTCTTTGATTAGTTTATGCAAGCAGAAGCAGCACCCAATTCGAGGGGTGGGTGCTCAGGCTCGCTGATGAAACCCTGCCGTCGCAGCCCTTGCACCCTCCACCCAGGGAGAAAGGGGCTGCAGAGCTCCTTACGAGGAGATGGTGATTTTTGTCTCTGTGTCCTGCTCCACCTTCTTCAGGTTCCGCCCTTCTTTGCCAATGAGACGCCCCACAAAGTTGTTATGGGCCAGGATCTTCAGGGGAACCTCATCAGCCCTAGGGAAGAAGTGGGTGGGGGGGACAAGAGCTCCTTCAAT
Organism: Jaculus jaculus; assembly: GCF_020740685.1. Taxonomy (NCBI): domain Eukaryota; kingdom Metazoa; phylum Chordata; class Mammalia; order Rodentia; family Dipodidae; genus Jaculus; species Jaculus jaculus. Next base: position 108,322,432 of record NC_059110.1, read on the forward strand.
GGTGGCAACAGAGACCACACCATCAGGTCACCCACTACAAATGCAGGGCCAATTACAGGTCAAAGGTGTCAGCTTATCCATCAGCAGATCAGTGGTTGTTTATAAATAGACACAGGAGGTGAGGGTGGGTTGCCAAGGGCACAGGGAAACTTTGGGGCTATGACTTTATCTCAAAACTCATAAAATCATGTGCTTGAAAATTGTGGTGCATGCTTTTTTTGGGGGGAGGGATAGGGAACTGACCTAGAATTCACTATGTAGTCTCTGGGCTAGCATGAAACCCTACCTTGAAAAACAAAAAAACTAACAAAAATAGTAAGTAGAGCTGGGCGTGATGGCACACGCCTTTAATCTCAGCACTTGGGAGGCAGAGACAGGAGGATCGCCGAGAGTTCAAAGTCACCCTGAGACTACATAGTGAATTCCAGGTCAGCCTGAGCTAGAGCGAGACCCTACCTCAAACCCCCCCACCACTACCAAAAAAAAGTAGATTGAAGCCTGGCACAGTAATGCAGATCTCCAATTTCAATTGAAGGTCACACTTAACTGTACCTTAGGCTACATAACCGCTGTCCTACTCCTAACCCCAAATGACAGCTATAAGAGAAATGTGCAAGCAGATTACTTGTTTATTTCTTATTGCTTGGGTCTTTTTTGTTGTTGTTTTGTTTTTCGAGGTCGGGTCTCACTCTAGTTCAGGCTGACCTGAAATTCACTCTGTAGTCTCAGGGTGACTTCAAACTCATGCGCCACCACACCCGGCGCTTGGGTCTTTTTTTTTTTTTTTTTTTTTATACCATGAAAATGTTTATTTCACAAATGATTTTTAAGTCTTTTGTCATTAATTCCACCACGTGTTTACCCCATCTTTTTTCTACATTTCTAAAACACTGGACAGAATTTGTCAGAAGTTAAAAACATATTCTTCCTGTTGAATCATATCACCTTCAACTTAAAAACTATGAAACTTTGAATATCAAGAATTGAAGCTACTGTGGGAAGGGTCACATTTATTTGTGGGTCCCAAGATAGCCCTGAGGGCTTGGGTCTTTTTTAACAAACACTTTTCATTGCAATATATCATAAGGAATAGGTGATTAGAAGGTAAATACATCAACATGTATTATGTTACGTATGATAAAACAGTGCTAACACATGTGCATTCATACTTATTTGTATACATGCACATAAATGATGTGAGTGCACAGAATTTATAAAAAGGTGTTTACGAGAGAAGGATTTCAGCTTTCAGTCTCTACCACTCGTGCAACATTTTACCATGCCTCCTCATCTCTGTATTGCTATTAGAAAGAATGGGTGGAGGCTGAAGACAGGTATGGCTCATTCACTGGTGGAGTACATGCCTGACATGTATGAAGTCCAATGATGCAAAAGCAAATGGGGACAAGATAAAGGCTGGAAAGAAGTGGCAGTCTCTGGCAGCCCACAGGGAGTCTTACGTTTTCGTGTCCCTTGCCTCCTTATGCATAATCTCCAGGATCATCTTACAGGCGGAGGAACAGCCCTCGGGGGTCGAATGGACACTGATGGCTTTTTCGGCAGCTCCGGCATTCTCCTTCCTATGCACATCTATCCTGAGGACCAAAGGACACAGACGGTTAGCCGTCCCCAGTAATGCCAGTGGAGCTCCTCAGCGTCTCGTCAATCAAAGGCACAGAATCCGTTCCCGGAATGATCCTTGTCAAGGGCAGAACTGGGAATTGCAAAGAAAGGCCAGGGACCCATGGCCAGGGTGCCAGTGGGTGACTTGTGAGGAGGGTGGGGACCCCCCAGGCCATGCGTGACTCTGCCACTGCCTTTCCCTTGAATTCTGTATGTCCCACATCAAGCACTAATAGGAAGACTGTAATAAGAAAGGGATTTATTATGAATAAGAACACAGTGTGGAATGTTATTTCCCACACACCTTGATCAAGTATAAAAGTGGAAAAAAGGGCAGTGGTACCGGACATACTCATACCGCCGTGGCCAGGCTGTAACGTGAGTGGCGGAATCATAGAGCACCGGGAAGTGGCTGACGCAGATGGACAGGGCTTGCTCAAGGGCTCTCTCCCTTCCTGCTGACAGTGCGAGGCCCAGCTGCTGCCCCCACTGGTGGCAACCCACTCTTCTACCCCAAATGCCCACCCCTTCTGGAAGCAGTGAACCTCAACGTCCCGGGCCAGTTTTCCAGAAAAGTGCTAATGCCCCAGGGTGCTTTCAGGAGCCTCCCTTTCCTAGCAGCCAAAACTCACTTAGATTGGGTCTGTTTTGTGATGTTGCGAATAGTGGCTCCCTCTTTGCCAATGATGGCACCCACATACTGGGTGGGCACCAAGAGTCGGAGGGGGATGTCCACTTGCTGCTGCTTGGCTGGGGCCCCTGATGCCACAGGTGAGCCCTGTCGGGGCTGGCCCCGAGATCCAAAGCCCCCTCGACGGCCATTCTCAGGACCCTGTGCCATCTGCTCATCCGGTATGTAGGAGACCTTCAGGGCATGGTTCTCCAGCTGGTGGCCATTCAGCTTCATAATGGCTCTGGGGACAGAAGAGAAGTCCACTGGTCACTCCAACCCATGCCACTCACACCAGGCTCCCAACTTACACAGCTGGGAAAACACTGAGGATGGGGATGTCAACACCCACTCCTTCTTAACATTAGTTAGGATTTATTTGTTGCACAACTTTTTTTTGTTTTTTGTTTATCAAGGTAGGGTCTTACTCTAACCCAGGCTGACCTGGAACTCACTATGGAGTCTCAGGGTGGCCTCGAACTCATAGCAATCCTCCTACCTCTGCCTCCCAAGTGCTGGGATTAAAGGTATGTGCCACCACACCCGGCGGTTGGGGTTTATTTGTTTACAAGAACCTTTTGTTTAGACCATTGGAGAATGATAAAGCAAAATAAATAAGTAATAATAATAATTGTAACATCAAAAGCAAAAGGTAGCAAAAGCCTGTAACAGGGTGAAATGGGGCTATAAATGGCCCATATAAAAAACACCTAGGGCTGGAGAGATGGACGGCTTAGCAGTTAAGACATTTGCGCACAAAGCTAAAGGACCCAGGTTCGATTCCCCAGGACCCACGTTAGCCAGACGCACAAGAGGGCGCACAGGTCTGGAGTTTGTCTGCAGTGGCTGGAGGCCCTGGCACACCCATTCTCTCTCTCCCTCTTTCTCTGTCAAATAAATAAATAAATAAATAAATAAATAAATATAAAATATTAAAAAGAAATAAACATTTAGTCTGAGCTAGGTGGTGCATGCCTTTAATTCCAGCACACGGGAGGCAGAGGTAGGGGGATCACTGTCAGTTTGAGGCCACCCTGAAAATACAGAGTGAATTCCAGGTCAGCCTGTGCTAGAGAAAGACCCTACCTCGAAAAACCAAAATAAATAAATAAATAAATAAATCTGGTCTGTCTACCAGTGGGTAAAATGTATGGTTACTCAAGCAAAAAGCTAAAGTGGTAGAAAATATGGTTGCAGGGACCACAAAGGACCTTAAAAAGCATGACCATCTATGCACTATGACGTCTGGTCCTTTATCACATTTAAACTTTAGAGTCAGGCACAGTGTGCTCAGGAGGCAGAAATAGGAGAAATCAAGAGTTCAAGGCGATGACACTACCTACACAAGACCATCATAATAAGAAAAGATCATGATATCAAAAGAAAAGACTGAGAGGGGGAGGGGATATGATGGAGAGTGGAGCTTCAAAGGGGCAAGTAGGAGAGAGGAAGGGAATTACCATGGGATATTGTTTATAATTATGGAAGTTGTCAATAAAAAAAAAAATTGTGACCAAAAAAAAAAAAAAAGTACAAGGCTACTCTCAGCTATCTAACATGTTGGAGGCCCAGCTGAAAACACTTATTTTAGGGGCAGAAACCTGAGCCCGACAGTTCCTTCCCATAATCACTAGATGGCGCCATCAACATAGGAAAGGACCTGCCGCTCCTGGACCTATCAGAAACAGCCTTTCCTCCCAAGTCCCATGTTCCCTGGGAGAGCTGAGTTCCTCCCTTCACTTTATTTTGGCTGTCAAATCTGGAGAATTCTGAACCTCGACATAAATGAAACATGGATGAGTGACACAAAAAACAGACATGCACCCTGTAAACACCTCTGGTGGGCGTCAGGTTGGCTGGATCCATTATTAGAACCCAGCTGGGAGGTCAGCCTGTTTGGCCCTTCCCATACCCCCGACATCCCATCCAAGCAGAAGGACCCCGCTTCACACCTATGTAGACCTCCTCCCCCTAGCGACACTGCTGGGACACTCACTGTCTGGTCTGCTCCCGGTTGGAATAGGTGACGTTCACCACAGCCGTCTCACTCTCGGTGTTCACTGCAGAGACAAAGACCAGAGTTAAAACTCCTGCGGATGACACCCTCTCAACCCAAGCTTCATGCATTTGGTGGTCAAGAGGAGCATACAACAGACGAGAGAGAGAGAGAGAGAGAGAGAGAGAGAGAGAGAGAGAGAGATCCTTTTTCACCAGAGCTACCAGAAAATTCCAATCAGTAGGGCATGGTGGTACACACGGGTACTTCTAGCACTCAGGAAGCTGAGGTAGGAGCACCACCAAGAGTTCAAGGCCAGCCTGGGACCACAGAGTGAGACCTGGCTTTAAAAATAATAGTAATAATAAAAACTTCAAGCCAAGCATGGTGGCATACACCTTTAGTCCCAGCACTGGGGAGGCAGAGGAAGGAGGATTGCCGTGAGTTTGAGGCCACCCTGAGACTACTATAATGAATTCCAGGTCAGCCTGGGCTAGAGCAAGACCCTACTTGCAAAAAAAAAAAAAAAAAAAAAAAAACTAAAACCACACACATACACACAAAAAAATAAATTTAAAAAATATTCAAGTCAACTCAATCTTTTCAGCTTTCCTCACTCAGCTGTCCCCAAAAGTAGGTATATAAAGGGTGTGATCGGCATTTTAGAATCACCCCCCCCCAAACACACACCCTCCCTCTCTCTCACCTGGGAGGCAAAGTTATGCTTGGAAGCCCCCCACCCAAGGTAGGGTTTCACTCTAGTCCAGGCTGACCTGGAATTCACAATGTTGTCTCAGGGTCACAAACTCACGGTGATCCTCCTACCTCTGCCTCCCAAGTGCTGGGATTAAAGGCGTGCCTCCCAGCTCCCTTGGAACCTTTAAACTAGCTAAAACTCAACACCCACTGGGTGTGACTAGCAATTTACAGAGGCAAACATCCCAAGAGAGATGACCTGTAAAGTATATGCATGGCTGAGGAGACCTGGCCTGCTCCAAATCCACTGCAGAAGCTGAACTATAAGTGTAGGAGCCCTTATGTCATGGCTGACCTGTGTGGGTGTTTGGGGAGGTAGACGAAAGAAAACAAAAGTTGGCTCGCATCTTTTCCATGAGAACCTCTCGCCTTGGGTCTTCCAAACGTCTTGGCAGTGGAGACATGGACACACTGAACCACACAGCCATGGGACACCGGTATAAAAAAAGTCCCACAGTGCTTGAAGTTCGTTTTACATTGCTGGGGATTGATCTTGACCACCAAATGCTACACAACCACTCTACCACGAAGCCACACTTAAATCTTTGGTTTTTAGACAGGAGTTTATGAAGGAGCCCCGGCTAACCTCAAATACCCAATGTACCTACGTCAGTGTCCTGAGAATCTCACCACACTTGGGCCAGTACAAATCCCTTTTAACTCTTCCAAACTTCAAGGGCAGGTCTGTAAGAATAATTTCAGGGCTGGAGAGGTGACTTAGCAATCAAGGTGATTGCCAGCAAAGCCAAAGGACTCACGTTCAACTCTCCGGTACACCCGTAAAGTCAGAGGTGGCACATGTGTCTGGTATTTGTTTACAGTGGTTAGAGGCCCTAGCATGTCCAGTCTCACTCTCTATTGTCTCTCAAATTAATAAATAAGGGGAGGGATGGCTTAGCGGTTAAGGAGTTTGCCTACAAAGCCAAAGGACCCAGATTAGATTCCCCAGAACCCATATTAGCCAGATGCACAAGAGGGCACACGTGTCTGGAGTTTGTCTGCAGTGGCTGAAGGCCCTGGTGCACCCATTCTCTCTCTTCCCCTTTCTCTATCAAATAAAAATAAATAAAATATTTTTTATAAATTGGTGACTATAAATGCAGGAGTAACCCAACAAAACTTCTGCCTTCACATAGTCTACATGAAGTACAGGGGAACAAAAATAAAAGCCGGGTGTGGTGGCTCATGCCTTTAAACCCAGCACTTGGGAGGCAGAGGTAGGAGGATCAGCATGACTTCGAGGCCACCCTGAGATTATATAGTGAACTCCAAGTCAGCCTGAGCTAGCGTGAGACCCTGCCTCAAAAAACAAACAAACAAAAACAAAATAATAATAATAATAATAAATAAGGGCTGAAGAGAGAGAATGGACATGCCAGGGCTTAGCAGTTAAGGTGAGAAGCCTAAGGATCCAGGTTCAATTTTCCAGGTCCCACGTAAGCCAGATGCACATAGTGGTGCCTGCGTCTGGAGTTCGTTTGCAGTGCTGGAGACCCTGGCGTGGCCATTCTCATTCATTCATATTCCCCCACCTCTCTCTCTCCCTTCCTCTCTGCCTCGAATAGATAAAATGTTTAGGACTATATCTTTTTTGTTGTTGTTGTTTATTTTTATTTATTGATTAGAGAGTGACAGAGAGAGAAAGAGGCAGTTAGAGAGAGAGAGAGAGAGAATGGGCACGCCAGGGCACCCAGCCACTGCAAACGAACTCCAGATGCATGTGCCCCCTTGTGCTTCTGGCTAACATGGGTCCTGGAGAATCGAGCCTTGAACCGGGGTCCTTAGGCTTCACAGGCAAGCGCTTAACCGCTAAGCCATCTCTCCAGCCCTAAGACTATATCTTAAAAAAATAATAAGCAAATTCAATAGTGTATTAATGACAACTGTTATGTAAAATTAATCAAGATAAAGGTCGAGGTCAAAGCCAATTTAAAATAAGTATACAGATGGGCATGGTGGCACATGCCTTTAATCCCAGCACTAGAGAGGCAGAGGTAGGAGGATCACCTTGAGTTCGAAGCCACTCTGAGCTAGAGTGAAACCCTACCTCGAAAAAACCAAACAATAAAATAGGGGGCTGGAGGGATGGCTTAGCGGTTAAGGCATTTGCCTGCAAAGCCAAAGGACCAAGGTTCGATTCCCCAGTCCCCATGTTAGCCAGATGCACAAGGGGGCACACATGTCTACAGTTTGTTTGCAGTGGCTGGAGGCCCTGGCGCGCCCATTCTCTCTCTCCCCCCCTCTTTCTCTATCAAATAAATAAATAAAATAAAATAAAGTAGGTATACAGGACTGGACATGGTGGCACATGCCTTTAATCCCTGCACTCAGGAGGCAGAAGTAGGATGATCGCCATGAGTTCAAGGCCAACCTGAGACCACATAATGAACTCCAGGTCAGCCTGGGCTAGAATGAGACCCTACCTGGAGAAAACAAAATAAATAAATGAAATAGTGGTTAAGCTTGCTTGCCAAGCCTACCATTATGGGTTCAATTCCTTAGTACCTACATAAAGCCAGACACACAAGGTGGCACGGTTGTGTGGGTGTCTGTGTGCAGTGGTAAGAGGCCCTGGCATCCCCATTATTCTAACCTCTCCCGTCTCAATAAAAAAAAAAAGCTGGGCCAATTCCATTGTTTTTACATTTAGTGGAAAGATTAATCTCTTGCAACTACACAAGTTCTTCAGGCTTGGGAGCGCACACCTTTAATCTCAGCACGTGGGAGGCAGAGGTAGGAGCATCGCCATGAGTTCAAGGCCACCCTGAAACTGCATAGTAACTCCAGGTCAGCTTGACTAGAGGGAGGTCGTACCTCAAAATACCCCCCCCCCAAAAAAAAAGAGGAAAAAATTAATAAATAAAGCTGAGGGGGTGAAGGGGAGAGATGAAGAGCAAGAGTGATCTAAGAAGTTGAGGGTAAGGCCGGGCATGATGGTGCACACTTTTTAATCCAGCACTTGGGAGGTAAGAGGATCGCTATGAGTTCAAGGCTACCCTGAGACTACATAGGGACTTCCAGGTCAGTCTGGCCTAGAGTGAGATCCTACCTCAAGAGGGAAAAAAAAAAAAAAGTTGAGGGTAGGAGGAGGTGACCAGAGGCCAGGAGATCCGGATCGCTGAGAGCAGTAAGTTAGGTAGAAAGTGAGAGGGCCAGGTGAGCTACAGTGCAGCTGGATGCCTATGAACAAGCTGAGAGGACTCTGAATGTATCTGAGGAGACAGACAGGTAAGCTTACCCTGGCTTAACCATGACACAATGCACACATGCATCAAAGCACCACATAAACAAACATGTAGTGATTTATGTACGAGTTTAAACAGAGTTAACAACTACCTTATGTCCAACCAAAACCGTTCCATCATTTATTTAAACTCATTTCCTCTGAAAAGAATTTATAATTCTAATAAAAGAGAAACCTCAGAGCTGGGCATAGTGGCACATGCCTTTAATTCCAGCACTTGGGAGGCAGAGGTAGGAGGATGGAAGCCACCCTGAGACTGCATAGTGAATTCCAGGTCAGCCTGGGCCAGTGAGATCCTACCTCGAAAAACCAAATGAGAAACCTTAAAGTCATAGCAATTTATATGATTTAGAATTCTGCATTATTTCTACTGCAGACCCACTCATCAGAGATTTGTCTGCTCATCAAGCTCTACTATAATAAATCCTGTTTTTGCAATTAATCAAAAACACATGTAGCTGCCAATCAGAGCTTTTAAGGAGACGACCAGTTGGTTATTGCAGCCCAAGCCAAGGGAAATGTGGTGCATGCTTATAATACCAGCACTGAGGCTGAGGCAAGGGTGGGGGAGATGGATGGCTCAGCGGTTAAGGCACTCACCACCCTGGGTTAGCCAAGGTTTGATTCCCCAGTCATAAAAGCCAGATGTACAAAGTGGCACACGTATCTGGAGTTTGTTTGCAGTGGCTAGAGGCCCTGGTGCACACATTCATTCTCTCTGCTTGAAAATTAATAGTTTTTATTTGTTTTTTCTTTTTAAAAGGAGCCGGGCATAGTGGCGCATGCCTTTAATCCCAGTATTCAGAAGGCAGAGGTAGGAGGATCACCATGAGTTCAAGGCCACCCTGAGACTACATAGTGAATTTCAGGTCAGACTGAGCTAGAACGAAACCCTACTCAGAGAAACCAAAAATAAATAAATAAGGGCTGGAGAGATGGCTTAGCGGTTAGGTGCTTGCCTGTGAAGCCTAAGGACCCTGGTTCGAGGCGTGGCTCCCCAGGACTCACGTTAGCCAGATGCACAAGAGGGCGCATGTGTCTGGAGATCGTTTGCAGTGGCTGGAGGCCCTGGCGTGCCCATTCGCTCTCTCTCTCTCTCACTCTCCCTCTTTCTCTCTCTGTCTGTCACTCTCAAATAAATAAAGTAAAATATTTAAATAAATAAATAAATAAATAAATGGGGGCTGGGGAGATGGCTTAGCAGTTAAGATGCTTGCCTGCAAAACCCAAGGACTCATTTTTTTTACTCTCCAGGTCCCACATAAGCCAGACACACAGGGACACAAGCCTGCAAGGCCACACATATGCACAACGGAGTGCACAAGTCGAGTCTGGAGTTAGATTGCAGTATCTGGAAGCCCTGGCATGCAAACTTTCTCATTCTTTCACATAATAAATAAATAAATATGACTGGAGAGATTGCTCAGTGATTTAAGAGCATTTCCTGCGCAAGCATGAAGGCCAGAGGAGGCCTAAGAGACTGTTGGAGTTTGAACCCCAGAACCCACATAAACAGCTGGATGTGGCCATGACAGTCTGTAACCCCAGTCCCTCACTCACAGGTGCAGAGAAGCAAGCTGCAGGATTAGTAAAACGACGTCTCAAATAAGAATGGATGGAAGAAGCCTGAAGTAGTGAGGATCATAGGATGATCCAGGACGCCTGCTTGGGACTACATAGTGAATTATTCAGGTCAGCCTGGGCTACTGTGAGACCTTAATCTCCACCTTCCCCACCCCACCCCCAAAAGGGTAGAAAAACAATGGAGTAGATCACCTGATGTTCTTCTCTGGCCTCTATAAAACCCCATCTCAGGCCACACTGCACACAAACAAGCAAAAAGGTAATAACAATAGGCCAGGCATGGCTGCACAAGCTTTTAATCCCAACACTAGGGAGGCTGAGGTAGGAGGATCACTGTGAGTTCAAAGCCAGCCTGGGACTACAGAGTGAGTTTCAGCTCAACCTGGGTTAGAGTGAGACCCAATCTCAAAAAAAAAAAAAATAATAAATAATTAATAATAAAGGACTGGAGATGCTCAGGTTGGATGCACAATTTCTATTTTTATTTTTTTCCATTTTATTATTTTTTATTGACAACTTTCATAATTATAGGCAATAAACCATGAAGGGCTGGGGACATGGCTTAATGGTTAAGGCATTTGCCTATGAAGTCTAAGGATTCAGGTTCTGCTCCCAGTTTCCTCCTAAGCCAGATGCACAAGGTGACGCATGCACCTGAAGTTTGTTTGCAGTGGCTAGAAGCCCTAGCACGCCCATTCTCTTTCAAATAAAGTAAAAAATAAGCCAGGAAAATTCCCTCCGTATTTAAAAAAATTTTTTTTTGTTTATTTAATTGACAGAGAGTGAGAGTATGGGCAGACCAGGGCCTCTGGCTCCAGGCTTCTGCAAACAAACTCCAGATGTGTATGCCACTTTGTGCATCTGGTTTTTATGTGTGTACTGGGGAATAAAACCTGTGACTGCAGGCTTTGCAGGCAAGTACTTTAACCGCTGAGCCATTTCTCCAGCCCACAATTTTTGTTTCTCAGCTTAATTTGACTTGAGTGTGGTTGTGTACATGCCACTACATGCATGTGGAGGTCAGAGGAAAGACTTGAACGTCAGCCTTCACCCTGCATCTCACCGAAGGCAGTATTACTCACTGTTTGCTGATCTGCTTTCCACAAGCTTCCGGGAACTGTCTGGGCCCAATACAAGGGCTGGCACCAGGAAAGCATACCAGGGCTTCAGGCTTCTATCTTTCTGCTGCACTTTGCTGCATGTTTAATGGGCTTCAGGAAAATTCTGTCTTTGACTTCCATCTGGTTGTCAGTCAATGTACTGGGATTACAGAGGTTACCAGGCACACCACTTTTTAAAATTTAATTTTAATTTTATTTTAATTTATTTATTTGAAAGCGACAGAGAGAGAAAGAGGGAGAGAGGGAGAGAGAGAGAAGAGGAAGAAAGAAAGAGAAAGAAAGAAGGGGTGCAGCAGGGCTTCCAGCCTCTGCAAACGAATTCCAGACGTGTGTGCTCCCTTGTGCATCTGGCTAATGTGGGTCCTGGGGAAATCGAGCCTCGATCCGGGGTCCTTAGGCTTCACAGGCAAGCGCTTAACCACTAAGCCATCTCTCCAGCCCAGGCACCCCACTTTTTATGTGGAGTCTGAAGATGAGCTCTAGCACTCCAGCTTGAGTGGCAACGTTATTTACCTAGCCACCTCCCAAGCCCTATGCATTTAGTTTTGAGGCAGGGTCTCACTCTAGCCCAGGCTGACCTTGACTCAGTGATCTCACTACCTTAGCCTCAGTGCTAGGGATTACAACCACAACCCACCACACCTGGCTTTTGGCCTGGGCCTTTGTGCTCAGCTATTCACACCTGTGGAGCCAAGAGTTTCATCCACTGAGCCATCGCCATCTCCCTGCTCTTGTTTGGTTCCAAGGCTGAGTGGTGGCCCTAACCCACTGGAATTCCTAACTCCTTTCTGCACTTACCACCATGGCATGCTACCTTTTCCATCCTTAAACTGTTACTAAAATCGTAGAATTCTTACAAGCTTAGGGACTTTATCGTGGGAAGGCATGAGGGCCAAGCTTCCCACTGGCAAATGAGAAGTCTGGTGGGAGAATTCCACAGACATGGAACATGAGGTGCGGCCACGTGTGTAGACCCCTAGGCCAACATGTGTCCCTCTGTACTCCTCTCCGTCTCCATCTTACCAGTGGGTCTGCTCACAGAACATTAAGGCAGAAAAGACCCCCAACTCTTTGCACACCTACCCATCCCCTGTGTCTTACCTTGCTCACAGTTCTCCACAGTTCCATACTGAGCCAGCAGGCTGTCCAGAACCTGTTAAGTGTGGAAAAGGAGACTGAGCAGCCTAGGCCTGGCCCCGAAACCATGGGACATGTATGTACAGGGCCCGGCATTGAGACCACTGGTCAGTTCGCCCTCCCCAAGGGAGCCTAAGTGAGTAACACCACCAGTCAGTGCCCGAAATCTGCATTACAGGCCTGTTTGGAGTGGACCTTGGATGACCGGGGCACTGTATCAACCGCTATCAGCAAGTTTTCTTACAAGGACAGCCCAAAAGGTGGGAGTCACGAGTGAAGACTACAACCCACTAACCCCAGACTCCCCAGTCTTTTGAGCAACTCAGCCTGACCCAGACCCACTGGCCAATCTTGGCTCCACCCTCCCTTCCCCCCACACCACTTTCCCCAAACACTCACTTCCCATCGGAGCTGAGGTGGGATATTTCGGATCTGAATTTTCCGGCTCCTGAAATGAAAGAGGAAAAAGAATTAGAAAAGGTTCTAGCCGGGCATGGTGGTGCACACCTTTAATCCCAGCACTCGGGAGGCAGAGGTAGGAGGATCGCCGTGAGTTCGAGGATGCCTGAGACTCCATGGTGAATTCCAGGTCAGCCTGGGCTAGAGTGAGATTCTACCTAGGAAAAAAGAAAGAAAGAAAGAGAGAGAGAGAGAGAGAGAGAGGGAGGGAGGGAGGGAGGGAGGGAGGGAGGGAGGGAGGGAAAGACAGACAGACAGGCAGACAGACAGAAAGACAGAAGGAAAGAAAGGAGGAAAGGAAGAAAGGAAGGAAGGAAGGAAGGAAGGAAGGAAGGAAGGAAGGAAGGAAGGAAGGAAGGAAGAAAAGGTTCTAGATAGTGTCCTGTAGGTCCTTGTGATCTGGAAGTTTTTATTCCTTGCCCCAGTTTCCCTTCATCCTAAGGATCTTGTTAGTAGAATCACAGATTTAGAGTTGGGATGCTTCAATAATATCACACAGAGGAATAAATGCAGAACGAGGTGTCAGAACACAAGGACAGCAAAGAGGAAATAAAAGATTTCAACTACTTTGTTTGCCACCTATGAGCTTCTCTCACCCACTTCTGCTTTGCACCATTTATGTTCTGAGCCCTAGAATACAAAGTTAAGACATCAACTATTAATTAACCCAACAACTACTTAATTGGACCTACTTCATGCTCCACTTTGTTCCTGATGCAGGGGGCACAGCTATAAAGAAAACAGACAAATTGCCAGGCCTAGGTGCTTGAGATGTATTAGAGGAAATAACATATGCAAACAAACTACAGTAAGATAATAGTACAGCGGTTACGGTTAAGCCTCTGGCACAGCGAGGGATCTAAACCACTTATTAGCACAGATTATTTAACTTCTTTGAGGCCCAGTTCCCTCCTTTGTACAATTGAGATAATACCTATTCACAGGTAGTAGGTGGCATTTGATAATATTTGTAAAGAGCTTAGCAAAGATTTGGGGTTAGTACTTACAGTGTAACAATAGACAATAATGCTAAGGTGCTGGAATGATTAACACACTCACAGCCCAGGCCAACCTTCCCCCTATCAGTTGCCTGTACTGTCTCCTTTCCAGCTTACCAATAACTCTTAAAAATATAATTTCCGGGGACTGGAGAGATGGCTCAGCAAGGCTCAATTCCCCAGGACCCACGTAAAAGCCAGATGCACAAGGGGGCGCATGTGTCTGGAATTCGTTTGCAGTGGCTGGAAGCCCTGGCACATCCATTCTCTCCCTCTCTCTGCCCCCACCCTCAAATAAACAAAGTAAAACTTAAAAAAAAACTAATTTCCAGCCAGACGTGGTGGTGCTCGCTTTTAATCCCAGCACTCTGGAGGCAGAGGTAGGAGAATCACCGTGAGTTCAAGGCCACCCTGAGACTCCATAATGAATTCCAGGTCAGCCTGAACTAGAGTGAAACCCTATCTCGAAAAAAGAAATTATATAATTTTCTCGAGGAAGGCTTTCAGGTTCAGGGCTGACTCCCAGGACAACTGTTCCCCACCCAAATCAATGCTCTAATCCCTGACACTTAAAGTGACCTGATGTGTTAGTCAATTGTCATTTAGGCCTCTGTGTGTCTTTGATCACACAACAAACACACAAGAAAATCCTAGTAGCCTTTGAATCCCAGCAACACAGAGAGTGTTGAAAGTAGGTGTGAGGGCATATAGCTATAATCCCAACACTTAGGTGAAGGCAGGAATCGTCAACTACACATATAAATGATGCCACCCTGGGCTACATGAGACTCTCCAGAGAACAAAAAAAGAAACAAATCAGTCCCAGGTTTTTAGATCCCATTATGCACCAGGTCACCTTGTGTTACAATTCACTGGCCAAAAGGAAGCACCAAATCTCTCTGGTGAGGGATTCTCTACACATTTGGTGACCAAATGGAAACACTATTTCAAACTGGAGAAAAATGGAGGAAACAATTACTCCACTTTGGCTGAACAGAGAGCAGGAGCCGCTTGGCCCGGGGTACCTCCTTCCAATGAACCCTTCAGGATGAAAGCAGGCGATGGGGACTGCTGGTTGGGAGTTGAGGCAACCAAGGACTCCCTAGCTTAAAGACGGCCATCCGTTAGTGCAATCCGCGGTCAATGGCCAAACCCCACTGACTTTCAACCCTTCCATTCAGGGAGGAGGAGAACAGAGGGGTGGTAGTGGTGAAATCAAATCTCGGCCGCGATGTTAATCCATATCCTGAAAGCAATGGCAGGCAGATTCGCTGGAATGTCCGGAATGTTACAGGAGAGGGAGGGGGAGGAGGGCAGGGCCACCCAACCAATGAAAGAAAGACGTCCTGGCAGTCCTCCCCCACCCCTCTGGGGCACATACCCCACCCTGGGAACCCACTCCAGGCTCCTTCCAGGCCTCTTCTCAAAACCCCCAGCCCTGACTGACTCAAAAGGCTGGGAGAGGGCCTGGAAGAGCGGAGGCCCTGCAGGACCCCTGCCTCCTGCGCCTTTGCTCCCCTAGAATATGGCGCTACCTAATTCCTAAGGCGCAACACACACAGGGCAGTGTAGAGAACTTTACCCCACATCCCTGTGCACAGTACCCTAGAGTTCGTTCAATCACCCCACAAACAGGTATGGGAGGCTTACTGTGGGTTGGTTTAGGAGATGTGCCTGGGCTTAGCGGACACTGATGGAGAGGCTAAGAGCACCCTAACTCCTCTTTCACTCCACCAATGAAGCTTGTTAGTACCTAAAAGCAAAGATTTGTGAATCAAAATGCTTGCCTGTGCTAAAGCTCTGCCCATGTTCTAGTGACCAAGCTGGTGCAGGAACAGCATGGGAAGAGGAAGGAGGTAGGGTTGACACAAGCCACTTGGTAAGAGGTATGGCAACATTACACTATTTAAAGTCTCTCCCCCCACCCCGCAAGAGGGTTTCACTCTAGTCCAGGCTGACCTAGAATTCACTATGTAGTCTCAAGGTGGCCTCGAACTCGCAGTGGTCCTCCTCTCTCTGCCTCCTCAGAGCAAGGAGATTAAAGACGTGCAATGCCACGATGGTATTATTTATTCAAAGTCTTTTGCAATGATTGGGAAATTGTAGAAAATAACACTGTCGCCAAATATGGTGGTGACCCTGACTATGTAGTGAATTCTAGGTCAGCCCGGGCTAGAGTGAGACTCTACCTCAGAAAAACAAAAGAAACAAATGGGAGGGGGCAGGACAGAGAAAGAGAAAGAGAGAGAGAGAGAGAGAGAGAGAAGGAAGGAAGG
The DNA here is from genome assembly GCF_020740685.1 of Jaculus jaculus. Taxonomy (NCBI): domain Eukaryota; kingdom Metazoa; phylum Chordata; class Mammalia; order Rodentia; family Dipodidae; genus Jaculus; species Jaculus jaculus. The sequence continues at coordinate 108,338,296 of NC_059110.1, forward strand.
AGGGAGGGAGGGAGGGAGGGAGGGAGGGAGGGAGGGAGGGAGGGAGGGAGGAAGGAAGGAAGGAAGGAAGGAAGGAAGGAAATAGGGAGAGGGGAAAGAAGGAAGGGAGGGAGGGAGGGAAGAAATAACACAGATTGTCTAGAGCCCCAGAGTTCTCCTCCTCCCCACTGGCCTGACCAACAACCCTGCTCCAGTAAGCCACGTTCAAACAAGCTAGGCTCATGGCTTTCAGAGAGTAAGGCGCCACAGCTGAGCACTTTCTCTGTGCCTGGAGGGACCAAACCCTAACATCCATTGTTGAGCAGAGCAGAGCGAACTGGGAGAGGTACTTGAACAGGCTCATCAGCTAGGCTGCTGACTGCAAGAACAAAACCGCAGCAATGGCTGCACACCAGCCTTGGTGTCCCTGAGCGCCAACAGCCGGGCTTTCTGGTGTCCTTGGCCGACACGGGCCCAAGGGGCAGGGACCAGGCCCTGCAGGGCAGCTCAGCAAATGCATAGCCATTATGAAGCATTCATCTCTGGAATGCTGCCAAGCCAACTTGTGAGCACCGAGGGCAAGGAGTGGTCATTCTTTGGAAAGATTGCCACAGCCTAAGGAGCCGCTCAGGGAACTGAGAGATCCGGGAGGCCTGGCCAGGAAAGGAACAAGGGAGGAGGAGCTCTCCCGGTGGCTTCAAACCACCTTTTGGAGAAGTGTGCCAACTTGGATTGCAGGAGAGGGGAAATGGTGAAATGGTCACAGTTGGGGGAGGGCCTGGCATTCAGAAGTGCTCATCAGACCCCACATATAAGATTCTATACACTCCTCCATGGCCAGTGAGGTGATGACAGACTAGCATCTGAAAGTGGCTGAAGATCTTGTCCCAGCCAAACCACCACACAAATCTAGGACTTAAACCCCAAACCTGCCTGGTTCCAGGATTCTTGCATGAACTGATTTTGCTGTTGTGTGTGTTTGCATGAGCGCAGGCACGTGCAAGTGCATTCTGTTGTTGTGTTGACCTGGAACTCGCTGCGTATCTCAGGCTGGCCTGAAAATCATAGTGATCCTCCTTCCACAGCCTCCAGAATGCTGGGATTCGAGATGCGAGCCACATGCCCTGCTGTTTGGTTTTGAGACAGGGTTTTACCTCATCCAGGGCTCACCCGGAACTCACTCTGTAGCATTGGCTTTTTCTTTTTTTTAAAGACATTTCTATTTCTATTTCTATTTATTTATTTATTTATTTATTAAAAAGACAGAGAGAGGGAGAGTGGGAGTAGCCTCCAGCCACTGCAAACAAACTCCAGACACATGCGCCACCATGTACATCTGGCTTACATGGGACCCAGAGAATCGAACCTGGGTCCTTAGACTTCCCAGGCAAACGCCTTAACCACTAAACCATCTCTCCAGGCCTTTTTGTTGTTATTTTGAGGTAGGGTCTCACTGTAGCCCTGGCTGACCTGTAACCCACAATGTAGTGTCAAGATGGCCTTGAACCCTGCCTTTGCCTTCTGAGTGCTGGGATTAAAAGTGTGCACTTCCTGCCGGGCGTGGTGACGCACGCCTTTGATCCCAGCACTCGGGAGGCAGAGGTAGGAGGAGCGCCATGAGTTCAAGGCCACCCTGAGACTAGAGTTAATTCCAGGTCAGCCTGGACCAGAGTGAGACCCTACCTTGAAAAAAAAAAAAGTGTGCACCTCCACGCTCAGCTCAGAGGCTGGCTTTTATGCCATATGGAAGACATAAACTTTTTGACAAAGTACAGCATTAGGCTTGAAGAGTCACTAAAATTACTGAGTTCTGCAGCAGAAGGGAAATGGACATAGTTAGCGATTGACCTGTACTTACAGAGTGAGTACCAGGTCAGCCTGGATTATAGTGAGGCCTTACCTCAGAAACACAAAATGATAATTTTCTGGCTTATTTTTATTTATTTACTTGAGAGCGAGAGACAGAGAAAGGCAGATAGAGACAGAATGGGCGAGCCAGGGCCTCCAGCCACTGCAAACGAAATCCAGACACGTGCATCTGGCTATCAACGTGGGTCCTGGGGAATCGAGGCTCAAACCGGGGTCCTTAGGCTTCACAGGCAAGCGCTTAACTGCTAAGCCATCTCTCCAACCCCAAAATGATAACAATAAATAAAAGTAGTTAAAGATAGTGTTTACAACCCCCAGAGAGAAGCTTCATTGTTCTCTGGACAAGCTGAATTGGTATCCTCATCAAAATGTCTCTCAAACTTCTATGTATATGTTACTTAATCAAAGCTGCTCTCACTCTTGGTTGGAGAATCTATTTTACATACAGCAGAGAATTCTAGGGAGATCCATCAATGACAGGAAAAGACAGCAGACTGCTCACCACGGGATGTGCTACCTCTACCACATTTACGGGGTCCAGAAGAAACTGCAAAATATGGTTCCCAATGCTAGCCCATCCAGGCACCTAGCTAGAAACACTGTGGGGAACAGAAATACAGAGGCTACAGAGATTTCAACACTAAAAACAAACTGCTAACAAACCCTCTAAAACTCAGGGGTTGCTGAGGAAGAGGTGGTGAGAAGACTAATAGCCACGGGATGGGCAGAAATATACTGAGGCATAGCCTCCCCTCCCACAGACAGGCAGAGGCCCTAATTACCCCACAGTGAACTTCAGGAACCCTACTGAGGAAAGCTCTCAGGGAAATGGAGACCGGGTATAAAGTATAAGACTATATAACACACACACACACACACACACACACACACACACACACACACACACATATAATTTTTAAAAGGCAAAAAAAAAAAAATTAAAGGGACAAAAAAAATTATTGAGTCCTGTGCTGAAGAGATGGCTCAGTGGTTAAGGGCACTTGCTTGTAAAGTGTGTAGGACCAGGTTCGAATCCCTAGTACCAACATAAAGCTGCATGCACAAAGTGGTACGTGCATCTGGAGTGAGTTTGCAGTGGCAGGAGGCCCTGGCACGCCCATACACACTCTCACACACTCAAATATTTTAATATTTTTTAATATTGCATTTAGGGCTGGAAAGATGGCTTAGTGGTTAAGGCCTTTGCCTACAAAGCCTAATTACTTACGTTTAACTACTCTCCAGGTTCCATGTAAGCCAGACACACAATAATGCATGCTCACAAGGGGGTGCACACATCTAGAGTTTGATTGCAATAGCTGGAGGCCCTGGCACGCCAATTCTCTCTCTCTCTCATTTAAAAAACAAAAGGCAGACTGTTGGGCTTGCCTCAAAAAAAAATTGTATTTAGGGCTGGAGAGCTAAGGCGCTTGCCTGCAAAACCTAAGAACCCAGGTTCAATTCCCCAGTACTCACGTAAGCCAGATGCACAAGGTGCACATGCATCTGGAGATTGTTTGCAGTGGCTAGAGGCCCTGGTGTGCCCATTCTCTCTCTCTCTCTCTCTCTCTCTCTCTCTCTCTCTCTCTCTCTCAAATAAATTATTTAAATAAATTTTAAAAAACACACCTAGGTCCTTAGTCTTTGCCGGCAACTGCCCAACTGCCGAGCCATCTGTCCAACCCCTCAAATAAGTATGTTTTTAATACGGAGCTCAGCCAGGTGTTGTACTGCACACCTAGAATCCCTGCATTGGGGGTGCAGAGGCTGGAGGATCAGGAGTTCTTCTAGCTGTAGAACTCCAACTGAAGGAGTTTAAGGCTAACTTCATTGCAGTGAGTTTGAGGCCAGCTTTTGCTACACGAGGCTCGCTCTCTCTCACAAACACACAGTGTTCACGGGACAGTGAAAGGGAGCTACCACGAGTGCATGCGTGCATATGCGTGTGGGGGACTAGGTCAATGCCGGGTGGCTTCAACTGCCATTTACTGAGGAAAGGTCTCGCACAGCACCCAGAGCTAAACTAGCTAGCCAGCGGTCTATGCCCCACAAATGCTGGAATTACAGGTGGGCTACCACACCTGCCCTGAATTTACATGGGTGCTGGGGATCCTACCACGTCATTTACCAACTAAGCCAGCTCTCCAACCCCTAACACTCCTTTCCTAGCTGAATATTTTAGAATGGTGAAAGTCATTTTATAGCATACTGAACACTGCCAGTTCGATGGCATTTATCTAGTTATTTACGAATGACAAGGTCTCACTCTAGCTCTGGCTGGCCTCAAACTGTGGCAATTCTGTCTCAGCCCAGATCAGTGCAGGGACTTTGGGTGAGGACCTCCCCCACGCCCCTCCCCCCACCAGCATGTTATTATTATTCTTTTATATGAATTATAAAGTTCTCATCCGGGCTGGAGAGATGGCTTAGCAGCTAAGCCCTTGCCCACGAAGCCTAAGGACCCCAGTTCAAGGCTCAATTCCCCAGGACCCACGTAAACCAGATGCACAAGGGGACGCACGCATCTGGAGTTCATTTGCAGGGGCTGGGCCCTGGAGTGCCCACTCTTTAGCTATCTGTCTCTGTCTGTCGTCCCCCCCTTTGTTGCTCTCAAATAAATTTAAAAAAAAAATGTTAAAAAATAAAAAAATAAAAGTTCTCATCCTCTGCAAACCTGTTCCTCTTCTTTCAGTCCCATGCCCATTCACGACTTCCCCTTCTTGGACGAGGAGTTTCCTTAAGCCAGGGCAGGGCAAGCTAAATGAAGGTGGTGGCAGCAGCATTTTATTTATTTTGGAATCTCATCAAGTTTGGGGCCCCAATGCACAAAAGCCCCTGTCCTGAGTCAAGTCTGAACTTTTATCTCTAACAAAAACAATGAAATCTTTACCTCCACCCTTCCTCTAGGCCATATTTTGCCTCTTCCTCAGTTTCTCCCATCAGGGAAACTGGCAACAGGATTAGTTCATCTTACAGTGTTTCATGTCCCGAGACAGGGAGCCACCTTGCCCACCTATAGGGGAGCATGCTTTTGCCACTTTGTGCATATGGCTTTACCTGGATGGAACTGGGGTCGTTAGGTTTTGCAGGGAAGCACCTTAACGGCTGAGTCCTCTCTCCAGCCCCAAGGGAGCATTTTGGATTGGAGGGATTTTCTGTACCTTCTTAGTCTGAGTAATTGGCTATTAGCTTTCCCTTTTCTTTGCTTTATAAAGGAATGTGATGAAAGGTAAGAACACTTCAGCAGGAAAATGCAAACAACCTGCACAGAATTTCAAGACTTCAGGGGTTAACGAAAACTGAATCCACCCACCCAGGAGCCCAAAGACCCACACCCAGGTCTACACAAGGAACTTCATTTAGCTGAAGCCCAAGCGAGAGGAAATTGCTCAAGGCAATAAGAAAATAGCTACCTCGGGAAGCTTAACATTTATCTGTATTTCAGTGACAGGGCAGTAGCCTAGTTCACATAAAGCCCTGGGTTCTATTCCCAGCACTGCAAACAGACAAATGAATTGATAAGCAAAAGCTAGACAGACTGAGGATGGGTTTGTTGTAGTAACTAGAATGCTGCAAAAGGGCGAGCCACAAGGTCTATCTCAAGCCTGCAGAAACACCATGCCTAATCACATCTACAATATTCTCAGCCCTTGGGAGGCAGAGGTAGGAGGATCGCTGTGAGTCTGAAGCCACCCTCAGACTACATAGTGAGACTCTACCTCAAAAAAAGGAGGGGTGGCTGAGAGAGATGACTCAGAGGTTAAGATGCTTGCCTGTAAAGTCTAACAACCTGGGTTCAATTCCTCAGTACCCACATAAAGCCAAAAGTAAAGTGGCACATGCATCTAGAGTTCCTTTGCAGCAGCTAAAGGCCCTGGCATGCCCACTCTCCCTGTATCTCTCTTGCAAATAAATATGTTAGAAGTATTTTTAAAATGGGGGGGCAGGTCGGGGGTGGTGGCGGATGCTCTTAGACCCAGCATGTGGAAGGCAAAGGTAGAAAGATTGCTGTGAGTTCGAGACCAGCCTGAGACTACAAAGTGAACTCCAGGGCTAGACCCTACCTTGGGGGGAAAAAAGGAAGGGGAGCCAATTAGGATGCAATTCAGTTGGCAGTGATTTTGTCACTTAGTGTGCAAGCCTGGGTTTGAACCCCAGCACCATATAAATCAAAACACCTACAAATCCCAGCACCAGGGAGATGGTGAAGACGAGAGGATCAGCAATCTCACGTACACAGTGATTTCAACTTCAAGTCCAGCATGAGGAAAGAACAAAAATAGGAAAAATAAACTGGGTGTGGGGGCACAAGCCTTTAATCCCAGCACTCGGGAGGCAGAGGTAGGAGGATCGCTAGAGTTCAAGGCCACCCTGAGACTACAGAGTGAATTCCAGGTCAGCCTGGGCTAGTGTGAGACCCTACTTCGAAAAACAAAACAAGAAAAAAATTAGTAATTAAGATTGTTGGGCTGGAGAGATGGCTTAGCGGTTAAGCGCTTGCCTGTGAAGCCTAAGGACCCCGGTTCGAGGCTCGATTCCCCAGGACCCACATTAGCCAGATGCACAAGGGGGCGCACGCGTCTGGAGTTCGTTTGCAGAGGCTGGAAGCCCTGGCGCGCCCATTCTCTCTCTCCCTCTGTCTTTCTCTCTGTGTCTGTGGCTCTCAAATAAATAAATAATAAAAAAAATTTTTAAAAAAAGATTAATTGTACCTTTTTTTTAAACTTGGGACTCCTAATCTTCTTGCCTCAGCCACTACACTCACTTATTTCTCTTAATTTGATTTTTTTTAACTTCAGAGAAAGAAAAAGGCAGAGGGAGAGAATTAGCACACCAGGGCCTCAACCACTGAAAACGAACTCCACACATGTACCCCCTTGTGCATCTGGCTTATGTGGACCCTAGGGAATCAAACTGGGGTCCTTTGGCTTAGCAGACAAATGCCTTAACCACTAAGCCACCTCTCCAACTCCTTTCTTTCATTTTTAATGTGATGACTGGAATTCAAATCTCTAATAGTTTTTAAAATACATTTTTGTTTAAGAGAGAGAATGGGAGCACCAGGGCCTCAGCCACTGTAAACGAACCCTACATGCATGCGACCTCCTTGTACATCTGGCTTATGTGGGTCCTGGGGAATCGAACCATGGCTTTGTAGGCAAGTGCCTTAACCACTAAGACGTATCTATCCATCCCCCTCCCCTTTTTAAAGCCATGGGTGGCTTGGGCTGCAGTGCTCTTCCAAGGTGCTGGACATTGTCTTGCTGTGCTGAGCAGGTTGACAGGGAAAGGTCCTGCTCTCCTGGAGATGCCAGTGCAGTGAGTTTGTTGGTTTGAGACAGACGAGTCAGACAGTGTTGAAGGAGAGGGGCTCTTTACTGGGCCCCTGCCTCCAGAAACAGGTGATTCTGTTGAGTTTTCAACAAAAGGGTCCTATGTGGCTGGCAGGAGCACCCTACCGAAGCTGGATTTCTTCCAGCTGGAAGCTGCTCTGATGTGCCCACCTCAGTCTTTTTCCAAGATTACCTTGATGTTCCCAAAGACTGCCACAGACTCAATCCTTCCCGACCTTCTCATCCACTTACAGGGTGGAGAAGTAGTTAACAGAGGGAGGAAAAAACAAACAAACAGGAAATCTGAAGGGGTTGGCCTGGCACGCTCCAGGCAAGGCAGTAGCTGAGAAAGGGGTGGGGCCAGGGAGGGAGGAGCTGGCCCCATGCCCCGGGCTTAGTGCCAGGATGATCCAGAGGCAGGGCAGACAGACGGGCCAGCTATCGGGCTGTTGGGAGACTGCAGCTTACAACCAAACCGAAAAAGTGATGTACTGGAGGGTGTGGGACCAGACAAGACCAATGCCACCACCAAGGAGAAGACAGTGTCCAAACCAGGAAGACAGACATCACTGGACTGTATCCATGTGCAAGGTCTTTCAGATGAATGTGGCACACACAATGTCCCAAGTGTACCCTGTGGACAGGAATGGAAGAAAAGCTTTCTACAGGAGCTCTTCTGAGGGGCTCTTCTACCTGAGTTTATGGAGGGGGATGTCATTGCCTCTTTACAAGATCAGAGAGATGCTTCTTTTATATCGCCACCAAGAAGTTCTAGTTAAGAAAAATCCAGATTCATCGCTTCTCAGCCTTTTGGTAAGATCAAGATTCTTTTTTTTTTTTTTGGTTTTTCCAGGTAGGGTTCACTATGGAGTCTCAGGGTAGCCTTGTACTCGTGGTGATCTTCCTACCTCTGCCTCCTGAGTGCTGGGATTAAAGGCATGCACAACCATATCTGGCTAAGACTCATATTTTAAAAATATATTTTATTTATTTACTTACTCGAAAGAGAAAGAGGTAGTAGTAGTGTGTGTGTGTGTGTGTGAGAGAGAGAGAGAGAGAGATAGAGAGAGAGAGAGAGCCTCCAGCCACTGCAAACGAACTCCAGATGCACTCGCCCCTTGTGCATCTGGCTTATGTGGGACCTCGAGAGTCGAACTGGGATCCTTTGGCTTTGCAGGAAAACGTCTTAACCGCTAAGCCATCTCTCCAGCCCTCAATATTCATATTTTGAGGCAAAAAAGAGAAGAGGAATTCCCTCAAGCCTAAGAGGATCCTAAACTATTGCCTCTCATTCACAGAAGAAAAAACTGAGCTCAGAGAAGGAAGAAAAAGATAAACAAACTAGCCAACTTGGGGTAGGACCAGAACTGAGCTTCCCAGGGTTGTCTGTGTTCATTTCACCACGCTACGCTGCTTGCTCTCCAAACAGAATTTTAACCTAGAAGCCAATAAAGCCCGACGTCAGGAGTAGGAAAAATGCCCATATTCTGTATGGCTAAATGCATGCCAACTGGCTTTTACTGCATGCGGCTCTAATTTGGGCACTAGATTTAATTTGCAGAACAGCTAACCACCTTATAATACAGCTGGCTGGCTGTCAGAGATCTGTTCAGAGGGGGAAAGGAGGTGGTTCCAGAGCGCAAGGAGAATGAGCTGTTGGAAGAGTTCTTGCTGGACCTAGGGTACGCGGAGAAGTCAGGGTGTGAGCTGAGCGGGAGATGCTGACCCAGTGAACAGAAGCCCCGGCCAGGAACTGGTTCGCTCAAAAATAAGTAGGTTTACAAGAGAGCCGGTAGGGTGTGTGTGCCCGCGTGCGCTTCCTCTCTTGCCCATCTGGGCAGCACCAAAGGAAGCCAAAACAGAAGCTCTAGGACAGCTGATCTCTTTTCTTTCCAGGCAAATTTCAGGTCAGCCTAAGCCAACTGGTGCCTCCTTCCCACTCTTTAACCCGAGTGTGGTTCCTGCAGGGAGCTGGCCATGTGGAGCTGAGCAATGGGGAAGAGGGAGCAAAACAGAGGGATGAGAAGTGTGAAAGAAACCGCCAAGTAAAGCCTGAAGTCTGAGGACATGTTGGAAAGGAGGGTGCTGACAGGAGCCTTCCTCATGGAGAGTGTACCCGTCAGGGCCACTGTCCCTCACGCTTCTCAGGCTGGCAAGAATTCTTTTTCACTGGTGGTGGGGAAAGTTAATAAACTTTGTGAGAAAACCATGCTAAACCTCACTGGTGATGCTGGGTTAGCTCTCACCGCCCAGTGCAGCAGCAGCAGCAACTCCAGGAAGCTAAAGCGCCAAATGGCCTGGCACTGAGGGGCGACGCTGGGGGGGGGGGGGGGAGAGAGAAGGCGAAGGATGGAGCTGCTGCTGCTCAGTAGAAGGCAACGTGGAACTAGATAGAGATGGAGTCTTTTCCCAGGATGTAAAACGATGTTGAGAGTCCTTGGTGTCTGTGTTAGGAAAAAGACTGTGTCTTCTACCCCAAATACATTTAAAAAAAAAAAAATCATGTATCCTTTCAGTAAAAATCACTTCTTGGGCCGGGCTTGGTGGCCCTATGCCTTTAATCCCAGCACTTGAGAAGCAGAGGTAGGAGGATCACCATGAGTTCGAGGCCACCCTGAGACACTCCCTAGTGAATTCCAAGGTCAGCCTGGGCTAGAGTGATACCCTACATCGAAAAACCAAGAAAATTTTAAAAAAAAACAAAAAACCTCTTGGGCCTGGCATGGTGGAGCATGCCTTTAATCCCAGCACTCAGGTGGCAGAGGTAAGGAAGATCACTGTGAGTTTAGTTGCACACGCCTTTCATCCCAGCACTCGGGAGAGGCAGAGGTAGGAGGTCTGCGGAGAGTTCAAGGCCACCCTGAGACTACATAGTGAATTCCAGGTCAGCCTGGGCTAGAGTGAGACCCTACCTCGAAAAAACAAAACAAAACAAAAAGACCTGTCGGTGGCTGGGGAGTTCAAAGAACAGGCGTGTGTGCTTGGTGCTGGTGGGAGGGACAAATCTTTTTTATTGTTGTTTTTTGTTTCCCAAGGCATGGAGGTAGGGTCTCGCTCTAGCCCAGGCAGACCTGGCATTCACTCTGTAGTCTCAGGGTGGCCTCGAACTCTCGGCGATCCTCCTACCTCTGCCTCCAGAGCGCTGGGACTACAGTGAGCCACCACGCCCGGCCCAAGGAGGGACAATCGCTACGAAAGCCCATCCCGAGCTCTGCACTGCACGGGTGGCGGCAAGACGCCCTCTGTGGGCCCCTTCTCCCTGGACGCGAGACTGCGGCGGTCCGGGATGCCGGGGGCCCTTGCACGAGGACCCCTCGCTCACCCCGACCGGGATGGCCGGGGGCCCGGGCCCCGGGCACAGCCTGTCACCGCGGCGGGTGGGGAAGCCAAGCAGTCAGGGCATCCGAGGCGGCGGCGGCGTGCGCGCGGGGCCCGGGCCGGGGCGGGGCGGGGCGGCGGCAGCTGAGCAGGGGGAGGGCCGGCGGCAGCTGCGGGGAGGCGGGGAGCCGGCGGAGCAGCTGAGCGGCCGGGCCCGCGGCCCCGGCTCCGCTCCCCTCACCCCGGGCAAGCGCAGCCCTCTGGGTGGGCTCCGGAGCATGGGGGGGGGGGAGAGGGAGGGGGATAACCAGGACCCCACCCCCCATCCTCTCTGCCACAGTCTAGAAGGTTCCACCGCCACGCGCCCGAGCTGTCCGAGACGCGCCGAGCCGGTCCCGCGGCCCAAGCCCTGGGCGGCCGGGGCGGCGCGCGGGGCCCCCGCAGGGGGAGGGGGCTGCGGGGGGAGGGGGCCGCAGGGGAGAGGGGCACGCGGGGGGAGGGGGTCCGTGGGGTGGGGGCCCGCGGGGGGAGGGGGCTGCGGGGGGAGGGGGCTGCGGGGGGAGGGGGCCCGCGGGTGGGGGCGGGGACCGGGACTTTGCCCTTTGTCTCTCCTCTCCCTCTGCAGAGCCACCGGCCGAAATCCGACCCCGCGGGCCGGCTGGGCTCGGCGGCCGGTCGGTGCGGGGCCGGCTCTCCCCCTCCGCGCTCCTTTAGTGAATCCAGACCCGGCCTCCCCGCGCCCAGGGCGGTGACGGCGGTGGTCCTGTGGGGGAGGGGCTGCCCGCCGGCGAGCAGGCCTGCAAGCGTTTAAGTGGGGCCGGGGGGCTGGGAGTGGGGCCGCAGAGGCCGGAGGAGGAGAGAAAATGGCCCGGGAGGCGGCATTCCTCGGAGACCTCGCGGGGCTGGGCTGGGCTGGGCTGGGGAGGCCGCCCACCGAGAAGGCGGGGGGGGGGGGTCCCGAGAGTGGGCGGGGACGGGGCCATGGAACCTAGGGGCCTGCCTCACCCTGTCCAGGTCCCAGTGCCGCCCGGAGACTACAGCTCACTTGTAATGGAAGCCATCCTTTGGTCCCCTAAGGGGAGTGCTGGCGGTGAAAACTGACTTGACTTGTTGGTCCATCTGGGGTGTCGTGAACTGTCTCACTAGTAACACGGCTCTTCATAGAGCTTTAAAATTGGTAAAGTACTTCTTCACTTACACAATCTCCCTTACGCACCTAAGGCAAGAGCTCCGGTCCTCTCACCCACAGGAGACTGAAAATATTCGGTTAAGTGACACCAGCCAGTGACATTTGGTCTCTCCCTGTTTTCCAAAGGAAGAAGGCAACTGGGTTCTTCCTCGAGATAACGAATGGGCTGTAAATTTTTTTTTTTTTTTTTTTTTTTTTTTTTTTTTTTTTTGGTTTTTCGAGGTAGGGTCTCACTCTGGCTCAGGCTGACCTGGAATTCACTATGTAGTCTCAGGATGGCCTTGAACTCTCGGCGATCCTCCTACCTCTGCCTCCCAAGTGCTGGGATTAAAGGCGTGCGCCACCACGCCCGGCTTGGGCTGTAAATTCTTATTGTGTACGCTTAACCAAGGGTCACTTTTCTGTCCATACCTGCAGGAGAACACTAATTTCTGTCCTAACACCAAGCTCCCATTTCCTTCTAGATAGAACCCAAGCAAAAGACGTGTACAGTCAGTCTAGGCCTTGGAATATCCTTGGGTGCAGGATGCTAGAATGGCTTAGCCAGCTTTTTTCATGAGGTTTCTGGAGGTGGGCAAAACCTAACTCAGGAAACGAGGCCCATTAAGAGATGGAACTGGAATTATAGCCGGAGAGATGGCTTAGCGGTTAAGGCCTTTGCCTGCAAAGCTAAAGGATCCTGGTTCAATTCTCTAGGACCCACATAAGCCAGATGCACAAGGGATCACATGCATCTGGAGTTCGTTTGTAGTGGCTAGAGGCCCTGGCATGTCCCATTTTTTTTCCATTTCACTTTCTCTCTCAAATAAGTTTTTTTTTTTTTAAGATGGAATTATCTTGGTTTATTGTAAGTATAGAAGTTATCAATAAAAAAATTATACATTAAAAAAGAAACAAGGACTTGCCAGGCTTGGTAGCACACACCTTTAATCCCAGCACTTGAGGCAGAGGTGAAGGATCACCATGAGTTCAAGGCCACCCTAAGAATTCCAGGTCAGCCTGAGCTAGTGTGAAACCCTACCTCAGTTAAAAAAAAAAAAAAGAGAGAGAGAGAGAGAGGGAGGAAGGGAGAAGGACTGGATCCCACAGCTCAACCTGTGGGGAAGGGCGGGCTGGGCTGGCATCTGCATTCTCACCCACTAGCTCTGCCTTTCTAGTGGCTTACTGCATGCCTTCCAAAAGCATAATCCCCGTTCCTAACTTAGCTGCTTCACAGGAGAGAGAATGGCTGGGTGGCCTCCATCTTACTTTCCTTCAGCTGAAGAAAGGAGGCTTCGAGCAAGGAGAAATGCATCTTGGGTCTATTTGTATTTGCAAAGCTTATGCTATTCCAATAATGCTCAAAAAAAGAAAGACTAAACCTGAGTGTTAAAGACCAGCTGGCCACACCTACCGCTGAGAGACCTCAGCCTCAGAGACAAAATGGCAGGGCTCGGGCTTCTACATATTGAGAGACAGTCCCTTGCTTTTGCACGCTCCATACAAAGCTCCTGTTTCTTAGGTAGAAGAACTTGTCAGTGTTGTTTGCTTGTTTTGCCAATAGTCTCACTGTGACCCAGGGTAGCCTCAAACTAATGGCAATTCCCCTGCCTCACCCTGCCATGTGCTAGGATTACAAGTGTGAACTACACATGGCTCCTTTGCTGGTTTTGTGGGACTTTAGTTAAGAAACTGTGGAGCTGAGTAGATCCTCAAAATAAACTCCCTCCAACCTAAGGAAGCAAGCTTTTGATCCTCCCGAAGCTCAGAGATACTCAGCGAGGGAAAGAAACTAGAACATGTGCCCCACCTACCTGTAATTCTTCCCACTCAATGCCACCTTGCCTCTTAGAGATGAATTGTACACTTACAAATACCTCCCTTCAGGCTCTCCTTAAACTGAGATTTTTCCCCCCTCTGCCTAGACTCCAAACTTCTGAGGAGCTGCCACTGCCCTCCTCAGTCCTAGACCCCTGAGCGAGGGCACAATCCTGGGCCCTCCCGCAGTTCCACCCACAGCTTCCCCAGATCTAAAGGGGAAACACTGCAGGGGAGACAGCATTCCTCTTCTTAGTCAGACTTTGTCTAGTACCTTCCCCTCTTTGGGAGGCTCCCTCTCTCTTCTCAATACCTTTGCCTCTCTTCCCCCACTCACACAAAAGAGACCTAATGCTGCTAAATAAAAACCCAATAAATAAAATGTATTTATGGAGCCGGGTGTGGTGGCGCATGACTTTAATCCCAGCACTCAGGAGGCAGAGGTAGGAGGAGTGCCGTGAGTTCGAGGCCACCCTGAGACTCCGTGGTGAATTCCAGGTCAGCCTGGGCTAGAGTGAGACCTTACCTCGAGAAACCAAAAAAAATAAAAGTATTTACAGCAGGAGCTGGGGCGATGGCTGAGCCCAAGAGTTCAAGACCAGCCTCAGCCACTGCAAGATCACTTACCTTTAAAAAAAAAAAATGGAACCCTAAAGTGACAAGTTTTTCAGAGAAAAAAATGTAACAATGTTTTCACTTGTTCCCTATTTTTATATCTGACAAAGGAAATGCAATAGTTGACCCACAGGCAAGTTCACGTGAATGAATGTACAGTAATGAACGCATCACTAGAGGTATCAATTACTGCAGCAATATTTAAACCATCACAAAAGTCAGTGCCATCTTGCTAAATGTTTTTGCACATATATTTTGACTGTAACTTTTTTTTTTTAATGTTAATGGCCAATGACTAAGTAACAAGTATACTTCTTTTACACCCCCAGGCAAAGACTTCTGACAGTGGAACATTTTTCTCTTTAAAGAGGAAAGCAAGGGCGCTTTCAAACTAGACAGGTAGCATTCCTCTCCTAGTTAGAAGGTGGAAAGGAAACTACTCACTTAAGATGGCTAGCGAAATGAGCAAGGGTCGGACAGTGGGTCGCCCGATTCTCTCAGAAGAGATTCATGGACTTGTGAAGCTCATCGGTCGTATGGCAGAGCTCATTCTGGGTGAGCTCCATCTGCACCATGCCAAAAAGCCCGCAGTACCAGTAGCAGCATCTCAGCAGCAGACAGTAATTAATAAACAGAGGGATGAAAGTTCTAGAAAATAACTGCAGCTGGCTACATTTCCCTTGCTTATTTTGTTGCTTTCTCTCCTTTTTTTGAGACAGAGTCTTGCTATGTAAGACTAAGCTGACCTTGAGCTTAGGGAGCACATATGTGTATTCCTTTTAAAATTCTGTTTATTAGCTGGGTGTGGTGGCGCATGCCTTTAATCCCAGCACTTGGGAAGCAGGGGTAGGAGGATCACTGTAAGTTCGAGACCACCCTGAGACTACATAGTGAATTCCAGGTCAGCCTGACCTACAGTGAGACCCTACCTCAAAAAAACCAAAGGGAGAAAACTACATATTTGCATGTGCGTGCATATGTACGGCAGCACTGGGCCTCACCACCACAAACAGAACATCAGATGTTTGTGCCACTTTGCGTGTCAGCCTTTAATGTGGGTGGCTGGGGAACTGAACCGAGGCCAGCAGGCTTTGCAAGCAAGTATCGTTACTGCTGAGCCATCTCCCCAGCCCCTAAATTGCCCCTTTCTTTTACATGAAAAAGTTACTGAAAGAGACACTGGAAAAGGAACCCAAACTGGGCGTGATAGGGCACACCTGTAATTCCAGCACTTGGGAAGCAAAGGAAGTACAAGAATTTGTCCAGCCTGGGTCAACATAGTGTTCCAGGTCAGCCTGGGCTAGAGTGAGACCCTACCTAAAAAAAAAAAAAAAAAAAAAAAAAGGCTGGAGAGATAGTTTAATGGTTAAGGCACTTGCCTGCAAAGCCAAAAGACCCAGGTTTGATTCCCCAGGACCCATGCAAGCCAGTTGGCACAAAGTGGTGCATGCATCTGGGGTTTGTTTGCAGTGGTCGTGGGCCCTGGCGCGCCCATTCTCCCTCTCCCTGTCTGTTTATCTCTCTTACGCTCGCTCAAATAAATAAATAAAAATAAAGTATTTTTTAAAAAGTTAAAAGACTGGGGCTGGAGAGATGGCTTAGCGGTTAAGTGCTTGCCTGTGAAGCCTAAGAACCCTGGTTCGAGGCTCGATTCCCCAGGACCCACGTTAGCCAGATGCACAAGGGGGCGCATGCTTCTGGAGTTCTCGTTTGCAGTGGCTGGAGGCCCTGGCGCGTTCTCTCTGTCTCTATCTGCTTCTTTATCTCTCTGTCACTTTCGAATAAATAAATAAAAATAATTAAAAAAAAAAAAGTTAAAAGACTGAACTCTGGACTGAGAATGTATGTCAGTGGTAGAGTACTTGCCTAGCATGCACAGTGGCCCTTGGTTGCCCGAGACAGGAAAAAAAAAGAAAAACAAAACGGGGGGCGGGGGGGAAGATTCCTGTTCCTGCCACCTCCCAAGCCAACATCCTAGTATGGCCAGTCCTTGCTCAGAATACACTGGCAACAGAAGACGTTAGCAGCCCAGTTCTGTGTGAATAATCATCTTTGCCCTTTAATTTAGGGCTCCACCTCCAAATCCTACCAGTGCAACTAGTCTCATTCTCCACTACAGTTGGGCCCCTGCACTCCAGTGACAGACCTTAAGGAGGAAGCAGAATAAATGCTTCTAACTCTGAACTGACATCTTCAACAAATTTCCTGACCCAGCAACCCCCACCTCAGTTCCTGTCTCCCCTCCTTTTCTCCTCCTCAGAGAGCCTAATGGGAAGTTGGCAAGCCCGAAGCAGTACCAACTGTGGCACACATCTCTCTATGTGAACTAACTAAAACGCTTTATAGTAACTGATTAAAGTCACAGCCTGAGAGAGGGCCAGAAACCACATCCATACAGGTAGCCCTTCATCTCCCCAGTAAGTAGTGAGAGTTCAATCCTCATACCCTGACTCCGGGCTGTGGGCATGTGTGCATATGCACCAACAGGTATGCCCAGTTTAACTATGCAAGGCTGGAAGGAGCAAGTGGGCATACAAATGGGTTCTGAGAGTGCCTCTAGGGACTGTTTCCAAACCAAGGAAGTAACGCGCGGTGAGGTCATTACCAAGACAGAGGAAAAGAAACAATATCATCTTCTAGGTACCTAGGGACACCCAGTATCTATTTTACTACCTTAGCAAAGGCAGAATATTAAGACCAGCAAACCTCTACGATCCCACCAGGTAAGGGAAGCTGCTCTTCGTTGGAACTCATTCCCCTTGGTCCCAAACTCTCACACCACTCTCCTCACCTGCAGATTTAAGCAGCAGCTCCCTGCACATCAATGCCTCTATCCTCTAGGCACCTTTGATGGTTAACCCTAGCATGTGAAATTTTAGCTAAGAGCTTGGTCCAAGTTCAGGCTATAATAATGGCTCATTTCTTCTAATGAACAATTTAGCATTCTCCATGCTTGCTCAGCTCTTTCTCTCCCAGTCTTTGGAAGAGGATGGGCAAAAGAGATTCACTGGAAAATCGCCCTGGTAAGTTTGTCTCCCGCTCTCTCTCAGCTCACAGGCAGAGTTCTAGCAAGTCACAGATCCTCTTCAACATGCTTAACCGTGATTCCATATAATACATGCCAAGGAACACATGAGCTCCAGGCCAGCCTGAGCTACATAGTAACACTGTCTCAATAACAACGGTGTTAAAATAACAATTTACATACCAAATCCAAGTATGAACAAGTGTATCAACTAGACGCCCTAACCTTGTGTCTTAGATGAGAATACCTCAAACTGCCACACACAGAATCCAAAGACAAAACCTCTCTCGTGGATACATTTTTCAGCATGGACACATACACCTGACCATTCCAATTATCTCAGAAGTGACCACAGCTCCATGGTACAGAATTATAAAGCCTGAAAGGAGGACGAAGACCTGCCTGGGAAGGAGGCACAAAGTCCATGTCAAAAGCGAAATAATAACCGAGTGTGGTGGCGCACACCTTTAATCCCAGCACTCAGGAGGCAGAGGTAGGAGATCACCGTGAGTTCAAGGCCACCCTGAGACTACAGAGTGAATTCCACCCAGGTCAGCCTGGGCTAGAGTGAGACCCTACTTTGGAGGGGAAAGAAAGGGGGTGGGTGGGCTGCAGAGATGGCTTAATGCTTTAAGGCACTTCCCTGAAAAGCCTACAGACCTGAGTTTGATTCCACAGTACCCATGTAAACCAGATGTACAAGGTGGTTCATGCGTCTAGAGTTCATTTGCAGTGGCCAGAGGCCCTGGTGTGCCCAATTCTCCCTCCTCCTCTCCCTTGCTAATAAATAAGAATATTTTTAAAAAGCAAATAATACTTTAATAATAACAGTGACTACTTGCTACACTCAGCACATGCGCAAATAACCTGGGTGCCTGCTGTGAATTCGAGGCCACATTGAGATTGCATAGTGAATTCCAGGTCAGTCTGCATTAGAGTGAGAACCTACCTCAAAAAAATAAGAAAAATTTTAAAAAAACTATTGTGTAAAATTTTAACATTTCTAAATTTTCTAGTTTTTCCTCTTAGACATTCAGACTCTTCCCTGATCAACTAAACAAATTATCCATTCAAATTTCAGACTTAACATTTTAAGATTAATTTTTAATATTTTTAAAATATTTATTTATTTATTTGCAAACACAGAGAAAGAGAAAAGAGAGACAGAATGGGGGCATGCCAGGACCTCCAGACCCTGTAAAAGAACTCCAGATGTATGCAACACCTTGTGCATCTGGCTTACATGGGCGCTGGAGAATGGAACCTTGGTCCTTTGGCTTTGCAGGCATGTTCCTTAACTACTAAGTCATCTCTCCAGCATCTTCCCTCCCCCCCCCCCTCACCAGGTAGGGTTTCACTCTAGCCCAGGCTGACCTGGAATTCACTATGTAGTCTCAGGGTGGCCTCGAACTCACCGTGATCCACCTACCTCTGCCTCCCCAATGCTGGGCTGGGATTAAAGAAGTGCTCCACCACACCTGGCCCAGACCTACTCTTAAAGCCTTATGATTTACCCATAATCAACATACATTTGATTTCCCCAGTGAAAGCTGTTCTGCATTTATTGCAAACCTACTGTGCTGCAAAGGTAAGAAACAGGTCTTACAAAGCTGGTTGTGCGAGACATTTCAATACTGCCTCTCTGTAAAGCTTCAGACCCATCCACATGGTGCTGGGTCTCCCTGCTGGCAAGGTACTCTTGCAACCATGTGTTATCTTGTGGGATCATTTCTAACCAAGTCAAATCTTAGCAATACCCAAACGAGCATGTGCTTTGTATGCTTTTTGTCTGAGCCCTCTGCTGC
This sequence comes from Jaculus jaculus, assembly GCF_020740685.1. Taxonomy (NCBI): domain Eukaryota; kingdom Metazoa; phylum Chordata; class Mammalia; order Rodentia; family Dipodidae; genus Jaculus; species Jaculus jaculus. The sequence continues at coordinate 108,357,226 of NC_059110.1, forward strand.
TGTTCTTGGTTTGAGGGTCACTTTAAAAGGGAAAGAAAGTGACAATGAATAGGAGCACAAGTTGTCTACTAACAGAAATTCAAACACTGGTTGAGGCCAGTTACCAGGTGGAGGACTTTCTGTCTCCCTTGCGCAAAATAAATAAAATCTATCCACAGAACTGCCCCTTATCCCCAGTACTGTATCTAAAGCAATCGGGCCATTTTGTAAAGATTATAGATTATACGAACTGACACTGTTGACTATTCCAGTTTCTACTCCCCAGGCAGGAGTAACCACAAGCTTACACCTCCATTTCCTCTCCTCCTCCCTCTTTTCTTCACATTGGCCCCTGGCCTTGTGCCTTAGGCTGGGAAGGTCTGGAAGGGGCCTGTACCCCACCACTGGAGAAGCCTCCCTCTGCTAAGGGAAGCTGTGGTTGGAGGCTTGGGATCTAGGGGATCCCAGGGTCCATGTCCTGGGCTCTTGCAGGCTGGGGTTCTGGGAACCCTGGAAAAGTAAATCTGCCAGGGGCTAAAGGGAAGGGGGGCAGCGCCTGGGCGGCACTCTGAAGACACAGGGAAGCTCTCAGGAAGCTGCTCTCCCACCCCACCCCCATTTTTATTTTGAAAAGGGGAAGGGAAGGGAAGGCAGGCAACTCCGAAAGCAAAAAATAGCCTTGAAGCGCATGGCACCTACCATGTCTCCTAAACCTTCTCTTTAAAAGGAAGGCGGGAAACCAGCCCAACCCCCAGCCCCAAGCAGGCATCCCTTTCATTCCTTCAAGTCTCCATCTCAAAATGTGAACTCCTTGCCAAAGGCATTAGCCACGTCTTTAAAAATACATAAATAAATAAACAAAAACTCTTATTAAAGGATGGGAGCAATTCAATTTAAATTCTAACAGCTGGGGGGGAAAAAAGTCAGTTTCTCAAAGGTATTGGAGTTTGTTCACTTTTCTCTTCTAATGACACCATCATTGCCAGTCGACACACACAAATCAACAGAGGTTATGAACCAAAAGATTTCAACACAAAATCTCTAAACTCCAACAAACAGCTGGTCCAGCATGGTGGCTCAGGCCTGTCATCCCAGCCCTGGGAAGGTCGAAACAGGAGGATTGCAATAAACTCAAGGTTAGCCTGGGCTAGTCAGTTCCAGGCTAGTCTGAAACATTCATCTTAACACCCTGCCTCAAAACAACAAATCGCACTTGCTAGTTCCCTCCCTCCCCAGCCTTCACTCAACTAAACCAATGTGAAATGCAAAATAAAAAAAAGTTTTTGCCAGGCGTGGTGGCTCATGCTTTTAATCCCACCACTCAGGAGGGAGAGGTAGGATCACAGTGAGTTCAAGGCCACCTTGAGACTACAGAGCGAGTTTCAGGTCAGCCTGGGCTAATAGACCCTACCTCAAAAAAAAAAACAATTAACGAATTAAAAACGTATTTAAGTGTACCCTCACTAGCCTAGCTCAACGCTGTATCAACTGGTGGTTTACACATTACAGAATAAACAAATCCTTTTAAAAAATCTTTAAAATACCCACACACATGTTTCTGTTAAGAGAAGCTCAGACCTTTAAATCAGAATTCTTCTGATTGTTGCTAGCTATTTCATCCCCAATAACATAATTAGAATTTTTTGTAGACTGGAGAGCTCAGCAGTTAAGGCCTGCAAAGCCTAAAAACAAGAGTTTGATTCCCCAATACCCACATAAATTCAGATGCACATGGTCTATGTATCTGAAGTTTGTTTGCAGTGGCTGGATGCCCTGGCACACCCATCCTGTCTGTCTGTCTGCCTGTCTGTCTCTCTCTTTCCCTCTCTACTATCAAATAAAAACAAAAATGAAAAAAGAACACTTTGTGTTCTCCACCAAAAGCTGACCACTCACCTAAACCATTGGAATAAGGAAAGGGTTCTCTGAATTACTGCTGGGGACTGCCATTAACTTAACTCAAAAGTTCTCCAGCAGGGAACAGCAGAATAAAATGTCAATTTTCAGGTTTGTCTCAGAAACCAGGGGCTAGGGAAACCTCCAGTGTTTTTTTTTTTCAAGGGGCTTAAGTCAAATACCACAATTCACAAACCCCCATCTTCTCTAATACTGGCCACATGATTAAGAAAGCAATTTTTGCTAATAACGAAGAAAATTCAAGTACGAATTTGTAAAGTTAATTTCTGGGTAGAAATTAAAGCGGAATGAACCCGTGTCTACCTTTTCTCCAAAAAAATGCATAAAATCTTTATACAACCATGTTTTCATTTCATTGAAATGGAAAAAAAAAGGAAAGCTAACCTAATTAGAAACCCTTTTTACAAGTCTTACTTTTTTGAATACAATCCAATATGTTTCACCTTGTGAGTTAACTTTTTCATTTGTATATTAGCCCATAATTATAACCATTAAAATAATTAAAAGTGCCTGAAAACTGCACTCTGGTATCTTTTGTTTTTTTAGCCTTTCTCCTTTCATTTTCACCCTGTAGCTGCAAGCTGTTCTTTGCTTGTTTGTTTGTTTTTCACTAAATGCAAATCTTTACTGAAGGGTAAACTTTTAGCTTGTTAAAAAAAAAAAAAAGGAGCAGGGCATGGTGGCGCCCACTTATAATCCCAGCACTCAAGAGGAAGAGGTAGGAGGATCACCATGAGTTCGAGGCCAACCCCCAGGCTACATAGTGAATTCCAGGTAAGCCTGGGGCTAAAGCAAGGTCTTACCTTGAGAGGCAGGGGCGGGGGGAGGGGACAATTAGTGATCCCATTATTTCTTTCAAAAAACCTATAAATCATTTTGTAAATAAAACTGAAAATATTTTCTCCCATTTACAAAACAATTCTTCACAAGTTTTTCTTTAAGCAAATGTCAGAAAGTTATGAGCTATAAAATATGAATAAGTTAAAACACATTCTCTTTTGAGAGATCTTACACTTATATAAATGAAAAAGAGACTAATTCTCATTTTAGTCACTGGAAATTTAAGGGAAATGTTAACCCACCTCACTTTACATCGACGTAAATAAAAGGAAAGCAACTACTAAAAGAAAAATCATAAGACTGTTGTGGTGGCACATGCATCTAATCCCACCACTCAGGAGGTAGAGGATCGCTGTGAGTTCGAGGCCAGCCTGGAACTAGAGAGACTTTCTGGTCAGCCTTGGCAATTGTTTAAAATCACCAAAATTGGAATCACCTTAAAAAAGGGTGGTTGCTATGTTTTTAACTGTAACTTTCTTTTTTTTTTTTTTTTTTTTGGTTTTTCGAGGTAGGGTCTCACTCTGGCTCAGGCTGACCTGGAATTCACTATGGAGTCTCAGGGTGGCCTCGAACTCTCGGAGATCCTCCTACCTCTGCCTCCCGAGTGCTGGGATTAAAGGCATGCGCCACCACGCCCGGCATAACTGTAACTTTCAAATTTTGATAACACCGGTTGACAGTAAATTTGCAGGATTGAGATCACATTCCTCCAGAAAAAGGCGGCATGCCTCAGGGTCAGGGTTACAAAAGTTAACTTTTCTTAAAGCATAACCTGGCGTAGTGGTGCACGTCTTTAATCCCAGCACTTGGGAGGCGGAGGCAGAGGCAAGAGGATTGCCTTGAGCTCGAGGACACCCTGAGACTACACAGTGAATTCCAGGTCAGCCTGAGCTAGAGTGAGACCCTACCTCAAAAAACCAAAAAGAAAGTAAGAAAAAAAGAAGAAATTGTTTCCCTCATTAACATGTTACCTCTACCTCAACTACTCTAAGTCTCTTGGGACAAAACACATCTAAACAAATGGTCCACAACTGTCTTCAGAGTGCTTTTGGTTTTTCTCCTTTGAACCAACATTTGACAGTGAACATGTACACATTCTCAACAAAAAGCTGAACTTGTTAGCCAAACTGCAACAGTGCCTAAAAGGCAGTTTGAGAAGATAATTCAACTCATTTGCTGTTTTCTGCTTAAATATGGTGTTCAGCCTCTTGGCTTTTGGATATAAATTATGTTTATCAAACAGATTCAAAGTGAGAAGAAAAGAAATTCGTAGTATCAGATCTTTAGGGGGAACTTCTAATATAGCTTTTGATTTCCCCCACCTTAAAAAAAAAAAAAAAAAAACAAGAAGATTCAGGTAATTGGGTCTTAGGAACCTCTTAGAAATTTATTTAAATCATAATTATCAACAGAGTATTGAGTTCTATTTTAAATAGTGAAAACACAATACATGAATCTATGCAGTTGTTCATTTTGCTCAGACTGTTAGCCATAACTAATTTCTCTTCTGTACATCCATGAGATTGAAAAGGCCAATAACAAATACAACTAAAGGAATACTTTCAGACAAACCAGACACATACCACAACACGCTTCCCTCAGCATATACAATGATAGAGACCTGACCTAGTGAAAACAAACTTTCTCTTCTAAACCCTGAGACTTCAAAAATTGATTCATGCTAGAAAAAGTCTCTTTTCATCACCACTCCCTTTCCCTACACACACACACACACACACACAAAGGGGGGGAAGACAACTGATTCAATGTTTGAACCCAAAAATGACTTCAGGAAGGGGGAGAACACACAAAAGATCTAATGTAATATGGGTGTGGAAAGGATTTTTTAAATCCAATCTTCTCACAAGCCCCCTTCCTTTCCATTCTGACTCCAAAGAGCCCTCGGTGATACATTTTGGAGCACCATGAAAATTAAAATATAAATGTTTTGAGTTCCATTTCATCACATTTTTGCCATTTTTCTTCATTTTCACTTCCTTCTCCTTAAAGTTTAACCATCCTCAAGAGCAAAAGGGGGGGAAAAAACCATATTTCCGAATTCCAGTTATTGGATGTTTCTCATCTACACTCAACTCTGAATTTAAATATCCCTAATCTCAGGAAATCTGTGGTCAATGTATTTGTTGGTCTGATCTCCAGGAAATATTTCAAAATAAGACTTCTTCCTTCCAAGTTTATTGCCTCTTTGCTCATTCTAATCACCCTTCCAATAAGAGTATTTCAAGCATTTGAGGTTAACTCACAAACTCTATAAACAGTAACAAGTCATATTGATCATCTATAAACAGTTTCAAGTTACTTGAGCATCTGAAGCCAAATCACAGAAGAGATCATCTCCCGCTACAATTTCAATATTCTTTAAAAGCGCCCCCGCCCTCCGAAGACACCTCTCTACAACCTTCCCACCTAGAAAAAGGCAGAAATTAGGAAATACAGCAAATTTCCAGTATTGGGGGTGGGAATCAAAGATGTATTGAAGGCAGCTTCCAACCAGCCACATGAGAGAAAAACTGCACTGTCAACGTGTTTAAAAGTCTAATGTGAGAAAGCCGGCCCTTACACTTCCCGGCCAGTCAACTGAGGCTTTCAGAGTTCAAGAAATTCATGAATTTTCGGGGAAGCATGATGGATTCCCCCCCCCCATTATAGAAGGCAATGGAAAGAACGAGCGCGCGCGCGCGCGCGCACACACACACACACACACACACACACACACACACACACACACACACACTCATTCATCCACGTAGTTCTAGACCCTCCAAAGAGCCCCAGCTCACAGCCTGAACACAAAGCTCTCACCCCAGATGGTCCCCTTGTAACAATGGGCTGAGGAGTGGGGGTGGGGGGGGCTGGAAAGGGATAGTACAGCCAAAGCATCTTCTTTGGAAAATGGGAGTTGGGGATGGGGCACTGTACGGCGCGAGGGGCTGAGGATGGTAGTCTAGGAAGAAAAACACACATCTTTGCTTGTTACAGGAATATAAATAAAGCCCATGAATAAGGGATTCTTATGGGAGCAGGAAACTCATTCCTCATCCCACAGAAAGTAGAAAGGGCACCCCTATATCCACTCAAGATTTATGATATAGGAAGGGTGGGAAACACAGAGAAAAAGGAGAGAGGGGAAAAAAAAGAGGCATGGTAGGAAGTTGCAAAAATCGCCTTCGCCTTGAGTTTGAACTCCAAGATTTTGAGCTTTACTTACAAAAATGGCCCCACACTGAAAAAAAGTCAACAAAATTCCTACTCTATTGATTTTTCCCCTTTCATTTCTGCAAGTAACATCCTTTTAACCTACCCCAACCCCAACTTTTTTTTTTTTCTTTTTACAAGCTGTAAACCACCCATTACAAGATCTTGGCCAATCTTCCCTCCCAGCCCCCAACATCCGGAGTTGGGGGATGGAAAGGCCAGTAATGGGTTTCTTCCACTGGAGACGCTCTGGACCCCTTACTGCTCTCAGGGAACCCCCCCCTCCAGAAAAGCCCTTTTCCTACCTTTGTTTTTTGGGGACCGAGTGTTCAATCTCTAGGCGTTTTCCTTGCAGTTCTACTTTCCCTAAAGAAGAAGAAAAAAAGACATGAATGAGTGTACAGAGGTGGGGGTTGGGAGTAGGAAGGGAAGGGACACTGGCGAAATTCAAAGAGTTCCTGGGATTCGAGAGACCTTCCTAGTAATTCAGGCACGGGTTGCCAAAGCCGGAGGGGGAGGGGGCCAGCTGTAGGCATGGTGTAACCTATAAATTCGTTGTGTTCGTAATTTTTTGTTTTCTTGTTTAATCGCAGAGCCTAAGTTGAATGGATGTGTCCGGGAACCCAGTCTGGGAAAGGTTGGGAGGGCATGTGTGTGAACACGCTGCCTGCCTTTACAGCTAGCTCCTGAAGTGGGGGAGGAGCAAGCAGCCAGGAAAAAGGGACACCCCCGGATTTTTTTTTTTTCAGAAAAGTGGGGTGGGGGAAGTGCAGAATTAAAACTTTATTCTTAAGCTGATCCCGAAGAGCTTGGGGCGGCGGGATGGTCACCTGTCGGGTCTGGATAGAAGCGGGGAGCCCCGGCGCTGGGGGAGCTGCGCGCGGCCCGGGTTGGGGAGGGTCCCTCGCGGCCACCGCGCGCGCCTCTCGGGCCCAGCCTCGGCGTCTCGGGAAGCAGCATGGCGACCCGCCGCCGCCCGCGCCACCCCGCTCACGCCCCACTTTCAAATCAAAATGGCTCAAGCCCCAAGGCCCCGGGGCCGGAGGCGGGAACCCCTTCCACAACCCCCCCCCCCAAGTTCATGACCGAGAGCTGCAGTCCCCAAGGAAGCCATGGACATGGGAGACAGCACGGGGCCACCCTCCCACACACACACCTCCATGCCTGGAGAGGCCTAGGACTGAGGAAGGGGAGATGGGGGGGGGTCCTCGGATTGGGGGGAGAGATGTGGTCGTCCAGAGGCGGGCAAGGAGGGGCTGCAGTGGAAATGTCGCCTGGATCGGGTTCTGAGTGCCCTTGGAACCCCCACTCCTGGCACTGGGGGTTCCCGCCCCGTCGGGGAGGAGGAAGGGAAGGGGGCACCCCTAGACCTTTTGGGGCTGGGGAGATCCCAGCTCGGTCTGCGGGGGGAGGGGAAGGGGCGTCGAGGGAGGGAAGGGGCCAGGGAGGTCGAGGCTGGCTCCCAGGCTGAGCCCGCGGGCCCCGGGGAGGGGGGGTTAAAGGGAGAGAGTTGGCGGGCAAGGAAAAGGGAAGGTGCAGGTCCCCGTTGTTCCGGGATCTCGCTCCGGTCTCCCCGGGGAGGCGGCCGCGCGCTTACCCGAGAAAGTTTCGATGGCCTTCATCGCCCAGTGCTCGTCGGGGCAGTCCACGAAGGCGTAGCCGGACTTGACCAAGAACTGGCCGCTGTAGGAGATCTTGTGCTCCGCGAAGACTTTCTCCAAGTCCGCGGGGGTCACGCTCTCGTTGAGGTTGCCGATGTAAAGCTTGTTCATGGTGGCGGTCTCGTGGGTGGGGGGGAGCGGGGGACGAGGACAAGGACGTGAGGTCCCCGAGGGGCAAGGCCGAGAAGGACGGACGGACGGACGGACGGGCGGGCGGGCGGGCGCAGGCGGCGAGCCTCCTCCTAGGCCGAGCGAGAGGCGGGAGGCCGGCGGGCGGCAAGAGCCGCAAACTTTCTTCGCACCCCACCCCTGGAAGTTGTCCGGCGGGGTCCCGGGCGGGGCAGGGCGGCCTGCGGGCGCGCGGAGGTCGCGGGAGCGCGGGGACCGGAGAGCCCGGGAGCAGGGACCCGCGGCGCGCTGGCAGGCTGGCGGGCGACGCGGCGCGGCTCCTTTCCCCTCGGTCCGAAACCCCTCCGAGCGGGCTTTGGTTGGTGTGTCACGTTTCTCCGCGGCCGCCCTGGCGCCGCCTCTAAATAAAATCGACTTGAAAAAAAAAAAAAAAATGGAGCGGAAAAAAAAAAAAAAAAGGCGAAGCCACGTGGTGACAGCCCCCACCCACCCCGCTGAAGACCCCCGACGCCACCGGGCCCCACGGTCTTTTCCCAACCTGATCAAAACCAGTAATGTCGTTTTGGGGGAACACTCAGAGCACTACCCGCGCCCCCCCCCCCGCCTCTAAGAGTAACCTAGGACGGAGGGAACAGAGTCCCCGAAGCTTGCCTCGCCCCCTCCCCCCTTTGCAAGAACCTGGCCCCTAGGGAGGCGCCCCGCCCCCACCCATCTTCCTACTCTTAACCTGAGCTGGGGGGAGGGCAGCCGAGCCCCAAATCTGCCCGGTCTTTAATAAGAGAAAAATGTACTGTTGGTTTTTATTTGTATTTTTTTGGGGGGGGGAAGGATTGGGTTGCCCATCCCACCCGGGTAAGCCGCTAGCGACTGACAGGCGGGGGACGGCCGAGATAGACAAAGAGACTCTGGGGTGTTGAGGAGGGGGTCGCACAAGCCGGTTTTTTAAAAAGAAAGGCGCCTTTTCCATGCATTTCCAAACAGGGGATCTTGGCTTTCCCCGCCACACCCCCTAACGAGACTCCTTCCCCTCCAGAGTCCAGAACCGGGGGACCAGCGAACGTGGGACCGGGGCCGGGAAGCTGGAAACACTGGGGCACCGCGACTAGGAACGAGGGACTCTCAGGACATGGTGTTTCGGGGGTCCCCTTCTGAAGAAAAGGCGGCTCGCTCTCCAGACTCCAGCGACTACATGACAACCGACATTCCAGGGTGGCGGGGGAACCCGCGGCTCCCCCACACCCCCGCCCGGAAGACCACCGATGACTGGCCGGGTGGGAGAAAGGAGAGGAGTGGTCGCTTCGACTAACCCTAGCGAGCCCAAGGGGGAGTTCTCAGGGAGGGAGTGACCGAGACCTGAATGGTTCTTTCCATCCCCCCTCTTTTTCCCTCCGGGACGTGGGGACCGACAGGTGGAGTCCCCCTGCGCCTGCTGCACCCGGGACACCCACCGCAGCTCTCCAAGATCTCGGGTTGCGGGGGAGGTCTCGGAACTTTGTTTGGGGTGCGGGATTCTGGCAGGCAGGAGAGGGGCGGAGGGCGGGGGCCCCGAGCGTGACGCCCCGCCCACGTCCCCAGGTCAGCCCCGCGGGGGGAGGGGGTGATTTCCGCTCGGCGCTCGAGGAAGCGAGGGGCGGGAGCGCAGGGGAGGGGGCGCCCACCCTCCCCGGCTGCGGGTTCTTGGGGATGAGGATGGGGAGTCTGGGGGGGAAGCGGATCCGCCCAGCTCCCTTTTCCCTCAGCTTTGACCAACTCATTCCGGATCCTCCGGAGCCCGAGGGAAGGACGCGGACTGGGCAAGGGGCGACACGTGGGCGGTCGCACCCCGTCTGGGCGGTGGGGGAGGGGGCCGCGCGCTTCGGAGTCCCGGATACGCGGCGGAGCGCGGGACGCGCGCGACACGCGCCATCCCGGGGACCGCGCGGCGGCGGCGGCGGGGCGACGAGCCGAGGCCATCGAGTTTCTAGCGGCGGGGGCTGCCGGGGCTCCAGGGAGTGGTGGAGGGCGCAGACCAGAAACCCTGGAGCAAAGAAGGGGGTCGACCCCCCCCACGTCCCCAAGAAACCCAGAGTTCCCCCCCCCCCCATGAACCGGGCGCCGGTGCTGGGTCTTCCGTGGGCATCTGCGGGTGGGGAGGATGGTGGTCTGGGACACGCGTGCTGCCACAGGGCAGGTGAGGAAGGGGTGGTCACTCTCCCCTTCCTCCACCCACCCACCCCCATTCCCGACCCCCATTGTCTCAGTCGCCTGCGGCCCGGGCCGGCTCTGTAACACGTGTTGACTGCACCGATGTGAATGCCATTTCAATTTTTTTTGTTGCTGTTACTATTCTTTTTTGTTTGTTTGCAGAGTCCGTAAGCCAACTGCGACTTGGGCTCAGCGACCTTCTGCCAGATGATTTCCTACGGTTCAAAAAAAAAAAAAAAAAAGTAGAGAGTTAAAAAGACGACACCCAGCACCTTTGTCCTCCCGCTTCCCCGGCGCGCTGGGCAGCGATGGATGGGGCTGCGCCGTGGGGGCGGGGGACGGTCCAGCTCGCCCGCGGGATCTGCGCCACCCTCGGGACCCTCGCTCCCTAAGCGCCCGTTTTGTTAGACCCAGCCACGTGTTGGTCGGATTTTTTGTTTGTTTGTTTGTTTTTGTGACAATTTTTCTTCCCATGAAGCAACAGGAATTAAAATACTATGAAGCTATTAGTTGCTGTATAGGGGGAAAAAATGTTTCCTGTCTTAGAAGAAGGGGACATCTGCGTGTGTCTGCACCCACAACGCCTCCCCTGTACTCCCCCCTCCCTGGATCTGACTTAGTATTTTGTCAGCTCTCTTGATCACAACCATAATTTTAAAATAAACCAAACCAATGAGCTGGAAACCTTGCCTGCCACATAGTAGACACTCAATAAACATCTTTGAATGAAAAACAAACTTCAGAGTAAAGAGAATTCAGGAAATTTTGAGAAGTCTAGGAGGGAAAAAAGTACATTTTTAAAAATCTTTGCTAGAATGTGTGACTTGGTTGGTTGGGGGGCTTGTCTTGGTGATGTATGTGAATTTTTTTAAAGGGCTAAAGAAAAGATGGTCTCAGAGATCTTGTGGCCCATGGTCTTTTTTCCTAAATAGAAACCCTCATCTCCTACTCTTGTTATTTTGGGGAACTGGAGAGAGGGTAGGTAAGGCAAGATATCCCAGTTCCCAGAAACCTAGGGTGCTGTTTCCTTAATTCAGTTCAAATCTTTAGGTATTGATAAATAAAATAAACCTCTCAGCTTGTCTCCCTGGGGTACACAGCTGCTACTCTAAAACAAAAGCAACTTAACAGCCCACCAAAAAAAAGAAGAGTCAGACCTCTAAGCATCTACAAAATACAGTCCACCTTTTACTATCTCAGAGTCCAAGGGAAACAATTTTTTAAAAATCCAATTCCATTTTAGTTTGACATTTTTCCTTTAAAAATATAACAAGTCTAAATGTTAACTGAAACATCCTTTTTTAATATTTGAAATGACAGTAGAGGAGAAAAATGTAAATTTGAAAATGGAATTCTTTAACCGTATTTTAATGTAATTTTAAATTAATATACAAATTATTGCTCAGGAAACTAGATGGTTTTTTTGTTTTAGTTTTTTTTTTTTTTTTAATTAGCTATTTCACTAAATTCTAATCCTCTTGGTACCCCTCCCCCCCAAAAGGGCTTCTGTGTGTTTAGTGAGAGTCTGCTAAAGCTTTAGGAAGCCAAGGGTGATAGGGTGTAGCTTTCAGTTTTGTCTCAGCAACTGGGTTATTTTAGGCTAGGGTTGGGGGAACTGAATGGTATTGATCCTTTATCCCTCTGTTCTGAATGTCTCCAGCACTAAAATGACCCTGAAAGAAGACTTACTTGTCAAGACTCACTTGCCTAGTTAGGGATAGGAATGAACAGGATTGGAGTAGCAGGTCTTTTCATCTTTTTCTAGTGTTTTCTTGTTCTTGTTGCTTTGTCTGTTTATATTTTTAACTTTTTTCACCTTTACCTTTTAGGGAAAGATGATATAGCTTCAGAGTAAAATTTAATTTGCATATAAATTAAATTTTTCTTTAATAACAATTGGACTTACATAATTATAACATTGCTATTATACTTTTTTCTCTGTTTGCCCTTCTCCTCTTCCTCCTCCTCCTTCAGTTTTCCTAGAAAATTTCTGTGTTTGGTCCAGTTATGGAATTCATGTTCCCCTTTGAGTTTCAGAAGCACTGAAACTCGACTCCATTTTAAAGATAGGATTCTGTCCATTTTCCTCCTATGTGAACACATAAATACATGCAGAGAGGAGGAAAATGTAAAAGAGAGAAGCAACTTTTTTAAAAGCTGGAAACAAGAAATGAAAAAGAAAACGAGTTGTAAAAAATCAACAATTCCATCTTCATACAAAATTCAATTTGTTTTTATTGTTTTTTGCCAACATCTGTCAATTTTCAGTAATTTTATCTTTTTATGTCTTAATTTTTCACTTGCTGTTGTGCCATAGCATTTATTATACTGTCTCAAAGTTTTTGTAACTACCAATATTGTTCAGGTTAATAGACATAAATTCTTAATCATTATTGTTAGATTAATATGTTATACCAATTCTTTTGTACTTTTGTAAATAGTGCAGGAGGAAAAAATAGTGCAGAAGAGGGATTTTTGGACATAAAACTTTTTCCTCTACTTGTATTTATTCCTTTGGATAAATTTCCAGAATATATATTGCATTTTAAGTCAGTGACTTTTCTATCTTGAAATTTTAGCATGTTTGAAAAAAAGAGAGGATACACAAAATGAGGAGAGCAATTAGAGAATTACATTTAAAATTTTTTTTAAGGTTTTCTAATGAATCTTGGTTGATTTTGAAATAATTATGGTTGGTATAAAATACAGAAAAACAATTCACAGTTTCTGACAGCTTTTGACTTCAAAGTTTTTAGAGAAGTTTGAGGGGTATTTTATGTGTTTGAACTTTTATTTTGTTTATTTTTGTTGTTGTTTGCTTGTTTTTTCATCTTTACTACCTTGGAATGTTTTGTTTCTTCCTGAAGTGTGGTTCTTTTAAATGCCTATAAACTTTGAGAAAGTGTAAATTAGTCCCAGTTTTAAAGGACATGCAGCATTTTCTCCTGTCAAATAAATAAGGATGATTATGTGTTTAGGATGTCTCATAAAATGTAAGAGAACTATAACCACACGAGGAAATTTTCCCCTTCAAATTATCATTCATTCAAAAGTGCTCAGTGTATTTCAAACCTTAAAAGGAATTTTGATTTTTGTTATAAAGATAGGAGTTAAAAAAAAAAAATTTAAGGACAATTATTTGTTTTACTGAGTCAGAGAGACAAAGCCTCTCAGTTTTTTGTTTTGGCTGAGGTTTTCAATGCAGAAACCTTAAGGCTTAAGGAAGAACATAATTTATTCCAGTAACTTTTCTTAAATGGATACTTCCAAATCCATGTTAGAAAATAAAAACTACTCCAGTCTGCCCCTGTTAACAAATGTAGAAGAAATAGGTGAGACCATTCTTAATGCCTTTTAAATTATTTTGTATTGCTCCAAAATCATTTAGTTAAAGGATAATTAACAATTTTGTTTCCCTACAGCACAAAGTATAAAATAGTTCCCTGTTTCATTTGGAGGCAAACTACACAATTCCAGAAAAGACAAACAAATGGTAGTTTTCAAATAAAACAAATTATGAAAAGCAACAAAAAAGAGGAGATTCATACCTAAATATTACTTGAGATGGAAATGAGATAATTGTGTACTTGGAATCAACTTATCTTCTAAGTATTTAAATTGTTTTCATTCAAAATGAATCCCTTAAAATTTCAAACTACATGAAGGTAATTCCTATTTAGCTGCAGAGCATTTTAAGACTAAATGAATTGTTCTAGCTGAAAAAGCAAATTATTTTTTTTTCCTACTGTTAAAACCAATTGATTTTTGTTTCTGTTCCTTTTTATTTTATTTTATTTTTTTATTTTTTTGGCTCCACCAGGAACTGCCTCAAATATTTCAGAGTTCTTAAGGAAAGTGTTGCTATGACGTTTGTATTTTTACTTGAAAAAAAATTAGTACATTTATCATTTCACCAAAATAACCATTAAAAACACTTCAATCTGTCTTCATATATAAATCAGTTTTACAGACAAAAAGGTCCTAGTCTAATAGTATTTTTTTTTTTACATTGGTTAGTCGACTAAATTGGAACAACTCCTAGTTAATTTAAAGTTTTGATTCATTCACATTTCCCACTAACACTCCAAAATTTTTTAAAACCATAACTGAATTTTCATTCTTGAACATAAGCTGAAAATATTTGCCAGCAATTAATATGATGAATTGTTGAATAATTTTGTAGGATTTTTCTTTTTCACTTCTAAAATGTGTTCAATAAAGTGTGTAGCTAAATTGCTTTCAAGTGAAATTCTTAATCCCATCCCTTTCCCTTCCTCTTCCTCCCTGCCCCTCCCCCAGCCCCTCCCCTTTCTCTTCCTCCCCCTCTCTTTTTGCTCCTCCATTTTTCTTCGTGCTCCCGACACTGTCAATTCCTCTCCTCCTCCCCCTTTACCTTGACCCTCCTTTCAATTTTTCTGTTTTCTTTGTTGCTCCTGTTTCCCCTTTTATGATTCTCTTCTCTCTCTGCTCAACTCATTTCTCCCCTCTCTTTAATCAACATGCTGTCCACACTTTCCCTTTCCTATCCCAATTGTGAGCATGCAAGTTGTTCTTTCTGGTACCCAGAAGGAGACAGATGATACCTGAATTATTTTATACACCAAAGTGGGAACCTTGGTAGAGCCTTTTGTTGTTGCTTGTTGGTTTTGGTTTTCAAGGTAGGGTTTCACCTGGCCAAAGTAGGAATCTTGGTAGAGTTTTTTTTTTAACTTTTTTTTTCTCCCTTTGTTTTTTTTTTTTTTGTTTACTTGTTTTTATTTATTTAAGAGTGACAGAAAGAGAAAGAGGCAGAGAGAGAGAGAGAAAATGGGCAAGCCAGGGTCTCCAGCTGCTGCAAACGAACTCCAGTCCTATGCGCCCCCTTGTGTGTCTGGCTAACATGGGTCCTGGGGAACTGAGCTGCGAACCCTGGTCCTGAAGCTTCACAGGCAAGCAGTTAACCACTAAGCCATCTCTCCAGCCCCTTGGTAGAATTTTGAGGAGAACCAACCCCAGGGTGGCATAGACCTGGAGCTCTTCTTTTGCCCTCCCAACAATTACTGAATTATTTTGTACATCAAAGTGGGAACCTTGTTAAGAGTTTTGAGGAGACCTGGAGCTCATCTCCTGCCAACAATTGCAGACCATTTATCAAACATTTACATCTTTGAAACATTTTTCAATTTCTTATGTTGCTTAAAATTAATTTTGTGTGGGGGCTGGAGAGATGGCTTAGTGGTTAAGACACTTGCTGTAAAGCCAAAGGACCCAGGTTTGATTCTCCAGGTCCCATGTAAGCCAGATGCACATGGTGGCATATGCGTCTGGAGTTTGTTTGCAGTGGCTAGAGGCCCTGGTGCACCCATTCTCACTCTCTCTATATCTCTGTCTCTAATAAATAAATAAAATAAAACCTTTAAAAAATTTTTTTAGTTAATTTTGTGCTTGGCATGGTGGCACGCCTTTAATCCCAGCACTGGAGAGGCAGAGGTAGGAAGATCACGGAAAGTTTGAGGCCACCCTGAGACTCCATAGTGAATTCCAGGTCAGCCTGGGCTAGAGTGAGACCCTACCTCAAAAATAATAACAATAATAATAATTTTGTTATTAGTATTTTATGTATCCAGTCCTTGAGAGCTAAGACTATATATTACCCAGGGAGTTTAACACAGTGCTAAGACATGCCCACCAAAAATGCACTGAGTATCTTTTGCAACTTGAGAAGTGGACAGTTTCATTTTGTAAACTGCTACCCTGAGCCACGCGTGCTGTTGCACGCCTTTAATCCCAGCACTGTGGAGGCTGAGGTAGGAGGAATGCCAAGAGTTGGAAGCCATCCTGAGGCTACAGAGTGAATTTAAGGTCAGCCTGGGGTAGAGTGAGACCCTACCTCAAAAAAAAAACAAAAACAAAAATGCTTCCTTGAACCTGGCAGTGCCTATTTTAAAAATAAAATACACTGCAATCATCAGATTAATTTATACACACACACACACACATACACACACACCTATCTATCTATCTATCTCATGGAGGCAGTCACTGAAAAGGAAAGGCTAATTGGTCTACAGGAAGAACCAAGGGGCACCTCAGAGCTGTCACTCCCTACTTCTGTGCTCCTGGCAGTCTTACTGGGGTCAGCTGCTGAGCACCCTGTTTCCTACCTCTGGTCCATCAGCCATGATATCACCCCCCGCCCAGGCTCAGGTACATTGGTAACCATCCCTGCTACTTGCTTCATCTTTGGCCAAACAGCCAGGAGATGAATCTCAAGTGATTCATCATACACACATTGTGCCTGAGAGCTCTCTTAGGGTCTTCCCTCAGGGAATGTAGCTCACATCTCATTAACTATACTAAAATTAAGCAGATCATAAGCATATTGTTAAGAGTTAGGCTTTAAAAATGCTTCTAACTTTAGAGCTGGGTGTGGTGGCACATGCCTTTCATCCCAGCACTGGGGAGGCATAGGTAAGAGGATCACTGAGACTACATAGTGAATTCCAGGTTAGCCTGGACTAGAGTGAGACCCTACCTCAAAAACAAACAAACAAGGGCTGGAGAGATGGTTTAGCGATTAAGGCATTTGCCTTAAAAGCCAATGGAACAAGGTTTGATTCCCCAGCACCCAAGTTAGCCAGATGCACAAAGTAGTACATATGTCTGGAATTCTTTTACAGTGGCTGGAGGCCCTGGCACATCCATTTTCTCCCTCTCTGTGTCAAATAAATAAATACAATTTTAAAATATTTTATTAAAAAAACTAATCTTAATTTCTAGTGTGAATATAGTGAAATGAAACAGTTTGTATTGCTCTGAGGGAGAATTTTTGTTTTAACCTGTTGAATACACGGGAAAGAAGAACAAGTTTTTGTTTATTTGGCTTTTCAAGATACGGTCTCACGTGAGCCCAGGCTGACCTGGATCCCACCCTGTAGTTCCAAGCTAGCCTTGAACTCACAGTGATCCTCCTACTTCTGCCTCCCGAGTGCTGGGATTAAAGGCATGCACAACCATATTCAGCGAGAAGAACAATTTTGAGGTAGTAAAACAATTTAAGAGCCAAGAGTGTCAAGCATGGAGGATATATTCTGGAGGCTAAGACAGGAACATGAAGTTTCATTCCAACCTGGGTTACATAGTGAGACCATTTCTCAAAAAAAGAAGAAAGAAAAAAAAAGAGAGAGCGAGGGAGAGAGGGGGGGAGGGAGGGAGGGAGGGAGGGAGGGAGGGAGGGAGGGAGGGAGGGAGGGAGAAAGAAAGAAAGAAAGAAAGAAAGAAAGAAAGAAAGAAAGAAAGAAAGAAAGAAAGAAAGAAAAGAAAAGAAAAGAAAAGAAAAGAAAAGAAAAGAAAAGAAAAGAAAAGAAAAGAAAAGAAAAGAAAAGAAGGAAAGAAAGAAAGAGGGAGGGAGGGCAAGCCAGGCATGGTGGTGCACACCTTTAATCCCATCACTTGGGAGACAGAGGTAGGAGGATCACCATGAGTTCAAGGCCACCCTGAGACTCCATAGTGAATTCCAGGTCAGCCTGGGCTAGATTGAGACCCTATCTTGAAAAAAAGAAAGAAAAGAAAAAAGAGGGAAAAAAAAGAAAGAAAGAATAAGAAAAAAGCAAACAGAGGCAAACTTTTGTCTTTTTGTTTTCTAAGAGTTCATGACTGTTGGCAGTTGAGCCATAGTGTACCCCAGCACAAGCAAGCATCTTCATCACCCCTCAATTCAGTCTGAGAATCTACCAGCCAAAACCTGGCACCTCCACCTGGAAGCCAAAGAAGGTGAGATGGCCCGGGGACAGGGTGTGTTTCCTCTCAAAGGTCCGCTGTGTCACAGGTGAGAGCAGTGAGGATTTGACATAATGCTCCTTTCATCCAGGACAAAGCAACTGGCAGAGTCGGAAGAGAGGGGCAGAGATGCCAGTAGCCCACATCTCCCGAGGTCTCCAGAGCCCTGTCTCTGAACCGACAGGGCTCTCCTCCCATGTTCAGCTCAAGTATGATTTCTTGGGGCAGGCTACCCCAAACTGACACAGCACACACTTCTGGCTTCTGGTCACTGGCTTGCTGCCACCTGGAAACTCAGCGATCGTCTTAAGCATGGCAAGGACTCCTTCGAAGGAGGAGCTGGTGCAATTACAGACCCTGTCACGGTGGCCCTTAACGTGCAGGCAGACGTCACAATTATCGCAGCCCTCCTGTTCAAATTGCAGAGCCAAACTTTTAAAAATTTTTCGGATTTATTTATTTCTTGTTTGTTTTTAGAGGTAGTTGTCTTGCTCTAGCCCAGGTTTACTTGGAATTCACTATTGTAGTCTCAGGCTGGCCTCGAACTCACAGTGATCCTCCGACTTCTCCCTCCCTGGTGTTGGGATTAAAGGTATGCTACCAAGTCTGGCTGGGCTGGTTTTTTTGTTTGTTTGTTTGTTTTTGTTTATTTTTATTTATTTGAGAGTAACAGAGAGAGAAAGAGGCAGAGAGAGAGAGAGAGAGAAAGAGAGAATGGGCACGCCAGGGCCTCCAGCCACTGCAAACGAATTCCAGATGCATGTGCCCCCTTGTGCATCTGGCTAACGTAGGTCCTGGGAAATCGAACCGCGAACCGGGGTCCTTAGGCTTCAAGGCAAGCGCTTAACCACTAAGCCATCTCTCCAGCCCAGGACTGTTTTTGTTTGTTTCTTTTCTTTTCTTTTCTTTTCTTTTCTTTTCTTTTCTTTTCTTTTCTTTTTTTTTTTTTTTTTAGGTAGGGTCTCACTGTAGCTCAGGCTGACCTGGCATTCACTATGTAGTCTTAGGGTGGCCTTGAACTCAAGGCAATCCTCCTACCTCTGCCTCCCAAGTGCTGGGATTAAAAGCATGTGCCCCCACACCTGGCTGAATCTATTATATTTTTACAACAAATTTGTTCCAGAATACCTTTCTCAGCCCAATAAGAAATAGTTTAGGGGCTGAAGAGATGGCTTAATGGTTAAGGTGTTTACCTGCAAAACCAAAGGACCTAGGTTTGATTACCCAGGACCCATGTAAGCCAAAAGCACTAGGTGGCACATGCATTTGCTGCACCTGGAGGCCCTGGCACACCCATTCTCTCTCCATCTGCCTGTCTGCTTCTTTCTCTCAAATAAATAAGTAAGTAAATAAATAAATAAAAATATTAAATAAATAGGAAATAGATTAGGGTCATTTGCTGGCCCAGAATGCAGTGCCACTGGGCATTCTTCCATTAGCAAGTAGGGTTGAGGGTTAATTCTCAGCTCACCCTGATCAATCAGGGATGTGGCTTGACTTTAGCTAAAGGTCTGATTAATTATACATGTATTCGTAATAAATTGAAACAGTATGTGCTGAAACTTAGGGCCAACATCATAAGCAACAGGGAGCAAACACTCACATTCACACCTGGCAAGCCTGTCTGGGATCCTGCAGAGAAGCTGTCTCTTTCCTCTCCCAAGCTGGAGTTGTTTGGAGTTGAAGGGAATCCTTTCCCGGATGAAGCTTACTTCTTCCTCCTCAGCCCAAGAGTTTCTTACTGTGAGATCATGTCCTGTACACTGGAAACCACAGCACGGGATCCACCTTGCTTCCTTTCTCTAGTGAGTGTTTTTCATTATTATACCACCTGAACTTCCTGTATTATTTCTCCATGAACCCAGTGGTTTTATTTTGTTGTTGTTGTTGTTTTTGTTTTTTCTGCTGTTGTAGTTTTGTTTTGTAATTTTTCCCAGTGTTTTAAAAAATGTGACTTACTAGACTGGGAAGATGGTCTAGTGGTTAAGGCACTTGCCTGAAAAGCCTAATGACCTTGGTTATTCCCCAGGACCAGATGCACTAGGAGGTGCATGCATCTGGAATTCGTTTGCAGTGGATAGAGGCACTGGTGCACCCATTCTTTCTATTTACCTGTCTCGTTTTCTCTCTCTCAAATAAATAAATAAAATATGTTTTTAAATGGTACCTATAGCCAGGCATGGTGGCACATGCCTTTAATCTCAGTACTCCAGAGGCAGAGGTAGGAGGATCGCCATGAGTCAAGACTACCCTGAGACTACATAGTGAACTATAGGTCAGCATGGGCTAGAATAAGACCCTACGGTGATCCTTCTTCCTCTGCTCCTGAGTCCTGGGATTAAAGGCATGAGCCACCACACCTGGCTGCTTTCATGTTTCTGACTGAATGATTATGTTATAGAGAATGGGAGTTTGGTCCAGCATAAATAAATGGCACCAAAAATAAGTAGATGAGAGAATCCAATAACATGAATATGGGAACTTCTGTTTCAGTATCATGGGATTTTGTTAAAATGTTTTATAAGTAATTTTCCTCACTTGATTTGATTTTCTTTTATGAAATCCCACAGAACAGTGTTTATGATAAAACCACTTAATATATGTACAAATTGTAAAGAATATGCATAAATATTTTGCATAGATGTAAGAGCATGTAGTAGCCAATATATAAATAAATAGTTTTATTCATTTTTATTTATTTATTTGAGAGTGAGAGAGAGAGAGAGATTGAGAATGGGCTCACCAGGGCTTCCAGCCACTGCAAACGAACTCCAGACGTGTGCACCCCTTGTGCATCTGGCTAATGTGGGTCCTGGAGAATCAAGCCTCGAACCGGGGTCCTTAGGCTTCACAGGCAAGTGCTTAACCACTAAGCCATATCTCCAGCCCAAATAAATAGTTTGAATAACTGTAAAAGCTAAGCCAGTTGTGGTAGGGCACACCTTTAATCCTAGCACTCAGGAGGTAGAGGTAGGAGGATTGCCATGAGCCTGAGGCCACCATGAGACTCCATAGTGAATTCCAGGTCAGCCTGGGCTAGAGTGAGACCCAACCTTGAAAAACAAAAAACAAAACAAAACAAAAAAAAACCTGTAAAAGCTGCATGGTGGTACATACCTTTAATCCCAGCACTTGGGAGGCAGAGGATTGCCATGAGTTCAAGACCACCCTGAGACTACATAGTGAATTCTAGGTCAGCCTGGGCTAGAGTGAGACCATACCTAGAAAAACAAAATACTGTAAAAGCTGTGTATGGTGGTGCATATCTTTAATCCCAGCATTCTGGAGCCCAAGGTAGGAGGATAGCCATGATTTCAAGGCCACCTTGAGACTCATAGTGAATTCCAGGTCAGCCTGGGCTAGAGTAAGACCCTACCTCTAATCCATTCCCCCCCAAAAAATTAATGAATTTCATTGATCAAGTCATAAAGTATTCTGTGGCCACACCAAACTTCTGGTTTTGTTGTTGTTGTTGTTATTGTTTTGTTTGTTTGTTTTGGAGGTGGGGTTTCACTATAGCCCAGGCTGACCTGGAATTCACTATGTAGTCTCAGGGTGGCCTTGAGCTTATGACAATCCTCCTACCTTGGGCTCCAGAGTGCTGGGATTAAAGACGTGTACCACAATGTCCCCAAAGAACTTCTGTAGCTGTAAGACATTAATCTTTCCACTAAATGTAAATACACTGGAATTGGCCCATGCATTCTTGCTGGAATGGGCATCCGAACCCTGTGAGTATCTCAGGGATGCCCCAGCACCCAGCTTGCCTTTCTTCCCTAGAAGAGTCTGATCTCAGGTGTAGGGTTTTCAAAACATGACTTAGGGGGCTCAGGAGATGGCTTAGCATGTAAGAGGCCTTGCTGTGCAAGCATGAGGACCTGAGATTGATTCCAAGAAGCCACAGAAATAAAGCTGGGTATGGCCACACCAGTCCTGCAGCCCCAGTGCCAAGGGGGCAGAGACAGGAGGATCTCTGGCGATTATGGGTCAAACAGTCTAACTGAAAAATAGGAACTTCCAGATTCAGTGAGAGACTCTGTCTCAGAGAAATAAGGCTGCAGAGCAATAGAAGATGATACCCAGCATCTTTCTCTGGCCTCCACACACATGTGCATGGGGCACATGCATCTGTATAAGCATGTGATCACACCTACATACACACCAAAGTAAATATATATATGACTTGGGCTGGGTGTGGTGGCACATGCCTCACTTGGGAGGCACAGGTAGGAGGATCAACATGAGTTTGGAGCCACCCTGAGACTACATAGTGAATTCCAGGTCAGCCTGGACTAGAGTGAGACCCTACCTCGAAAAACTAAAAAAAAAAAAAAAAAGAAAAAGAAAGAAAGAAAGATGACTCCTTCTGGCCCTTTAAATGACAGAAAGAAAACTTCCCAAAACATGGCAAATAACTCTCAGGTGGATTATTAAGACTGTCTCAATTGTTGTTTTGTTTTGTTTTTCCAGGTAGGGTCTCATTCTAGCCCAAGCTGACCTAGAATTCACTATGTAGT